>NC_081410.1:393745525-394058025 GCF_030272615.1 Cryptomeria japonica
CATCTTGTAATCTCGGCCATTGATTCCAAATCAATCTTGGCCATTCGTTTGTAATTGGGATGTCTATATAAGGCATTGCCTTCTCATTTGTAAAGGTTAATAGTTAACAATTGATAATAGAATAGTTAGTCTTAGAAGTAGAGTAGGAGGAGAATACAAAAAATTGTTGTCAAGGCTTTGTTGAAATAAATACTTGATTTCATTGAGGATATGGTTGAACATTGTATGAGTTTCTACATGTTGCATGGTTTCTACTTCTCATAAGTTAGATTTGATTATATGGAGTTGATTAGTTGAATGGAAAATTTTATTGTATGAATGGTGAAGCCTAAATGTTCATACC
This sequence comes from Cryptomeria japonica, assembly GCF_030272615.1. NCBI lineage: Eukaryota > Viridiplantae > Streptophyta > Pinopsida > Cupressales > Cupressaceae > Cryptomeria > Cryptomeria japonica. The sequence goes on from NC_081410.1 coordinate 393,745,869, forward strand.
ATTTGGAATTTGTTGATTGCAAATTGCAGTGCATGGTTAAACTGAACTTAATTTAAAGCTTAACTTCAATTGCTTTATGCTCATTGTTCATGGTGTTGATCTGCATAAGTAATATGAAAATCATTTGCTTATCCTTAGGAAATAGCACCATCTTTGTGTAGTTGTTTCCTCATGGCGAAGCAAAACTTGGTTTGCTTTCATCGAGTCAGCAATCACTTTTTAAATCCTTAGTTTTAATTGATATTTTCTTAACCCTTCATCCTTTGTCTTCTATTTTTTAAGTGAGTTTAGTACTCTACATTCCAACAAAACGTAAGTCCCTTTGTGTTACCAGCATATCACATCAAATCACTTTGTCTATTCATAATTTAAAGTCAATTGTTCGCATTGTAAACCTTGGAGTTGCCTTATCTAATCATATTGTTTAGCATATAAGGTTTCTTTTTTCAAGAGAAGATAGAATACCAAAACTCAATTTTGAGTAATTTAGAAAACTCACCATAACGCAACACAATCTCGTCATTTTATTTTCATGGGTTTGGAAGGTGATTGTGAGCTGTTTCAGGGCTTGACAGGCTGAAGGTTTGAGTGTTTGGTGGGTTTCAGACCTTTCAGTTTTGCCATTTTAGTCTTTAGTCTTCATTGTTTAGAGTCTCGATGCTATTCAATCATACTCCTATTTGGCTTGTGGATGCAAGAGGTAATAAGGTGTAAAAAGTTCAAAACTTAAAATGAATACAAATCTGCTTTGAATCAGATTTATACATACCAACAATGTGTAGTATTTTTCTAGCTGTAATGATCATTGAAAATAAGCATAATAATTATTTAAGGCGAAAAATTTAGAAATTGAATAACAATATAATAATCAATTTTATAACAATTATTGCCTATAAGCTCTTAAGCAGTTTAATTTTCACCTTGTACTTCATCTCACTCAAAATTTTCTTGCATTTTTTAGAACTCCAATTTTCAAGAATGAAGCTGATTTATGATTTTGTACATAGAGCAAATTCAAAACAAGATCACAAGGAAATTGATTTGCATCTTGATAAGTCATTCTAATGATATTGTAGAGCTGGATATCTATTTATAATAAATTGAATAAATCTTCTTGATTGTGGTTTCTTTGTGTTGGTTGAAAATTTTGTACACTTGGGGAAATATACAAAATTGTGGTTTCAACTACAGCACATGACTAAAAACTCTCCTAATTAAGGGAAGGCTCCCCCTATCTAACTACAACTTGGAAAATAAAATTGGATGGGACAACAATCTTTCTTCTTTTTTTCAAGAAAGACAATATCCTTTTTTCTCTTCACAGAAAAGGATAGCGATTGAATAACAGCAGTAACCACTTTCAAGTAAAATGAGAGAAAGGAAGTGAAGTTTCCTGAAAGCTCAAAGACTCCCGTCACTTCCTTCCGGACGGGACAGCAATATCAAGCTCAAAGACTTGACTACTGGAAGTCCTATCTACCCTTTGCTATACTAAATTTTACAACGAATAAAAGATAACAGCTCAAAGACTGAAATAATCTATTCTTTTAACACAAAGACAAGAATTAATGCAAGCTCAAAGACTTGCTGCTATTTCTTATCAAACAGTAATTTTCCTCAAGAATAGACGCAAGCTCAAAGACTTGCTGCTCCTTCTAGAGATTTTCCTATTTTAATTAATCTTCTCTACTTGCAGCTCAAAGACTTCAAATCAGATTGGACTAAGCTCCTTTAGAAACACTTGGCATAGAAGAAATAAAAGATTCAAACTCAAACATGTAGCTCAAAGACTCAAAACTTGAGTAGTCCTTCTTTATTATTTCTTCAAAAACTTTCAATCCACATACATAAGCTCAAAGACTTCTTGCTGTAAATTTGGCAGAGTTTTTGCTTGCTTTCCCAAAAGATATATTTACAATGGACCTCTCAAGTATTTATAGAAGAGGAGCCTTGAGAAAAAGGTGGGAGGATCCTAACTAACTTGAGAGATTCTCTCAACCACCAAGACTCCTTCAATAAATAACTGAGACTTCATTAATTAACTAAGAGTCACTCTAACTAACTAAGACTTATTCCAACTACAGTCCTAATCGGACATAACTTGTAGTTGCCTTACATGTAATTACAAAAGTACAAGTAATGTGTAACTTGTATTTTACAAAAATTACTTTTACATGTAACTTGTCAAAACGAAATTACAACTAAAGGTTACGAAAGAGAGAAAATTCAACTAAGTGTTGAAAAACACTTAGGTTGCCTTTTGTGAAGACATGAATCCTTGAAATTTCCGGATGCTCGCTTGTAGTTCCTCGGGATTCGGTTCATGAGTGTTCTTAGCAACTACCATAGTCTTCACAATAGTGTCGTGACAGCGGAGGAGCGCGGAATTGTCTCTATCCAGGATGGACTGGATCTCATGCAAAAAGGCTTGATGTTTCATCAATGCTTGAATTGAAACTGCCGAGAATTGTTCACTCCTCCATTCACCATGAATCCTCATCTGCAAGTCCGCAAGAACTTCTTCTTCTGGAATTAGCTCTCCATCCTGACTTACTATATTGCAAGAGGCCCTTTCACAATGTGAGACAATACCTTGATAAACTTCATTCCGGAATCTCCTTGCATCACTGATCTCTTCGATGAGGGACTTAAGAACAAGGGTTTTGTTTTCCATGAGTTCCTCATATTCCAAGTACATGACCCTGGAAGAGATGATGGTGTTCTCCTGCAAAATACTCAGCTGTTGTTGGGGCATGGTACGCCAGATTGCCAGACTTTTCTCAACACTTTCCAGATTCTTTTTGAAAGTGTTAGAAGTCTGATCCAATTTCTCCTCAATGGTTTCCAGCTTAGACATTATTAGAAAAATGTCTTTTATCACTTGCACGCATTGATCATGAAGGTGATCAATCCAGGAATCCAGTGCTTGTACTTTTTGAGCAGCCCTTTCTACTCCACGAATCGATTCTTGGGAACCGGAAGAACCTATGGAGTTACTCCCTTCAGCAGCAGGTTTTGTGATTTTATTGATGGCTGCCATGAGCTGTCGGTTTTCTTCTTCTAGCTTGTCTTTCTTTGCAAGAAGATCGTCACACCTTTGCACTAGTGAAGCAACAGAAAACTGAGCATCATGTTTAATGACTTCATGTGTTTGCTTGCCCAATTCTACCCTTGTAACCTTATAATCAGCAGCTGACATTTCATCAAGTGGTTTATCTGCAATAGGTTCCACAATTTCAGCTACTTTCATCTTGTTGCTATCAACAGTTACCCTGGAAATAGTCTTCGCCTTCTTAGCAACTTTGGATCTGGACTGTTTGAGTTGCTGGTAGTCGAAGGCATCAGGTGAGATCTCTTGCTTCTTTCTTTTCGGGGTGAAAGAACTAAGCCATGGAGGCAAAGTCATCAACTCACTTCCTGTAACAGCTGTAGGCAAAGGAGAAGCAGTTTCTGTTTGAATCACTGTGGTCACCCTGGGAGGAATATCTGTTTGAATAGCGACTATGTTTTGCTCAGTTACCAACGGACATGAAGATTGCCTCATGAATTCTTCAAAACCAGAAGTGGAAGTATCAATTTCTGATAACTGAATGCAAGTGGGATTATCTTCAGGAACTTCCAACACACTTTCTCGTTGTTGCTCAGGAGAAGGCCCGTATGCTGAAATGGGAACTGCGTTCTGAGGAGACTCATCAATGAGCAAATCAGGGGGAGAAAGAGGCGTCTCAATAGAAACTGGAGGAATGACCTCATGAGGCGTGTCTGAAACTGGAGACTTAGGCGCATCATCAGATTGCTGCCCCTCTTCTGGATTATCCAGATCGATCACCCGAACATGGAACCGTGATTTCTCCTTCCCACGAGTAGTTGTCTCCTCAGGAGGAAGCACTACTGCACGACTAACTCGTAACTTGATCCTTGTGCTCGAAGATGAAGCACCCTCCTTATTATCAATCTGAATCTCAGACTTTCGTCCAAGAGGCCCTGTAGAATCATCTTCTTTACCAACCTTGATTTTGATAAGTCTAACAGCATTGCTTTTCAACCATGCGTTAGTGTTGGCCAAGATAGGCTGAAATCTGTCAAGAATGGAGACGCACTCTTTATGTGACCATTGGATCAAAGGAAGTGGAGCTTCCTCAACCCTCCGTGAAGTGTATTCAAGATCAAGTATACGCCCATCATCAATCATTCCTTGTGGGATATCTGCCAAGTTCAAGTCAACAATTTGCTCAACAGTGAGCCTGCAGTAATCCATCTTCAGGACTTCAGCTTCTGTGCGGAGATCTGCCCAGATGTCTTCAATGCGATGAACATGTACAAAGGATTTTTTGATCTTTTCCTTCATACCTCTATAATCAAAATCAGCTCTAGGTTTGAACCTCTTAAGCTTGATTTCCTGCAATTCAACCTCCATGGCCTTAGCCTTCACAGATGTGACAAGGGAGTATCGACCAATTTTCAACGGATTTGTGCTGGAGATCCCCATTCCAACCTTGTGTCTAGCAGACTGAAGAGTATGAACAGCCATAATCTGTCTACCCAACTCCATAAGAATTATCCTATCGGTCGGGTATCTTGGTAGCATGTATGGTTGTCCATCATAGCACCCAATCCTCATGTAGGTGAAGGTGGGAAATTGCAGGAATAAGCACCCATACTCAGATACCTTGACCCATGCCTCATCTGATACTCGCTTATTTCTGAGATCCATGTCAAACTGACACATAAAATATCCAAAGAATGCGTCTTGGACTCTTCTAAAATGTAGTCTGCTAGGTTTCAAAGGCAGCTGGTCATAATATTCCCAAACTGGTATGAGAGAGCGATCACCCTTGGTAGAAAGACCTGGAAAGTGTCTAAGTGATGCTGCTAAATATACCAAATAAGAATTCATAAAGAAGGTCATAGTGGTAGGAACCGCTGCAAGTTGTTCGCACAAAGCATCGCTGATGATTTCACCCCATGAAATGTGATGCGACTGCCGTATGAACATGATGAATTGATACATCCATGGCTCAAAGACATTAGAGTGCTCAAGGCCTAACATTCTGCTGAGAAGAGTGATGGTGTCTCCTATCTCCCACTTGAAATCACAACGGTACAACTTTGCCCATCTTGAGAAGGAAGGACGTGGCTCATGAATCCACCTATTGATGTGGCGCTTGCAATCTTTTTCTCTTTTCACATAATACTCTGCTGCACTTTCTTTGGTGATTTCCATGTAAACAGGTGCAGGAGGTATTTTGAAGACCTTCTCGATTGTATCCGCATCAAGACGAATTATGGCTTCACCATCATCATTTTTTATGACTCTTGACTCTTTGTCAAAATGATGGGCGCATGCAAGAACAAATTCAGGTTCTAGGGCAGCCACTGGGAAAGAAGACGCATGATGGATATGGCTGTCCAACAGCCGCTGCAAGTTATTATCCTGTGGATCTTCTACCCTGTGAATGAATTCTGCCATATCAACATGCCCTATTTCTGTGTCCCTAATGCGATCCAATGGCGAGGAAACCTGGGAAGGTGTAACCTCATTCTGGTATTTATCATATTTGTATTTCATTTTCTTTGGAGTTGGCGATGCCGGCAAATCTGACATTGATTGCGAACCTGGAATGCTGTGATGAAGACTTAAAAGGGTTAAGGCCACATCATAATCAGCTGCAAATATCATTCTTTCTTTTTTCAACTGGGTAAAACTTTGATCTCTGAATTTCACGGTTTTGTGAGAAGAAGAGAGAAGACATGTAGAAATGGGAAAATCTTGACTTTGACCAATTTCGGATCTTGGGGGAATTTTCGCAAGTATACAAGTTGGAAAGTACATACATGCAATCGGGATTTTAAAACCCGAATACAAGTATACTTGTAAATTCGAAAATGGAGAAACGGATGAAAAATGGGATTTTGACTTGCGGGAAATGATGGAAATGGAAAGTACGGATATGGGGAACGTGAATGGATAGAAATGGGAATATCCGGGATAGTCATTTTCATGAAAATGGGAAGATCTTTACAACATGTAATCCGGTTTTCAAAACACGAATTTGCAAGAGAGAGGTATTTCACATTTTTCAAGCTTGGAAATTTAACCAAAAATGATTAAATTTCTCAACCGTAAGGGAAGAACAACAATTTCCAGCGAACTTGTAATCGAGATTAAAAATCCCGAATACTAGCTAAGATGGAATTTTGAGAAGAATAATGCAATTTAATAATTGCATTTCAAAGGGAAGATTTGTTTCATGAAAACCAATTTTAAGGGAAGAACAACACATGTGAAGAATGCAATTAATAACAAAAAAAGAAGAAAACATGAAAATAAAAAGAAGAGAAGAAAGGAAGAACATACCTTGATTGGAAAATCAAAATGCTTCTCCAACAATGCAATACTTCTTGAGATGAAGAAGCAAAACTGAACTTTTAAACCCTTATCACGTTTTTGTGAAAATGCCCCCAAAAATGGTAGCAATCTTAAACTTGCAAGAGTAAAATGCCAATGAAAGTGTTCATTTCAAGTTTGTTGCAGCAAAACGATCAAGGTATTTGCTAAAGCAATAATACCAAAGGTGTTTGAAGAGGTATCAATGCCAAAAAACGCAGCCAAGAGAGTCACGTTTTTATGAAAAAACGTGGCATTCATTACACATTCAATGCACCATTAAATGGTGCGAACCTGCTCTTACCCTCCACGCCTTAGGAAGAAAGGCCAAAACGATTTAGGAGTGTGGGCAACATTGAAGATTTAACCGCTCAAATCGTGGCATTCATGAGGCACGTTAAAAAAAAAACGCAGTTGCTGTTTCTTAGGGTAAAAACCAGCGGATTTGTCTTTGAAATGGCATGATAGATGTCAAAAAATGCAAGAAGATAGGATGCAAACTCAAAACGCCCCCATCATCCAACGATTCATCCACGAATTTCGCCTTGAAAAAGTCCAAAATCGCTTCATTCTTGCATTTCGGGTTTTGAAAAATGAATGACAAGTTCGATTTTCTTCAAAAGGAAGCAAATCGGGTTTTAAACATAAAATGACAAGTTCGATTTTCTCCTTTTTCCTTTTCATGCTCAAAATCGGGTTTTAAATATAAAACAACAAGTTTAAAAATTCACTTTTTCACTCATTAAGCCAAAATCGGGTTTTTTTGGACAAATGACAAGTTTAAAAATTGTCAAAAATGAACTTTATGTTAAAATCGGGTTTTAAAAGACAAACTGCAAGTTTAAAAATACTTGTAAGGGGGAAATAAAATCCCTACAACAAGTATTAAACACTTGCACACATGTAATGGGGATTTAAAATGGAAGATTTGTTTCATGAAAACCAATTTTAAGGGAAGAACAACACATGTGAAGAATGCAATTAATAACAAAAAAAGAAGAAAACATGAAAATAAAAAGAAGAGAAGAAAGGAAGAACATACCTTGATTGGAAAATCAAAATGCTTCTCCAACAATGCAATACTTCTTGAGATGAAGAAGCAAAACTGAACTTTTAAACCCTTATCACGTTTTTGTGAAAATGCCCCCAAAAATGGTAGCAATCTTAAACTTGCAAGAGTAAAATGCCAATGAAAGTGTTCATTTCAAGTTTGTTGCAGCAAAACGATCAAGGTATTTGCTAAAGCAATAATACCAAAGGTGTTTGAAGAGGTATCAATGCCAAAAAACGCAGCCAAGAGAGTCACGTTTTTATGAAAAAACGTGGCATTCATTACACATTCAATGCACCATTAAATGGTGCGAACCTGCTCTTACCCTCCACGCCTTAGGAAGAAAGGCCAAAACGATTTAGGAGTGTGGGCAACATTGAAGATTTAACCGCTCAAATCGTGGCATTCATGAGGCACGTTAAAAAAAAAACGCAGTTGCTGTTTCTTAGGGTAAAAACCAGCGGATTTGTCTTTGAAATGGCATGATAGATGTCAAAAAATGCAAGAAGATAGGATGCAAACTCAAAACGCCCCCATCATCCAACGATTCATCCACGAATTTCGCCTTGAAAAAGTCCAAAATCGCTTCATTCTTGCATTTCGGGTTTTGAAAAATGAATGACAAGTTCGATTTTCTTCAAAAGGAAGCAAATCGGGTTTTAAACATAAAATGACAAGTTCGATTTTCTCCTTTTTCCTTTTCATGCTCAAAATCGGGTTTTAAATATAAAACAACAAGTTTAAAAATTCACTTTTTCACTCATTAAGCCAAAATCGGGTTTTTTTGGACAAATGACAAGTTTAAAAATTGTCAAAAATGAACTTTATGTTAAAATCGGGTTTTAAAAGACAAACTGCAAGTTTAAAAATACTTGTAAGGGGGAAATAAAATCCCTACAACAAGTATTAAACACTTGCACACATGTAATGGGGATTTAAAATGGAAGATTTGTTTCATGAAAACCAATTTTAAGGGAAGAACAACACATGTGAAGAATGCAATTAATAACAAAAAAAGAAGAAAACATGAAAATAAAAAGAAGAGAAGAAAGGAAGAACATACCTTGATTGGAAAATCAAAATGCTTCTCCAACAATGCAATACTTCTTGAGATGAAGAAGCAAAACTGAACTTTTAAACCCTTATCACGTTTTTGTGAAAATGCCCCCAAAAATGGTAGCAATCTTAAACTTGCAAGAGTAAAATGCCAATGAAAGTGTTCATTTCAAGTTTGTTGCAGCAAAACGATCAAGGTATTTGCTAAAGCAATAATACCAAAGGTGTTTGAAGAGGTATCAATGCCAAAAAACGCAGCCAAGAGAGTCACGTTTTTATGAAAAAATGTGGCATTCATTACACATTCAATGCACCATTAAATGGTGCGAACCTGCTCTTACCCTCCACGCCTTAGGAAGAAAGGCCAAAACGATTTAGGAGTGTGGGCAACATTGAAGATTTAACCGCTCAAATCGTGGCATTCATGAGGCACGTTAAAAAAAAAACGCAGTTGCTGTTTCTTAGGGTAAAAACCAGCGGATTTGTCTTTGAAATGGCATGATAGATGTCAAAAAATGCAAGAAGATAGGATGCAAACTCAAAACGCCCCCATCATCCAACGATTCATCCACGAATTTCGCCTTGAAAAAGTCCAAAATCGCTTCATTCTTGCATTTCGGGTTTTGAAAAATGAATGACAAGTTCGATTTTCTTCAAAAGGAAGCAAATCGGGTTTTAAACATAAAATGACAAGTTCGATTTTCTCCTTTTTCCTTTTCATGCTCAAAATCGGGTTTTAAATATAAAACAACAAGTTTAAAAATTCACTTTTTCACTCATTAAGCCAAAATCGGGTTTTTTTGGACAAATGACAAGTTTAAAAATTGTCAAAAATGAACTTTATGTTAAAATCGGGTTTTAAAAGACAAACTGCAAGTTTAAAAATACTTGTAAGGGGGAAATAAAATCCCTACAACAAGTATTAAACACTTGCACACATGTAATGGGGATTTAAAATCCCTATTACATGTAAAACCCATTAAAGTAGGGGTTTTTTGGACAAACTGCAAGTTTACTTGCAGTTGAGCTAAAAAACCCCTATTTTAACTAAAAATGACCAAAAAACAACAAAAAGATAAAAACATTAAATGGGAAACTTAAAATAAATTACAAGTGACATATTTGAAATAAAAAATGCACATGTAAGTGATCAAAAATTCCCCTACAAAGACCACAACAATGAATATCATTAAAACTTGCATTTTGAAGAAAATTCTCCACCTGCAGTCTGGGTTTTAAAACCCGAAATTGAAGGAAAGACATAGCAAACGAACCCAGAATTTGACGAAATTCGAAACGTAGTTCGAGGATGGACTGAGGATTAAGCCAGTCCAAGGATTAGTCGAAATTTTGCCTCGGGAAGCGTGCCATAGAGTAAATTTTTTCATTTTTTCACAAAAATTTCATGGTAGTGGTCCTTCATTTTTGGAAACAAAAATGAGGACAACACTTTGCCAAGACTTCTACTATTCAACAGTGTTCCATGGGTGCGTGTCACACCAAAAATAACTCCGTGACCTCAAGATGGGAATGTTTTTGGGATGTGTGGACTCGGGGGAAACTCCCTCCCATAGCATCACTACCTTTGTTGAGGATGCTGCTGGGTTGCTTACTATATGACACACGCCATTACATACTGATTGCAACCTTTAACTTCATGAAAACTAGTTTGCCTCATGGGGCACTTGTAGAGATGTTATATTGCAGATTTTGCCTTGAAGATTTCAATTCACCTCAATTTGTATATCAGTGTCGCACCCCATTGCCACTTTGTCGTCATCCCTCTGTTGTCCCCAAATTTAGGCCCTTGGTTCCCCTGTCCTTGAAACTTGTCTTCACGTACCCACGTTCCCTTGTTAGGAAACTCCACGGAAATATGCTATTTAGTAAGTTTGTGGCTTTTATTAGGAACACATTCTTCACTACATACTTAAATACAAATTTTTGAAAGGCTTGTGTTATAGTTTCTAATGGTACATGCATGGTATAATAATTTGCACAACTTTAACATGTACATTTTGCCCTTTTATAATCTTTTTATGTTTGTGAATTTTTCATTGGTAAAATGAATCTAGCCATCATATAAAAAATTGTATGACAAGCAGGGGTGTCATCCATCTTATAGACCTACAATAGGAATTGACCATATAAGCCTCCAAGCTTAACTAAATGCAGCCTTGGTTTTCACAGGCTCAAGGCCAACAACAATATTCAATGCAAATGCTACTAGGATACCATTTAGTGCAAGATGCTAAGATTTCAATAATTGAAACCAAATCCTCAAGATGCTAAGATTTCAATAATTGAAACCAAATCCTCAACAAAATTATCATAATGGAACTACAATTAAATTTCAAAGTGATTGTCATGGATTATCAACCATTCAACACCCATTAAAAAAATTAAAAATTAAACAAAGATAGTTTGTTAGTTGTGAATGATTTTATTTTGAGCCACACCTGTAGTATCAGTTCTTCTTAGTTATTTTCCTTTTGGTAGGCTTGGTTATCATTTTTTTAAAAGAATATGGCTACAACTACGAAAGGTGGAAAACCTAAGAACCCTTGGTAGAAATATGGGACAAAAGGCCCTAAAAAGAGAATGGTTAGTTGCAACTATTATTCTAAACATATGAGAGAAGGTTTAAATCATTTAAAATATCACCTTGCACAATTTCCTTGCCAAGATGTTATGCCATGAAATAAAGCAACTCTACAGGTTCAAAATGAGGTGTGAGCTCTCCTTTAACATTTGAGCAAGAAAAGGTAGAAAAAAAGAGGACAATAGAGGCAATGGGAGACTCACTCACATTTCACAATTGTATAGGGGCAAATTGTAATGCCCCCTTTTGTAAATGCCCTAGTTTTTGCCCAAAAATCACAATTCCAAGTAAGAAATGAAATAGAGTTTAGAGATATCATTTACCAATTTAAATTGTTTAACAAGATAGATCCTAGTTTTGACCTTGCAATCGTGTTAGATAATCATTGAAAGCATAATCCATAAAATACATCTTTCCTAGTAGGTTTAGGAACATTATTTTAATCATATTATATATCTAATTCATTAATGGAGTTCCACCATAAAGGGTTAGGATAAGGAGACATGAGAGGGTGCACAAAGCGATCCTCTACCCTAGGCCCAAGAGTGGATATACCATCCCTCTTAGCCTTGTGTGGCCTTTCACCATCTCATATGAGGTGGTGTACCTAGTGAGGTGTTCAACTGTTCCCCCTTATCATATCACCTTTATTCACCTTCCTATGATTGGGAATCCTTAACTTAATAATCAACCATTGTTGAAAGCATAATCATTGAAATAGAGTTAGAGATATCATTTACCAATTTAAATTGTTTAACAAGATAGATCCTAGTTTTGACCTTGCAATCGTGTTAGATAATCATTGAAAGCATAATCCATAAAATACATCCTTCCTAGTAGGTTTAGGAACATTATTTTAATCATATTATATATCTAATTCATTAATGGAGTTCCACCATAAAGGGTTTATCACCTTTATTCAGCTTCCTATGATTGGGAATCCTTAACTCAATAATCAACCATTATTGAAAGCATAATCATTGAAATAGAGTTAGAGATATCATTTACCCATTTAAATTGTTTAACAAGATAGATCCTAGTTTTGACCTTGCAATCGTGTTAGATAATCATTGAAAGCATAATCCATAAAATACATCTTTCCTAGTAGGTTTAGGAACATTATTTTAATCATATTATATATCTAATTCATTAATGGAGTTCCACCATAAATGGTTAGGATAATGAGACATGATAGGGTGCTGTTGACGTGGATGAAATCGCACTGCTACAAACTCCATACGGCCAACGCAAAATAGAATAGCCGACTGATTATCCTACTCTCTCTTGAGATAAGGAAGTCTCTAATGCTGTTTTCTAAGTTTGATCAAAGGAGACTACCTCAAGGTTTCTTTTGTCAGGTCTTGACTGCGAGATCTCTCAGTGGCTTGATGTGTTTATGCTGGAAACACAAGGGGGCTTACGTTTGACCGGCAGTTCTATGGATAAGTTCCCCAGAACCTTTTATGATCTTTCCATCAGGTGATATTGGTTAATTTGAAGCTGTTTTAGCAGGACTGCAGATTTTCCGAATAGATAAAAAAAAGGGGGAAAAGAAAGGAAGGATAGGGAGAGAGAGAGACATGAACTGTAAATTCTAACTAAGACAGCAGATTCAATCAAGCAGACAGACACCTCCAGGAAACTAGATTAGGCATCATCAACCATTTAGACACAATGCTTGCATAAACTTAGTGCAATCTTCAAGGGAGAAACCAGATTTTCATATTACCAAATACGATATTAAAATTTCTACATTCATGGTCTATATATTTGATAATCGAACTGAGCATGAAATGGTCCAGATTAACCATGTGGAAAGAAAAGCAATCAACTATTCTCTAATGGTATGGACTATGAAGACTCTATCAGATGCTTGATTAAAGAAGCTGCTATGCAAAATGAATAGACATAACTAAAAGCTTTCAAAATTAAGTGAAGAAGGAGGCCATGCACTCACAAGGAAACTTGAAAATAGTCTTAATCCATTGTATTAATTCCTGCAAATTCCTTCAGAGCTTTCGCAACAATCCAAGAACTTCTTACAAAATGAGGGAAAACCAGTCCCTTAAATAGGCCTCAAAAAAGATGAATGGCCTAGATTAAATCTAAATAAGTGGCCCAGATTCATCCATAAAGCAGTGCTGCCCATACCCATAAATGGGAGGCAAATATCAACAACTACCCCAAAATGGGCAATAACTACCCAAAAAGGGATAATTACAACAATTAGGAACAAATAAAAAAGGGGACACAAAAGTTTTACAATTTGTTGACCAAAAGTCAACTGTCACCTTTTTAGGACAAAAAGTGCATTTTAAGATTTGGAAGGGAAAAAACACATTTGAGAAACTATTTTCTCTATTTCGGTTTCACATTCTTTCTTTAGAAACTGGTCCTCGCCATGCAGGTATTCCCGCCATAAATCACGACCTGCGGCCCGTTCCTTGCGAACGTATTCCTGGAATTTGATACATAACTGGAAGAGGAGATTGAAAGGAGACATGGGAGGGTGGCGAATTTTGTACTGCATGCCCTCGAGATACTGGTCTACGTGCTTTAAACCGTCCTTCCAGCCGGAGCGATTACGCTCGAAGCATAATATGTCTGAATGGAACTGACCAACAAAACTCAAGTCTCCAACGGAATAAGAAACCTTATCTGCTCCCAACCTTTCTTCCCAGTCTGGCCGGATTACACTATCGGATAGGTCATTTATCCATCCTGAAACCATCGATCGGAGGATGGTCTTACCTAGTTCTTGCATGTTCCTCAGAATTACCTCACATGCGTCATTTTCTTTGTCAATAATTTCCTGGGCGTCGTTCTTCATGGTGATGGTCCAGTACCATTCTTTGAGAACACTGATGCTATGGGGATCTAGGATGTCAAACAATGTGGGAATTTGCGCATGTGTCCAGAAAAGAGCTCTCATGAGGGGAAGGGTAGAGGCTGCCACTTTGTGCATGTGAAGGGATTCCCTCTTTAACTCCAACAGCCTGACTAGAGTGAGCTCTCGATGGAAAGCCATTTCTTTCACCTCCCTAAGGATCTGTTCTCCCTTTTTCTTGATGTCCTGCATCCATTCCTTGACGGCCTTTGCGGTATCCCGAATTCCTTCAAATTCAGTCGTGGTCCTTTGTGCCAATGTCATTGGGGGAATATGGGATTCGGAGGGGTTGCGCAATGGCCGCAGGAGCTGATCGATGTATCCCTCGGCTTGTTCAGCACGGGCCCGGTACATATCCTTTTCCGCTGTGATCTCCTCGAGCTGTCTGAGTATGTTCTGCACTGAATCCTTAAATTCTTCCTTTTCCTGCTCTTTTGTAGCTCGTCTGATGGGGACAGTCGTGATGCTATAATCTGCCAGTGTTATTTGATCTGCTGGCTTGTCTATGGGCGGGGTGGCAATATGAAGAGTGCGGTTCCTTTGCTCATCCCTGGTTACTTTAGAATATGCCCTTGGTTTCTTCTTCCCTTTAGTTTTTGCTTGATCCATTCGTGAGAAGATATCCTCTAGATCGATGGGCGCTTTGGTGGCGGCCCTACGCTGAGCTTTGGCAATCAGCCACTCTTGAGGCACTGTCTGGGTCGACGATAGGGTTAAGTTAGCATCCTGTTCTCCTACGCTCTCAACCGGCTGACCACAAATTCGTAGCTGCCCCACCATCGGAGGAGTGAAAGAGGGAGGAAGCTCTTTGCTTGCAGCTGAGTTCTCCCCTATTTCGTTGAACAACTGTCTGACATCCTCTTGTGAAGGTTGCTCCTCAGTTCTCTCGGGCTCATGAATTTCGTCTATCCTTTGTTCTCCTTCGACGGTTGAGTCGTCCTTGGCTGTGTTAAGGAGTAGCAACTCGTGACGACTCTGCTGGGTAGGTTCATGCACTTCGACCCCCTGGGTGGATGGGATTTCTCCTTCTTTTATTTGGTTACCCAGTTTGGTCAACTCGAGGCCTTTTGGCTCGGTGTCTAGTACATTAGGTGCAGGAGGATCACTGGCTTCGAATGCATCGATGTCTCTTTGGGAAGGCGGAGCAGGTACGCAATCCAATTCTATGGCATCGTCAGATGAACTGGGGTCTTTTGAAGATGAAGTGACCTCTGGCCTCTTTATGGGAATCTTCTCCCTTCTTGTTCTTTTGGACGTCCGAGTTCCTCTGCAAGCCTTAGCTTTCTTTCTTTTCTCTGGTTTCTCAGTTGATGTCCCTTCGTCTTCGGAAGACTGAGAGTCAAGACTGCCCATGGACCCCCTCATGGACTAGCCTCTCGATCTGATGATGTAACCACTGATCTGTGTATCTTGCTGGGGCTACCATAACCGCTTTGAAATCTGTGATTGGGTCCTGAGACCAATCAACGCCTGGCAAGTGGTGTCTTACTGCCTCGAATTCTCGGACCTGGAGGCAATTTCCTGAGTCCGTGAGCTGATCTGGGACCTGACGGTATTCAAAGAGTCGCATCTGCTGCACACTCAACCTAGAATATTCCCGTCGCCTGACTTCGTAGTCATCGGAGCAGTTTTTCCAATAGTCTTCAATTGACTCCTTTGCTTTGTATCTTCGACCATAGGCCCTTTTTGCCAGATTATCATGATTGAAGTATTTTCTTGGGAAATGGTCTTGGAGGCCATAAGAGGCCAGCTCTGCAAGGGACTCCTCCGCTAGGGTGGGGGTTCTCAATTGGACATCATGGTTGCCTATGATCATAGGAAATGTGAATCCAGCCTGCTTGCTCTCTCGAAGTAAGATGCCGGCGGGGCGTGATTGCCTTGCCACCTCCATAAGGATTACTTTATCGGTTGGATACCGTGGAAGTCGAAGGGGGGCACCATCGAAGCCAGCTATTCGGATGTAGGAAAACCTTGGGAATTGGATGAACCAGGCTCCGTACCTCTGTACTAAAGTAGTAGCTTGCTCCGAGAGCCTGATGTGCAACCCGCCCTGCATTAGCCTAACCAAGCGCATTGTGAAGGCGTCATTGACGTGTTCATACTGACCAACCGCGTAAGCCGGGCTGTTCTTTTCCCTTTGAGCTATATCTTGGTAGTGCAGCTGCGGGTAGCAATCATAGACTTTCACCTGACCGGGCCCATTCCCGATCTCACCTTTCATTATCAATCCTGGCAGTGGCTGGTTCTTTGCGAACATATAGACCAAGTAGGAGGTCATGGTGAAGTACTTCTTTGCTTCGAGCTCAATCAGCTGAGTGTGGATGTTATCACTTATGATCTGGGCCCAGTCAAACTTAGACTTTCCGGCGAAGACCTGCTTTGTAAAATAGAACATCCACTCTTCAAAGTAGTTGGACTTAGGAAGTCCCATGACTCGGCTGAGTAAGGTGACCATATCCCCATGTTCATTATGAAAATCACTTCTGGGGGTCTTTTTCACAATCCTGGTGTTCGAAGGCCTTTTCTCTTTGAACCATTCTTCGTTAATCAGTGCCCTGCATCGGGCCGGGTTCATATCATATGCCCCTTGTGCTTCGTCTATGGTTGTAGCTGTGGGATTATTTGGAAAGGGGATATCAAATGCATCACCGATAGCCTCAGGGGAGAAGTCGGCGATAGTCATATTTTCCAGAAGCACTAATCTGGACTTTGGTTCGTAATGCCGAGCAACCTCTACTACTAATTCATAGTTCTGGATTGCTAGAGGAAAACCTGCTGCTTGGGTGATGCCACTCTCCACCATCTGCCTAGGCCTGCCATAAGCGTTGGGTGAAAAGACCCGATTCCTGAAGTCTTGAATATCAATATGGCCAAGGTCGGTGTCACCAATGTTGTCCCAGACGCTCTGAACCTTCGACTCCCTTAATCCTCCCCTTTGATACTGGTACTTCATCCTTTCAACCTTATGCGGGATGTCTGATTTGGATGCTCGTGAGGTTTCGGCTGCAGCGGGTGTTTTTGATGATTCCACCACCGATTTAGGCATCTATCTTGCACAGCCGGACGCGGATTACAAGGTGATACAAGAACGGCAATGCGGGTTAGATAACAAAAGAAGTGCTCCAGCAGGCCGGGATTAATTTAGAGTTTAGTCCGAACATGGAGCAATATCATTTTAGCTAACAACTTGATTAACTTAAACCGCAGCATATTCTTGGAGATTTGTGACTACGCATTTATACTTATCACTTTGAACTTTGGATTAACTTTCAACAGAGGCAAAGCATGGAAACTTTCTTGAGTTTGAAAAGAGATGCAATTTCTGGCTAAACCTTGGGAGTGAATTCTAAATTTCGAATGCTTTGAACAACGTTTTATGAAAAAGAGATGCAGACTTCAAGAATTCAAGCATTGTGATCAAATTTCATGCATTTGTCTACTTGATTTAAGCATTTTCAAATGATCATATGCGATAAAGTGTACTTACCTGATGGGAGCGGATGGCGAGAGATTACCCGATCTCGTCGCGTGAAATGAACGGACGATCTTGCAAAGTTCGAATCCCAACGGTTATCCCTTTGATTTAAATTTTCGCGGTTTGGTGGACGAAAGAGAATTTATCAATTTTAAATGGCTTCACCTTTGGCAATCTGAATTTAAATGATTGAGAGGGGTTGATGCAGCGTCTTACCTTCCTATTTTCGGACCTTAAGGAGTTTTTTCAAATTTTGAATTGCATTCTCTCTCCAACTTTGGATTTTTGACGAATTTGGAGGTTTCGAAATTTAAACTTGGTTCTACCCAGCCTGCACGAATTTCGGAGCTTGAACGCTATTTGCAAACTTGGAGATTCTCAACCCGTTGGCGAATTTCGGAAGTCCTTGGGGTTTTAGGCGAGCTGGAGACTTTCGGAGCTTGACGCACTTTTGCGACTCTTCAAAACTTCGGACCTGAGCACCCCTTTTTTTGCATGCTCTTGCAACTTTCAAACTTCGGAGCTGGAACGTGTTTGGCAAACTTCGGCAATTTGGGAAAAACTTTGGAGGACTCGCCGCTTATGTTGGATGCTTTCGAAACCTCGGAGTGTTTGAATGAATCCGCAAGCTTCGCCAAACTCCTAACTATGCCATCCTTCGCGATTTTCGCGACTTCTGTAGTCACGGCGCTCTTTTCGCAAAAAACCTCGGAGGACTTCAAGATTTCGGATGATTTTCGGACCTAATGCCTCTTTCGCGATTTTCGCATCTCGCCTTTCGGAGCTAGGGTTCGAAAATTGGCTTAAGTTCTCTTTGGAGCTTGAAGTGCTTTAAAACATTTCGCGATTTCACTTTAAACTTTGCGTTTTCGGACCTAATGCGTCCCTTTTGAACTTCGCGTTTTTAAAACTTTTTCCCAGGGGTTTGAAAATGGACTTAAGTGATTTCGAGTTGAAACGCGCTTTCTTCTTTTTCGCGTTTTTGGACCTAATGCGTCCCTTTTCAACTTCGCGTTTTTTAAACTTTTTCCCAGGGGTCCGAAAATGGACTTAAGAGATTTTGGAGTTGAAATGCGCTTTCTTCTAATTTTCCACGTTTTCGGACCATGGAGAGCTTTTTTAAACTTTTTAAACTTCGCGTTTCACTTTATCCCAGGGGTTCGAAAATCGGATTAAGTGATTTTGGAGTTGAAACGCGCTTTCTTCTTTTTCGCGTTTTCGGACCTAATGCGTCCCTTTTCAACTTCGCGTTTTTTAAACTTTTTCCCAGGGGTCTGAAAAGAACACTTCGGGTTTTCGGACCTCAAACGCGCTTTTCTAATTTTCCTTTTGATGCCTCTTACCCCAGGGTCCGAATTTGGGGTCTTTCGCGTGATTTACGAGCTTCTATCCGAAGTTTCGGACCTTGAAACACTTTGCCATATTAAGAAGACCTCGGACCATTTGGCATTTTTGGTGAAATCGATGCACTTCCAAATTTCGGAGCAGGGGTCCGAAAATAACATTTCGAGTGATTTTCTGGGTTTGAAGCGCTATTTTTGCGACATTTTAAAAGAACTTTGCATTGCTTTCGAACCAAGTAGGGAGCATCTGTCTTGAAATTTTCGCTCCAGGGCCCGAAACCTGCCCCTTAGACAATTTTGGAAACTTGCACGGAACGTCGGACCTCCTACTAGCTTTGCCAGGTTCCACAAATCTGGATTTGGGAGGCATCAGAATACTAAGGCACTTGGCCGGGCAATTCGATCTTTCATCAGCAGGTGAAAATCATCTCTCGCCCAAACCTTGCAAAGGTCGGGTGACAAACTTTATGTAATCGGCCTCACAACTCTGGCTTGGCGGGGATCCGTCAATTCCTACCATCTTACGCCTATCTAAGGCGATTTTCAAAACTTTGAACAAAGCTCTTGGCGTTTACGCCCGAGAGCTAGACTAGTCAGGAGGACTCATCGGTTCATTACTTCAATGCCAATCAGTGTACGGATCGGTCACGAACTCGCTCGAAGAGACACGAGAAGCTCTGCTCGGAACCTCAGGACAACGATCGAAAGCTCAAAAACAGGAAAGGGGACCTTGTCGGCGACAGGGAGCGTGTGCAACGCACAACAGGTGCACAAAGCAATCCTCTACCCTAGGCCCAAGAGTGGATATACCATCCCTCTTAGCCTCGTGTGGCCTTTCACCATCTCATATGAGGTGGTGTACCTAGTGAGTTGTTCAACTGTTCCCCCTTATCATATCACCTTTATTCACCTTCCTATGATTGGGAATCCTTAACTCAATAATCAACCATGGTGGAAGCTTGTGGGGAAATTACAATAGGGTTTCCAGAGCATCCTTCCCTTCTAAGCCCGAGGGCGGGGCACACCTTGCACCCCCTTGGTCTCATGGAACTATTAGCCACCACCATGAGGTGGTGTGCTTAAAAGAGGACCTCATAATTGTTTCCTCTTCTTGTATTATAGGGTGCCAAAAGCAATCCTATACCCTAGGCCCAAGAGTGGATATCCCATCCCTCTTGGCCTCATGTGGCCTTCCGCCATCTCATATGAGGTCGTGTGCTTAGTGAGGAATCTATAGCAGTTCTTCCTCGTATTCTTGTTGGTGTGGTTTTATGCATGTTCAACACAAAATAAAATACCTAGAGATATCCTATTCTCTCTTGATCTAAATCTTATGCGCTAAATAGTTGAACTGTGTGATCACAAAGACGAATCCAAGGTTTCCAAATGCGATCCACATCTTATTATCATCAATCAGAACTGCATTCTTGTCACCAAACTATAAGAGAACTTGTGCTGATAATCCAGCACAAATGCAAGGAATATGATCATGACATAGACCTGTTGCCTATTCTAATCACTCCTACTTGTTGCTCCTTGCTCACTCCTTGCTGTTACTACTTAGTGCTTATGGTAACTAGTTATAAATTATAAAATTATGCTTTCACATATAATAATGCATGTATTAAAGGACTATCAAATTTATAATGGAGCTCTGATTTATATTTTATCCTATAGCCATCCTAAAATTGAATGTTACATTAATATATCACATGATTGTACTAATAAATTAAAATAAATCATTGGACTATGCAAGCTTATATTTATTTATATGATTGGTAAATCGCCACCTTTTAACAATATTTGTTTATATGATTGGTAAATTGTCACCTTTTAACAATAGTGGGGACTTGCGTTTGGCTAACATTGCTCAACTGAGGAAGACCTTTTTTGTCAAATTCGCTTAGGACTTGCACTCGGGCTTGCTTGTTGAGGTACATAACATGCATAATTGAAAGTAGTACATTGATCAGCATTATTATTATGTATTAGCATCCGAGATTTGAACTCATGACTGTGAAAGCTCTATTGATTTACTGCTTAAGCTTATATCATTTGACATGATTGATATATATTTATATTGTGTAAATACAGCACACCCACACACACACTAAAGCAGAAAAGATGCTTGTTCCCATAATAAGGACTTATGGCAAGTTGGCATGCTGGATATGTGTGACTTGAAAATTCAGCTTTTAGCTTTTACCTTTATACATACATTATCCATTGCCTAACCAGTGAACCTTAATCTTTGGAAATCTTTCCACACTTGCATCTAAAATGGTAACAATAAGTTCATTGCTTCCATTTGGAATTCAGTTTCTTCTTGTTTAATAAAACATTCTAAATTTCTGTTCATTTTGAAAAATTGCAGATATCTGTACATGATGAAGGCCAAGATATGTGGCAAGTTTATTTAGACATGAAGGAATATGCTGCTGCTTTAGAACACTGCAGGAACACATTTCAGAGAGATCAAGTATACTCAGTTCAGGTTATAAAATCACTTTTACAGGCATTGAACTAGTCAGATTTTTGAAATCGCTAATTAATTTCAGAGAATCTATGTTCTCTTTTCAAGTGCAATGGTGTCTTTACAAAATGGTTTTTAATCAATCGGTTTGCTTTTAAGTAGGTTTACATGAAACTTGTTGAATTTTTACTGTAGAATGTTTTTCTTATTGATCCACACTTATGAAGTATGTTTAGTCTTTCTAAATCAAAATAAATCACAGATTTTATAATGTGGTTGTGTGTTCTCTGCAGGCTGAGGCTGCCTTCTCTACTAAGGATTTCATGAGGGCAGCTTTCTTTTATGCAAAGGTGACTTTCTCATATTCCTCATATATGGATTTTGCAGCTTGAGCAAGTGCTGATTACCTACTGACACCAGAGTTAATTATGACTGTTTTTTCTGAAAGATGCAGTATGTGATAAAATCCAAGTTTTCAAAGAAGTAAAGGTTATTAGGAAATCTTGTTTATATAAAATTTTTCTGATTTGAAACTGTAGGTTTAGGAAAATTTTGAACTACTTTATAGTTAATTTTCCATCTTCAAACGAAACAATGCACTGTCAGATGTTTGACAATGTTTTGTCCAATCATCTAGGTGGACAGCGCTCTCTTTAATTGGGTTTATGATTTTGTACATGTACTTCTTCTGCCTCCAAACCCACACTTCATGCATTTGTTTGGAGTTGGGTTGCTTGCTGTATTCTTTCCATCTGCTAGTAATTGGCATGGATACCAAACCAAACTTCACAAGTTCCGTATACGATTCTCAAGGAACATAACTATGAAAGCTTGTTCGAATGTGGAACAAACTAAAATATATAGCCTCAAACTTCATATTTGCATGTTTGCATTGTTAGGACTTGATGTTGCAAACCTTGCAAGTCCTTATAAATGTATTCCATATTTGATGTGTTATAATTTGTGACCCCACATGGAATGGGGCACCACCCATGGAGGAATCTTGAGTTTCTTTCTCTGATGCATTTTGCCACTTGGATTGTATGATATGACATCTGTAAGAGAGCATCTAATATTATTGAAGGATGTGTAAGAGCATCTATGACATTGTAAAATGTGTAGCAGATTCTATGATATGTGTAAATTACATTTCAAGAGCATTGATAGAGAGAGTTAGATAGGAGGCTATGTGCAGCATCTTTGACCACTATTTATAGCACGCATAGGATTTTGTAAGAGGTTTGATAGGATTAAAGAGGAGTGCCCAAGTTTGGTGTGCAAACTATTTGACTCAGAAGTTACATTCTATTATGGGATTAGTTACTCTTGGAGACAGGGTACATGGGTCTAACTTGGTCACTGCTATCATCATCTGAACTTTCTTTTTTGTTTCATTACTCATGATTTTATCTGGTTTGGTACCTGAAAGGAATTGATTGAATTGATCATATATGTAATGTCCCCACTTTGAAATAAAATTCAATAATAAATGGTAATAATAAAATTAAAATATTTAAAATTAAATTAAAATATAAAGTAAAATAATTAAATATAATTAAATATGATTAATTAAAAATTAATTAAGTTAATGAAAAGTCAAAAGAAATGAAAGGAAAGGTTGTGACTCCCTCAACAATGAGATATAAAAGGGAGAAGAGAACCTCATTTGAGAGAGGGAATAATTTGGAAATGAGAAGTGCAGATCTGATTTAAATGATAAGTGCAGATCTGATTATGAGAGGTTGTGTCCCTTTCAAAGGGCAGAAACAATGAAGAGTTACACTCTTTCAAAGGGTGCTAATGGTGAAAGGGTGAATCTCTTGCCAAAGGATATACATGATGGATCAAATCAGATCAGAACTGTTATTAAGTTACAGGCAGTAACATCCTTGTTCTTGGTGGTATGCATGGGGATGTGTTTAATAAGTATGCTTAATATATGAAGTCCAATAATGTTCTTATGCAGAATAAATAGTAATATTAATATGGACTGCAATATGTATCACAGTCATAGTTAATTTCATATATATATTCATAATACATAAGCAATTAGTATACGTATAGTCTAAAACATGTTATTACTATCAGTATTTAAGAAGTGGGGAAGGAGATGTCCCTAAACCCATAAGGGGACATTACAATATACATTGGTTGATTAGTTCTTAAGTCGCAGAGTTAGCCAAATCTCTTCTTACAAATTTGAAATTCAGTGATTTAGATTTTTTTTTTTTGTTAAAAATGCCCTAAAACTTTTACAAAATCCCTGGATGCCCACCATTCAGAGTTTGGATGTTTTCTGGAGTTGTTTGATTGCGGGGGGCATAGGTTCCATCAAACTGAAACAACTTCTGGTTTTTATTTTCGCTGTTACAATCATTGCCATTTTTTTCTTACTCCTGTTTAAAATTTCTGGTTGAGACTATCAACATAACCCAACTACTTCTTTCATATAGATTGCAGAAAACTTTCTTAGCACAGTTCTATAACAAGGTAAATGGCCTTGACAATATGGTTTTGGCCCTATTCATTCAAGCGAGAT
Source organism: Cryptomeria japonica (assembly GCF_030272615.1). Taxonomy (NCBI): domain Eukaryota; kingdom Viridiplantae; phylum Streptophyta; class Pinopsida; order Cupressales; family Cupressaceae; genus Cryptomeria; species Cryptomeria japonica. The sequence continues at coordinate 393,769,683 of NC_081410.1, forward strand.
AGCATGTTTTAATGGGAATATTTATTTTTTATTACATTTATGATTTTTGGCTTTTAGAATTTTTTTTTCTAAATCTTATTTAATTTATTAATTTTAATTGTCTATTGATTACATTTTAATTTAAGGTTTTAATTTAATTTTTAATTTAAAGAATAGAAATAATAGAACTTGTATTTATATTATAAAAATAAAAATAGTAAAAAATAAAGATACATAATTACTCAAACTTAATCATAGTTTTTTTCTTGAAATGCATTAGTTGATGAACTTTTTTCTGCATTTTTATTTTGCTGAATTTAATCATGAACACGTATATTATGACTTGGATTAATTCTAAGCATTTTTACAATAATTCATGCATTATTTCTCTGGCCAATAAAACAAACTTTAACTATACAATATGACAAATACTAAGCCTAACTAGAATAAGATCCTTAGACATTCTAGGAGTTTAGGGAATTGTATAATTTTTGTCCTAATTATGGAGTGGTTAAGATATCTTAATAAGCTAAAGTTAATTTAAAAAATTCAGTAGCAGAGTCTAAGAACCAAAGGCATTCTCAAAGATGAATGATTATATATTTGATGGAACTTGGTGATGGTGATGAAACACGTCACTATGAGCAATTTCTCATGCAATGAAGTTTGAGGTCAAGCTATCCTACTGAACCTTTTAGCCTCTTTCTTGGTGATAGATTCATTTTGAACTTACTAGATGTGTATGACTCTAGTGCTGCTGCTGTTTGGTGTTGCTTTGAATAAAATTGAATAGTTAAAAAATCACTATGAAAAGGTTGCAACTTGTTTAGAATTTATTAACTATCTTTGAAGAAACTTTAAAATATTGTTTTGCGTGGTAAATACTCACACACTAAGAAAATTATCAATCTTAGGCTAGCAGTACGCATCCTCATCCAATGGGTATATGATCTTCCAAAATTCTTTTGGGATTTGCATCCAGCCTTAAATGGTTTGAGTCTTCATTTTCATCTCCTTTTTAACATTGTGGAGCCTGGCTAACAAAGAGTGTCTTGGGTCATCATTATGACATTTCTCCAAAGACTTAAAAAAAAGAAATTAATTTTTAAATTCACTTGACATGCTTGGATTAAGATTGTTGCAATATTGCTCTCAAAAGAGGAAGAGGATAGTGGATGATGTTAGTAAGGGTTTCTAACAATGTTTCATTTATTTGTTTCATGGGGCAAACATAGATTGACATGTATACTAGATTTGGTGTGTGATATCCTTGTGAAGGAAGCTTATATGTTTTCACTTGATGATGTTGCCTGTTGATGCAGTGTTTTAGTTTTTATATGCTTATATTTGTTAGTGTCTTATGCCTCATCAATTTTTGAATATTAGTATTTAGCAATGAAACCTGCCATAATGGATGTTTTTGTCTTGCAGACAAATTATATCTTGTCATTTGAGGAAGTTGCATTAAAATTTGTTGCTGCAGGCGAACAGGTAACAATATTTGTGGTTTTCTCTTTTTACCTTTCATTTTCTAGGAATAAAATGTTTGCACAACTTTGATTGAGTGAATATACAAAGGACTAGAACAGCACAAATATTGTTGAAATTTTTAAACAAATAAATTTCTGGAAATTCGGCATATGTTTATGTTCGTTATGCTTTTATCACATGCTCTATTTATTGTTGCGTTCAATCAAGGGTTGGGTGTTTTCTTAATTATTGTGCTATGTATTTATAATATTGGGGTAATGGCAACATTCTATGTTTAATATATTCAAGGAAGCAAGTCCCATTCAAAGTTGATATAGATATATAAGTACATATAGGACATATGATGTGTGGTGAGGGGGTTGTAAGATATTCAGCATTTTAGGGAAGTTCAAGGGTGGGAGAGTATGGTTAGGGACACTTATTTTGCTGCAAATTATTAGGTTCTTTGATTAGAATGCGATGTAGCTGTGATTTGTATGATATTGATTAAATTACATGTTATCCCTAAGCACAGTAGGAGCCTGTTTGACACTTTTATCTAAATTCATAAGCTTCATTTTTGGTAGTGATTTGTTTTAAGTTTTATGATCAGATTAGATAACACAATAATTCACACAAATGCACAGATATTATCCTGGGAAAACCTTCCTCTTGAAGGTGAAAAAACCCAGCAATGAAATATGTCTTTATTATCTCAATTATGTCAAGAGACTTTACAAAGAATTTGCTTCACTCTTGAAGCAATGCCAACAATTCTATTTAGAGAATGTATGATCTCTTATAGAGAATATACAATCTGCAATAAAGAATCGGAAATCCTTAGTTGATGCTCAACCTCCTATAAATAGTCTTCTATCTGCTGTAGAATATTAATGAACTGCCTGAAGAAATGAATGTCTGTAGAATGTCCACAAACTGTTATATGAGTGTGTCCTTCGATATGTTTTAGAGAGGGATACAAAACTTCATATATGTACCCGATCAGATGTGCCTTCAACCAACACAACTGCTCCAAGGGTCGGTTTCTAATCAACGCGTCTCATGAATGAAGATTAGTTATAATATAATTATGCATCGGTTATATTAACACGTCTCTTAAAGGTTGGCAGGATTTATATAAATCGACACATTAAGGAATGATTACATTATTGATATATGCAAATCTTGTTTACTTAACCATTTAATATTCAACGATATCATTAATTGGTCTAAGGCCAATAGGCCAATTAGGCAAATTAGTTATATCGTCGGCCTTGAAGGATATCGACCGAAGCTATTCATCAACACTCCCTCTTAGTTAGGGAGGAATCCTTCTTGATAACTGAGTCACATAGTGACATTCACCATGGCTACTCTCAGAGAGTAAATATGCACAAGTGCAAAGTCTTGACATCCACCATACCTACTCACAGAGGGTGGATCCACCATGCCTACTCGCAGAGAATGGAACAAGGGATGGAACCTCAAACTTCTCTCACAAAGAAGACTGCACAACAAGGGCTAATACCTCAAACTTCTCTCACAGAGAAGAATGCTCAACAAGGGCTGATACCTCAAACTTCTCTCACAGAGAAGAATGCTTTATAATACATATCAAGTAATCAATGATGCTGAGACTCCCTCTCAGCAAGGGCTTCATTTTCCACAATTCCAAGCTTGTCTCGAAAATGCACAAATTTCACTTTCGCAAGAGGCTTGGTGAAAATGTCAGCCATCTGTTCCTTAGTACAAATGTATCTCAACTGAACAACATTCCTTTGTACCATATCTTTGATATAGTGGTATTGAATCTCTACATGCTTCGTTCTACCATGAAATATTGGATTGACTAAAAGCTTCACACAACTTTGCTTATCACAGTGTATGATGGTAGGCTCCAATGATTGACCAAACAATCCTGCAAGGAGCCTACGAAGCCACATTGCTTCGCGAGTTGCTACACATGCTGCAATGTATTCTGGCTCTGTAGTGCTCAGAGCTACTGAAGACTGCTTCCTCCTACACTAGGAAATCATAGCAGATCCCAAGCTGAAGCAACAACCAGAAGTGCTCTTTCGATCAGTAACACTTCCTGCCCAATCTGAATCAGAATATCCTTCAAGAATCAGGTCCATACTGGAAGAGTATTTCAAGCCATATCCAACTGTGCCATGCAAGTATCTCAAGATATGCTTGATTGCAACTAGATGTATCTGTCTAGATTCACTCATGAATTGGCTAAGTGCACTTACTGCATAGCAAATATCTGGTCTAGTGTTAAGTAGATACATCAGGGACCCAATCAATTGCCTATACATAGTAGGGTCCACAAGATCTAAACTAGCTGCAGCTTCCCTTAATTTCTTCAAGTTAGTTTCCATTGGTGTGGACATAGATTTACAATCTGTCATTCCAAATCTCTTCAAGATATCGATGGTGTATTTTCCTTGACTTAGGATAATCCCATTGGGCCTCTACCACACCTCCAACCCTAGAAAGAAATGCACAAGTCCTAAGTCCTTCATCTCAAATTTTGAAGTCAACTCCTTACATCTATCAATGAGATGATCTTCTCCGGTAACAAATAGGTCATCAACATAAAGTACTAAGATCAACATATCACCTTTGAATACCTTGAAGTAAAGGTTTGGATCAACATCATTTTTGCAGAAACCCAAACCCACTAAGTATCTGCCAATTCTTTCATACCAAGCTTGAGGAGCTTGTTTAAGACCATATAGGGCTTTCTTCAATTTACACACATGACACTCTTTCCCATGAATCACGAACCCCACAGGTTGCTTGACGTAGACTTCTTCTTCAATCACACCATTGAGAAAGGTAGTCCTCACATCCATCTGATGCAACTTCCATCCCTTAGCTGCTGCAATGGCAATGATGGTTCTAATGGAAGTATAGCGAGCAACAGGGGCAAATGTTTCTTTGTAGTCTATTCCCTCTTGATGAGAGAAGCCACGAGCCACAAATCTAGCCTTTTACTTTTCAATGCTGCCATCAGCTGCATGTTTTATCTTATACAACCACTTGGAAGATACAACAAACTTCCTTTTGGTCTAGGCACAATATCCTACACATCGTTCTTGAGAATGGATTGATACTCCTCATCCATTGCATCTTTCCAAACTTGTTGTTTTGTGGCTTCCTCTACACTAGAAGGTTCAAACTCAATAAGATTACACATTAATGCAACATAACCATAAAATATTTATGGTCTTTTTCTTTCTCTGAATGTTCTTCTAGGAGCGACAAATTGTTTCGCTTCCTGCATAGTGTTTCGCGCCCAAAGAGGTCTCTTTCGAGACACAACAATATCTCTGGGCCCATCAGTGGGATCCGAGGGTTCAATTGGATCATTACTCACATCAGGTTCTATAGTCTCGCTCTGAATCTCAGGAGCATGATCAACATCCATGTCTTGAGGAGTCCCATCATCTATTTCCATGCATGAGCCCTTTGATTTCCTGAATGCAACATCTTCCTCAAATGTGACATCCCTGCTAACCTCTATTTGCTTCTATCTAGGAATGTAAATACGGTAGGCTTTGGAGGTTTTACTGTAGCCTACAAATATTCCTCTCTTGCCAGAAGGCTCCAAATTGGTTTTCTTGTCCTTGGGAATATGAACATACACAGGACAACCAAATATTCTCAAGTGGTTGATATCAGGCTTGATACCTGATAAGGCTTCTTTAGGAGTCATATTTTGTAATATCCGATGGGGACATCTATTCCGAACATACACCTCTGTTCTAGAGGCTTCTGCCCATAGAAAAATCTAAACGTCTTGATCATGAATCATAGCTTTTGCAGCTTCAACTACAGACCTATCGTTCCTTTCAGCAACCCCATTTTGTTGGGGGTTGTAAGGAACACAAAACTCCGTCTTGATTCCTGCCTCAATATAGAAATCACAAAAGCTACCCGAGGTGTATTCACCTCCATTATCAGACCTAAGAATTTTAATTTTCTTTCCAGTGTTGTTTTCTACAAGAGCTTTAAACTCTTTAAACCTACCTAGGACTTCTTTAGACTCTTTAGACCTTAAAAAATAAATCCAAGTCTTCCTAAATTAGTCATCTATAAAAGTTATATAATACAAACATCCACTTAGGGATGGAATTGACATTGGACCACATAAATCTGAATGTACAAGATCTAGTATTTCTTTAGACCTACTTTCACTACTATGAAAAGGACTTTTAATATATTTACCCATAGCACAACCTTTACAAGTACCATCATTTTACATGAATAAGTTTAGGAATACCTTTTACCATCTTTTCCAAAGATGGAAGAGCCCTGAATTGAAGATGTCCAAGTCTTCTGTGCCAGAGTTCGTTGGAACTAGAAGAATCATGAATAAGAGCTTGAACTGGGAGAGTGGAGAGTTTTTATAAACTCTCATGACAATTTCCAATCACACGAGCAATCTTGATGCTGGAGTTCTTAGGCCAAGCAAGAACTCTTGCTTCATAAAATGCAATTTGATATCCCTTATCCTCCAAGGCTGAAATAGATACAAGGTTCCTCTTGATCCTTGGTACAAACAATAAATCACTTAGGTGTAGAGAAACTCGAGATTCAAGTTTTAGAGATGTAGCACCAACTCCTCTTACAGCATAGTGAGCATCATCCCCAATACTGACTTGAAGATGTGACTCTTTCTCCACTAGATCAGAAAGGTGCTCCTGATGACTGGTGATATGTCGAGAGGCTCCACTATCAATTAACCATGTATCACTGTCTGTAGGAAGATTGCTTGATAGTGTTGATATGAAAAGAAAACCATTTGGGTGTTATCTTTATTCTCTTTTTGAGATGAGACTTCATTGATGGTTGCTCCTTGATGATTAGGTCTTGTCAAACAATCCTTTGGAAACTGACCAAACTTGTCACACCTAAAACACTGGATGCGAAAGAGATCTTTCTTCCTCTTCCTAGAATCAAGTGCAGAATCTGATTTGAAATCTCTATTCATTTTGAAGTTGCCCTTCTTCCAATACTTTTGTTTCTTGGTAGATTGAGTGGCAAGAACATGTGTATCTTCATTTTGAGAACTCTTGACGATTCCTCTGGCGGTCAATCTTGATTCTTCTTGAATACAATCTACACAAAGTCGATCAAACTTAGGTAATTTGGACCTTCAACTTATGCTTTGGATAAATGGCTCCCATGAATGAGGCAGACCATTCAAGGCTAGCATAACAAGGTCTTTATCTATCACTTGATCCCCAATTGCGCATAGTTGATCTCTCAATTCTGAAATTTTCATAAAGTAGGTGATCACTGAATCTCCTTTTGCCATCTTCACTTGGTGGAGTTGCTGTCTCAAGGCAAGAGCCCTACTTACATTGTTGATCTCATATAAACGCTCCAAGGTCTTGAACATATCTCTTGCAATTGTCATCTTGGAAATGAGAGGCACCAAGTGATCCCTCACGGAGTCGATTAATATCTTCTTTGCCTTGATTGCGTTCTTCTTGAATTGCAGTTTCTCGTCATGATCTTCAGGTTCGGATAAATCCTTTTCTATGAATTGAGGAAGATCATTTTCTTCAAGTGCAATGAGTACTCTAAACTTCCATGAGGTGAAGTTAGATGCGCCTTCAAGCCTATCTTCGAATTTAAGACCATTCACCATTTTCTAGACTTAGAGATACTGCTTGATGGAGAGAGAGGAGAGAATACTTATAGGTTGTATAGAATCTAAACACAATCTTGTTTCACTGTGGCTCTGATACCATGTTAAGTTTTATGATCAGATTAGATAACACAATAATTCACACAAATGCATAGATATTATCCTGGGAAAACCTTCCTCTTGAAGGTGAGAAAACCCAACAATGAAATGTCTTTATTATCTCAGTTATGTCAAGAGACTTTACAAAGAATTTGCTTCACTCTTGAAGCAATGCCAACAATTCAATATAGAGAATATACGATCTGCAATAAAGAATCGAAATTCCTTAGTTGATGCTCAACCTCTTGTAAATAGTCTTCTATTTGCTGTAGAATATTGTAATGTCCCTACTAGTTAGAGATCATTGTCTTGCAAAACAGATTGTTAGAACACAACACAAATATACACATAACTAATCTAATTTGCAATTAAAGTTCAATTACTTAATTAACACTAATCTCAATTCTTAAAAAGGATACGAGTGCAGCACTGGGACATGTCCTTAGGCGGCTATGAAGCTCGCCTTCTTGGAACCCATCTTGGTTCCAAGCCATACCAAAAAATCGAAGGTTAATTCGATTCCTGTATTGGATGTAATTTCTTACACCCAAGCCATCTAGGAAATCGAAGGTTAATTCCATTCTGGTCTTGGATGTAATTTCTTACACCCAAGCCATACCAAGGAAGACCATCATATGTGATCAATTCCTTGCTTTGGATGATGCATCTCATCATCCAAGTCTACCAGAGAGGACCGGCCAGATCAGTCTCTTCTTGGATGAACTTTGTCAACCAAGCCATAACATATATGCATATAGATATTCAGTATATACTGCCTACCAGGGATTATCATAATCCCTCCATTAGGCTAAGGGAATTTCCTCCCTATAGCCTCCATCATATAATCACATTTATATTACATTTTACAATTCATTACTATTTTCCTTTCCATAATTTACGTCTATATTTACATATTCTTTAACCTTTGTAATGATCCTATATATACATACATATTCTACATGGGTACCTATCTTTATTGCTACATTCATATAAATAAACATTAGTAATATATGTACTTATAAATATGCAGTAATATATATGTGTGTGTGTGGTACACACGTCCACACACATATATATCTTATGACCCTTAACCCCTCTTACCTGTACGCAGATCGCAGCTTGCTGTTGACGTTCATAATTTGCAATTGTCGTCTGCAGATGGGAGTCCGCTGTTTGCTTGTAGTCCTTTTTTCTTCCCCTTGTTCCCCTTTGTGCTCCACGGAGGCCGTCCTTTATACCCTGTGGAGAGGAGGGTCACGACCCACCACGGGGTCCCTTCCACAGGAAGGGGCGTGACAGTGGTTGCAACCCATGTTGCGACCCCCGTCCCACCACTTCTCGCGGGGCGGCCACCGTGGTGTCTTCCCTTATACCTTGACACTGCTTCATTTCCATATTTCATCTTCAACAATTCTTTTAAATTAATAAAACTTTTTTCTATATTGTTTCACATATTAAATATATTAATATTCTAATCATTTATTTATATTTTAACTTTTATAAAATGAATGATTTAACATAGATAAATGATTCAACATAAATAAACGATTTAACATAAATAAATAATTTAACATAAAGAAATGGTATTTAGTGATTTATTTCTACTTTTAGTATATTAACATTATTTAACCAATTTACATCAGGTGATAAATCCTGGTTTATCACAATCCCTCCATCTCTTTTGCTTGTCCTCAAGCATATTTAGATCCTCCTCTTTTTCCCAAGTAGCATCCTCATTTGGGAGATTCCTCCATTTAATCAGGTATTCGGTAATGGTTCGGTTCCTAAGCTCTTTTTTCTGTGTGTCCAAGATGATCTCAGGGTACAAAGTGAGTTTCCCTTCATCATCTAGGGGAGGTAGTTCACTGCATGGAGACAAGTGTTGCCCGAGAACCTTTTTGAGTCTGGAGACATGGAACACATTATGTATTTTACTCTCTTTGGGGAGTTCTATTTCATAAGCTACTTCCCCAATCCTTCGAATTACCTTGTAGGGTCCATAAAACCAGGGCTTCAATTTTTCAGCCCCATTCTTCTTGAGGGAATATTGTTTATAAGGTTGTAGCCTTAAAAACACCAGATCTCCTGCCTCGAACGTCCTTTCCGTACGTTTCCTGTCTGTATAGATCTTTTGTTGATTTTGGGCTTGTTGTAAATTTTCTTTCAAAGTCTTCATGATATCCCTACTTTGTTGAACAAAATCCTGTGCTCTTGGTACCTTGCTTTCTTGGGTTATTAACTCGCCAAAGTTTGTGGCCTCATAACCGTACAAAGCTTGGAAAGGACTCATCCTTATTGACATCTGATGTGTCGTGTTGTAACAATGTTCTCCTAGGTGTAACCACTTGACCCAAGCGGTCTGTTGCCTTGTAACATAATTCCTTAGATAACCCTCTATCCATTTGTTCACTATTTCTGTTTGCCCATCAGTTTGAGGATGGTAACTAGTACTAGGGGTCAAGACTGTTCCTTCCATTCTAAAGAGTTCCTGCCAAAATTGGCTAATAAACTTGCTATCTTTGTCACTGACAATATTCAGAGCGAGTCCGTGGAGTCTGAAAATTTCCTTGAAGAATAGATCGGCTATTTGGTAGGCTTTGTATTCTGTGGAGACTGCAAGGAAATGGGCATACTTTGTGAGTCTGTCTACTACCACAAAAATGCTATCCTTTCCTTGTGTCCTCGGCAACCCTGTTATGAAGTCCATAGAAATGCTCTCCCACTTCTGTTTGGGAATAGGTAATGGTTGAAGCAATCCAGCTGGGTGGGTGAGTTCGGTTTTATTGCATTGACAAGTTAGGCACTCTTGTACATATTTTTGGACATCTCTCTTTTGGTCTTTCCATGCATACTTTTCCCTTATGTGTTTATAAGTTTTATAGTATCCTTGATGTCCTGCCAGGGGGTTATCATGGAATTCCTTTAGGATTTTGTTTTTGAATTTGGTCTGAGGGGTCAAGTATACCCTTCCCTTGTACAAGATGGGGTCTCCCCTAACTTTAAAATCTTCATTGGGAAGGTTTCCCTTTAAGATTTCCTTTGCTTGGGGATCTTGGTCATATTCATTAAGGATTTCTTCCTTCCAGTCCTTTGAGATGCTGATAATGGCATTGAGGGGGGCTCTTCGGGATAATGCATCTGCTGCCCTATTATTCACCCCTTTTACATATTCTATATCAAAGTCACAGGCTTGTATTTTGCTCACCCATTTTTGTTGCTTATCATTAAGGTCCTTTTGGCTCAAGAAGAAGCGTAGACTATTATGATCGGTTTTCACACCAAACTTCCCACAGACGAGGTATTGGCGAAATTTGGCCAAGGCATGCATTATGGCTAACATTTCTTTGTCATAAATAGAGTAGTGTCTTTCCGCTTCGGTAAGTTTACGGCTCTCAAAAGCTAGGGGGTGTTTCTTTTGCGTGAGGACTGCCCCAATTCCCTCCCCGGATGCATTACATTGAAGTTCAAAAGGCATAGAGAAGTCGGGAATGGCCAATACTGGACATGAGCTCATGGTTATTTTAAGTTGTTCAAAAGCCTGTTGGGCTTGGTCATTCCATGTGAAGGCTCCTTTCTTAGTTAGGTTGGTGAGGGGTGCCGCTATCTTGGAAAACCCTTTTACAAAACGTCTATAGTAGCTGCATAGTCCCACAAACCCCCTTAGTTGTGTTAAGGTTCTAGGGGTGGGCCATTCCTTGATGGCCCTGATTTTTTCCTCATCCACACTTACTTTGACCTTACTAATTTTGTGTCCTAAGTAGATAAATTTTTCATCTCAAATTCACACGTGGAGACTTTAGCATATAAGGATTTAGACTCAAGAATATTTTAATACCTCCTCAATGTGCCAGAGTTGTTCTTCCCATGTCTTGCTATAAATGAGTATATCATCAAAGAAGATTAGGAGAAATTCCTCAACTGTTGCCTGAATGTATGATTTATACATGACTGAATGGTGGCCGGGGCGTTAGTGAGACCAAATGGTAGAACCAAAAACTCGAAATGTCCAAGTGACATCTGAATGCTGTTTTGGCAATATCCTCTTCCCTCATTCTAATCTGATGGTATCCCGACCTTAGATCAATTTTAGAGAAATATCTTGCTCCGTGTAGTTCATCCATTAGTTCGTCAATTTTCGGAATAGGGTATTTGTTTTTTATAGTCTTCTTATTCAGGGCCCGGTAATCTATGCACATTCTCATCATCCCATCTTTCTTCTTGACCAATGCCACTGATGAAGCAAAGGGGCTGCTGCTTGGTTGGATGTGTCCCATTTCTAATAGTTCTTTTATGGTTTTTTCAATCTCCTCTTTGAATTTGTGGGGGTGGCGGTAATGAGTGGTAATGATAGTTTTTGCTCCTTCTTCTAATTCAGTGGAGTGTTCAAATCCCCTTTTTGGGGGTAAGCCAGGGGGAATGTCTTCGAAGACTTTTTTGTGTCTCCTAAGGATGGGTTGTATATCACTATGAACGTTCTGACCTTCGGTCGGGGATTTATCCAAGACCATACATTGGGTGACCCACTCTCCTTGATCATGCCTAAGGATTTTCTCCGTTTGATTACATGATACTATCTTTGGAGAGCCATCAGGAATTCCTTTTAATGTTATCTCTCTCCCTTCATGAAGAAGTCATTATATGGCTTGAAGTAGATGCCTTGTTTGTGGAATGAGTGGATTGATCAATATGTTAATAAGTTGGGTGCCAAGAACTTTGAAAAGGATCCCAATCTGTAAGTTAAGAATATTGATTGAGAAATTCTAATTTTTTAATTTTTTTTGGTGCCATAGGGTACCCCGACCCATCCCAACACTCGTTTGGGGCGAGCTGAGGCGAGACTAGTCCCTGGGATGGATCCTGCAGCCCGCTTGCCCGGTCCATTAGGTGAGTACAAGGCCTCAGAGTCGAACATGGAACCACTGCGGAGCAAACCCATGACCCAAGCCAACTATGCTACCTCGTCAGGCTGAGAAATTCTAATTATTGTTCTCTATGGGTGATCTGATTATGATCGTGAACAATGTCAATTGATCATTGAAATGAAGAAGCAATTATCCTCACAATTCAAGATCATAGATTTGGGGTGCCTTCACTACTTTTTGGGTTGTTTCCCCATTTTTATTGCATCTTGTTCTACGAGTGTTGGCCAACTTTTAGGGTTTTTTGTAGGTTTCTAGATGCATTGGGAGGGTTCCAATGTTCTTGGTGAGCTCAATTCTTAGTTTCAGTGATTTCGACAATAGTTTCTATTTATAGTAAGTGCTTGCATGGTATCAATCATTTTTGGTTTTTGTGGGTTTGTTCTCTTTGGTCTATGGAGAATGCTGCTATCTATAGTAAGTGTTTGTATGGCACCAGTCTTTCTCCGTTTTTTTGGGTTTGTTCTTTTTGGGTTTGTTCTTTTTGGTCTATGGAGAACACTATTATTTATAGTAAGTGCTTGCATGACATCGATCTTTCTGGGTTTTTTCTGGATTTGTTCTCTTTGGTCCTTGGAAAACATTGCTATTTATAGTTAGTTCTTGCATGGTATCAATCTTTCTGGGTTTTTCTGGGTTTGTTCTCTTTGGTTCTTGGAGAGCATTGCTATTTATATCGTTCTCTTGTTGGCATCAATTATCTTCTTTTTAGCTTCAGTTGGTTCCAACATGTTCAATTTTTTTGTTTGTGTCTTGGCAAGTTTTCATAAGGTGATGGAATTATTTTAATATTTTCACTTAAATGTTTTAAAAATGACTTTAATATTTAACTGAAGTGATAAATATTTTATAAATTATGTCTCAAAAAGGGGATGCCTAGCTGGGCGACATAGGTTGTGTTTTAAAAGTCATTTGAGGGTCTTTTCTCATGCAATATTATACTTGAATTTTCAAATCTGCCCTAATTTCTTCCTCCAAGTCTATATAATGGGATTTTGGCTCTCATTCTTACATTTTTCTTGTGCACACATAATGAGATGTTGAAATGAACTTGAGAGTTCTTTCAGAGATTGTTGAGGGTGAAAGCAACTTGATTGGTTTTGGTGGTGAGAGATACACCCTTTCTGGATTTGGTATTTTCATTCAGGAAATAGTAAATACATTGATTTTCACAAAGTTTGGGTGATTCAGATTTTCAAAAAGAATGAGAATCTTCGTGGTCTTTTGTAGTTAGGTTTGAAGGATGTTTTTTGGTGATTATTCATAGAGCTTTATTTGTTTAGTTTAATGATATTACAGGGTTCATTCTGCTGGTCAATCCTATGCTAGAGCAGGCTGTTCTACTCATAAAATGTTCATGGTGGATGAGTTTTGATGCAAACTGATCTAGGTATTGGTCTAAAGTTTTTTCAAACCCTGGGTGACCCTATTTGGACTGATTTCAGGAGGTTTCAAACTGAATCTAATTTTATTGAGTGAGGTTGAACTGTACTAGCTGGCCGGCAAGGTTTGGAGGCATGAAATGTGATTTTTGGAGGCTTTAAAATCAGATTTTCCATTTGTTTTCTCAATCAAACTAAGTGACTTTTAAAATTTTTCAGCGTATCTCCAAATGTTATCACACACATCTCTTCACAATTTTCAGCGGCAACAAATGTGGAAATCTGATTTTATACTCATTTCCCGAATGCCTTTTCTCTCATGGACTGGAAAATCCTCATCGACATTCAATTCCTAAGTGCTGTAGAGATCATTATGTGCACTCAAATCCATACGATCAGTTGTTATCATCACTGCATGATTTGAAAATTCAATGATTAGCATCATAGGAGAACTTTTATGCATTGAATTGTGAGATGGAGGCCGAGGAACCAAATCTGAAAATTCATTCCCAATCAGTTGTAGGCTGCTAGAATATGGCTCATTCAACAAATATAATGCTTTCTTATTGGTTAGAGAGAGAGTGTGATCATTTGCTAACCATTTAACTATCAACTCTTCAATGCTATGACTCCCATGTTCATTCAAGCTTCTTGGTATATCCATACAAACAAGAACTTTGTATACCTCAAGCTCCTCCTTAATGCAAATCTTCAAATAACAAGGAAAGTTCATACCTTGTAAGAAAATTGAAACCATAAGCACATCTTCATGCCTAAAATTGAAATCTCGAGCAGTAATAGTGTGATTCACCAAACTCGTGTCAACTTGAATGTTCATATGTGACATCTTATGACAAACCAAAGCGTATGAACTGTTGTTCATCATCACGGAATTGACATTTTCTTCAAATCCTTTCATGGTAACTTCATAGTACTTGTGCCATTCACCCTCTAGTTTTGGTTGCTAATCAAAAGTGGATGTTCTATCAGGTGTACCCCTCTGAAAATTGCTTGCATAAGCTGTTATAACAGCAGTCCCATGTTTGAAATCTAAACCTTCTTGTGAGACTTCCTCCTCCAATCTCAAGAGTTCATACTCTTGATGTTCTTCCCAATCCTTATCAACATATGAAATCATCTAAGTATGGGTGATGCCAGAACCTTCATCTAAGTCAAAAAGTGGATTATCATAAGACTTATCAGCATCTATCTCGAACAAAGGATTGCCAACGAGCTGAAGATTATCCTTTTGCTGATCTAGACTCTTTTTTTCCTAATTTCTCAGGACAATGGACCAGATCATACTCCTATTGAGTGGAATCAATCTCCTCCAATACCAGTTCGATCTCCTTGGCTCTTTCTCTATTCTCCTACTTCTTGAAAAGGTTATTGGTAGCAATCTGAATCTCTGCGCTGCTTTCAATTTAGACTTTGTTCCTTTGTATAGATCTATTGCCTCGTCAACAACCTTAGAAGCCATATATCTGTCAAGGATCACATGCAAGAATGCTGTCTTGCTCTCCTCTATAGTGTTCTTCGTGTTTTGTAGATCAGCAAGGGAAATATTACACTCCTCTTGACCTCTTGGCACACTATGAATTAAACTTCCCACATACCCATGTGCATCATCTATTCTAGTCAAGACTTGTATTTCATTTTCAGCAGTTAGTAAAAAATTTCTTCTCCAGTTATGATCAAAGGAAGATGATGAACAGTTGTCAAAATTCCTCTCAACTGTGGTTCCATGGCTGTTACAATTCTCAGATGCCTCTTCCCTTTCATCTTCAACAGTAAGTTGAGAACCCGAATCATTGAAGTCACTAGGTCTTTGTTCTAGACCAGTTTCAATCAAAGGAAAATCTGATTTATGTTTCGAAGAATTAATTCCTTCTATGTCATCTTCTATACGTGATTTTTGAGTTGTGATAACAGTAGCATTAGAATCCAAAGGAATAAGCTTATTCTGAAAGTCAAACCAAAGTCCTCCCCTATCATTGAAGTGAAAGAAAGATTCATGATCAGATTTCAAGTTCTTGTTTTCAACATACATAGAAGGAGTAATCAAGGCTGCTGTCTTGTGCACCAATTCAGCATCAACAACTCCTTGTAACTTCATCACCAAGTTGTCATGAGTTAAGGTACTATTTGCATCTTCAAATTGAGCATTATTGTAATCATCTTCCATGGTAGACGCACATGAAGAATAAGTTACATTCTGCAACAGACTTGTATTGGACTCCTCACATATTGAAGATATTTGACTTGTGAGGCAATTGTGCTCCTCCTTCAATTGAACTTCTTCTGCAATATCATCACCATTAGGTGTCATTCCTTTCACTTGTATTCCCTCATGAAATGATGGCATAGGAATATTGAAATTCCTAACATGCTCAACCGAGTTGTCTAGGTTGTCAATGGAAGATTCTGTCTGATCCTTCTTCCTAGTCTCTCTCTCTATGTCTTCTTGTCCTTCTTCCAGTACTTTCACCATTTCACTCGAGCAATGGTGATTAGGCTCCCAGAGTCCTTTGCAGGAGAAGCAAAGGTTTTGTCTTCTTAGATCATTCTTGCTAACTTTCTGATTTTTGTCAAAGGAGAAGTCCTTTGCATTAACTTCTGCTTTCTCTTTATCCAAGAAAGGTTTCAATTTCTCTTCATATCAAAATATCACCCTTCTAACCAATCTCCCTTTTACCAATGAGAGTCCAAGAATTCTCTTCTTCCTGTTAGCGGATAAGATAGAGAACAAAGACTGAGGTACATCATAGCTCTCATTAATGGACAAAACCATAATGGCTTTTATTGCTGCAATAACATCATTATCACGATCTTCCCTAATTTAAGCAAGGAAATGGTGAAACATGTTGTACATTAAATTAGGCAACTCCAAATCTATCATGAGATTACTCAATCTGATTCCTAAAAATGTTTTTAGTATGGCAACTCTTTTAGAAAAATGGGGATTTTTAATATCACCAAGCTGTTGGAAGCTACCCACAATCAGTTGCATTACCTCTTTCATTGTATCATCATCATAAGGTACTAGAGGTGTTATAATCCTCATGATCTCAGTTAAGCAAAAAGTACCCACCAACTTAATGTCATCATCTGGATCTCTCAACCACTTGTGCTGATTTAGGGAGGACACTATAGGAGTTAGAGCTATTTGTATCACTTCACATGGTGACTGCCCAACCAAGATCAAACATTCTTCTACCTTTTTAAGAGTGTTCAAGACATCATCCCTTGATTGAAATTAATTACTGAGCTTTCTACCTACTTCATAAAGTGATCTTGCCAATTGTTTCCTATCTTCTATTGCCATGCTCTAGACTGAAATCCAACTTCCTAAATCACCCAAAGTCTGGGAGGAACTTTAGCTTTGATACCACTGAAATATCCCCTATCCTTTTTGCACTTATTTTTTCAGTTTGGGTTATTTGTCATTTTGTCAAACACTTGGCATGTAAGCTTCTAGGGGTCTGATTTTTCTGAGTTTTAATGTAAATTTCTGATTTGCTTGAAATGATAATGTATAACACAGTAGAATAGACAATGCAGAAATATATATAAATGTAACAAGACTAATGCAGATTACAACAGCTGATAACAATGTCACAGTTCAACACCACTTTTCTAACAAGTATATTTTGTGAACATAGTAGATTAAGAACAGGAAAGTCTAACAACGGATAATTTATTGATTTCAATTCAACTGGTAATAACATTACAATGTACGTGCATGCCCCAATGTTGTTCCAGTTAAGATTAAAAGCAGCTAATATGTAATCAGCAATATTCTCTTCCAAGACCCTCACGTCCCACCTCCAGTGATCTCCAAATCATTACGACACTTCCTCTAGGTAGTACGGCCACCCTGGAAACTCTTCTCAGATCTGTACGGCACTTAACCCAGCAAGTGTAGCTATCTCCAATCGATCTTCAGACCTGTACGACTCCCTTGAACTTGCTACAAACCTGTACGACTCCTTTTAAGTGGGTTCCAGACCTGTACGACCTTCTCCTAACTTTAATGGCACAATGGAAGGCATGACCAACATTAACATGTTTGGCAAAGGGTGTAGACATCAACAATCGGCCAGCAGAAGTAATAAATAAAGTACAGCCCAGCAATATTCTAAATGGAAGAAATAGTCTTGTGTTTCAGCAATGCCCTCCAACTCAGTCAATACTTAGAATGCAAACATTAAAATCTTCCTTGAATGCAACCAAAACCTAGAAATCAAGCTCATTGTGCTTCCTGAAGTTGAAACACCACTAATCCTCCTGACTTTGTGTTGCAGCAGCAAGAATAATGTCATTCATTAGGGGTTTCATCCTCACAAATCCGTGAAGATGAATTGTCTAATATATTCACAAAATAACAAATCAATCAAGCATGCCCATAAATGAGCTCTTAAGAGCGTTTTATAACTTTCCTGGGAGAGCTCACACACTTTCCAGCCAATGTAGGATAAAAGGCATACTTTTTCCCTTTAACATTCATGTCTCCACATACTTTAATAAAATATTTAAATTACTTTCACTTTTAACTTAAATTTGCACATCAGTAAAGTTAAATATTTAAATTTAACTTTATAACTTAACTTTTATTGAGAAACTATTTAATAATTGCAAATGATTATTAAAATCTCAAATCAGTTAACCAGTGACAGGTTATTATTCATGAACCACTGATGATCTTGTCCTTGCCCAGCTAACTTACTATAAATAGTAAGTATGCCCAAAACACATCAAAACACCTTAGAATCGTCTACAACTGAAACTTCCTACTCCAAATATCCTCAATATCCCTTAAATGTCATTGTTGGCCTACGAGACCATGGAGAAATAGGCTAACGAGAGCCTCAAACAGCATGTGCTAGAAAGGGGACATTACATATAGGTGCTCAAGGTCTGCCACTCCTTGACCACGTAAAGGTTTTGTTTGTTATATTTCAGGTCACAAGATGGGGACATTACAATATATCAGTGTTCCACCGCATTTCAAGACGGTGGGACAGGTGGACAAAGGTCCTAAGTTCGGGGACGACGGGGGGCTGGTGGACGGGCCGAGAGGGGGGTGTGTGTGGGCGGGGCTGATATGTTAAAGATTGGATCATATTAGATATGTGAGTAGTTTTTATTTTCTAATACTTGGTTCTCACTAAACTATATGACAATGAACTCTTGAGTGCAGGTTGCTGCTCATGTGAAGGGAACACAACTTAATGCATGATGTATTTGAGAGTCTGCTGAATGAAGGAGATCGATATCTAAAGGCTTGCACTTTCGATTACTGTACTTGCCTATTAAAATCGAACTGCATCAGATATATACCTTACGGTATAGGCATGCCAATGGACAGACATGCCTCTGCGTATGTGGAGACATGTCGATGAATAGACATGACTCCATGTACGTGGAGACATGTCGATGAATGGGATGTCTCTATACCGAAAGTCATGAACCGATATGCAAGACAACGATTCTCCTAATAGTTTGTTATTCGGTTGACAATCAAACAACGATTCCTCTTAATCGTTTGTTAGCAGTTAATGATTCTTCTAATGATTAGTTATTACTGTTATCTGCAAGTAATGATTCTCATAATCGTCTTTGAAGGGAGATCGACTAAAGTTGATATACACAGCGATAAATTGATATCGAACTATTTAATGTTGAGAATCGATTTATATTGATCATTTCATTTGATCAATATAATCAATACTTATATAGATACGGTGCTCATATTCGATTTTGCATAAACAATGATAAATATAAATTATGTATGTATAAATATTCATATATATAATAATAATAAGAACACTTATTATTATTACATATATTAATATGTATATATTCATATCAACAATAATTAGCATTACTTATACATATGAGTCTACTCCGACCAAAGCTATAAAACATCAACACTCCCTCTTAGCTAGGGAGGAGGATTACAAGGTATTCATAGAAGAACTACACATAGTGTAGTAGATATCATTATATGATATCAGGAGCAATGGTCTATAAGTATCAACACTTATGATACTCACCGAAACTCAACATATCCAATATGGTATGTGCACTAGCATCAACCATATGATGCCTACCATAGAGATGTATGAAAATCATGGCATACTCACAGATATTAAGCACTTAATATCCACCATGACATATCTCAATAATTTCAAGATATCAACCTTATGATATATAGTTGAAAATTGTTTTAAGAGATATCTGTGATCATGACATGTTCACAGATATCAACCATATGATATCTATCATGATAGACTGTAGAGTTATTGTAAAGTCGTCACAATATGCGTGGTATTTGTGAATCCATGAAATTACATTATGCGTGGTATTTGTGAATCCATGAAATTACATTATGCGTGGTATTTGTGAATCAACATTGTTAACAGATGTTTGTTTACAACAAGTTGCATCTAGATAGCCTATGGTTAAAATTCTTCAATTTACTATGAGAAACTTATCCCTTACATACAGGACATCCTTAGGATCACAACTTGTGAAATTTTAGAGTTCTATTTGTGATGAAGAAGATTGAAATTTAGGAGGAATTGTTAGAGGACTTTAGTGGAGATTTTGAAATTTGGAATTTCCATTTTTATGAAACAATATTTACTTACAAAAGTGCTATAGTCATCTTGGAAAAGCTATAAGTAATTTGTGCAGGGCTCGATCTTATGACAGTTGACCCACGGTAGTTTGGATCTAGCACTTTGAGACGAATAAGGATCA
This sequence comes from Cryptomeria japonica, assembly GCF_030272615.1. Taxonomy (NCBI): domain Eukaryota; kingdom Viridiplantae; phylum Streptophyta; class Pinopsida; order Cupressales; family Cupressaceae; genus Cryptomeria; species Cryptomeria japonica. Next base: position 393,789,959 of record NC_081410.1, read on the forward strand.
TACCAAAAAATGAGTCTCTTGAAGCAAGATATCTTCCATGATTCGGTCCATGTGAGCAAGGGATGCTTCCGTGATAGAGGGAGCTTCGATTGATATCCTAGAATCTTGATCATATTGATTCAGAGGGAGTGGACTATGTCGAGAAAATTTCTCTAGTGATCAGACAAAAGATTATGATTCATGGGATGGTGTCCCATGTAGACTGAAAAGCCCTTTATGCTGACTCCTAGGTCATGAGATTTCTGGATAGATGAATACTTGATGAGCTTGGAATACACCAAGATTGATGCAAATCTTGTATTTCATGACAGGACAAAGCATGTGGAGATTCCTTATCATTATGTTAGAGACATGGTGGAAAGGAATGTTATACAGTTGACATATATTAGAGGTAAGCTTGGTATGGTAGAAATGTAATTTTATCTAAGATTGAGTCTCAACAATATAAATTTATTGTACTAATATATTTGAAAGATGTTTAATGTGTAAACTCTTTTGTCATGTGTGTGATTACATGACTTCATGGGCCTTGTGAACACCTTGAAAGATGACGATCTTTCAATGATGTACACCTATACTTCTGGTTACTGTTGTAAGGTGACGACTTTACAATAGTTAAACCTTACTATCATGATGGATATCATGTGACTTGATATCCGTGGACATGTCATGATAGTTGATATCTCTTAAGCGATATTAACTAAGTGGTGGATAACCTCAATGAGTTATATTACTGAGATATTTAATGGTGGATATTATGTGACGTAATATCCATGGATATGCCATGAGCAGATATCCTTATAGTAGGCATCATGTGACTTGATGCCTGTGCACATACCATTATGGATAATGTGAGTATGGTGAATATCATGTGACTTGATATTTGTGGACATGCCATTACTCCTAATATCACATTGAGGTGATCTCTCTCTCTCACACAATATATGGATCTATTGTGTTTACTTTAGAATAGTAATCATCCTCCCTAGCTAAAAGGGAGTGTTAATGAATTGTAGCTTTGATCGGATTATTCCTATCGATGAAATCAAATGCATAAGTGGCCTATCAGCCTTGAGCATTTGATTACTATCCTTCTTCTATATATTGCTAACGATTATGGTTATCACAATACATGATTGAGTTTGATATAACAATTATTAATCATGCTGTTCATACTGTTGATGTTAATAATGCTGTTACATTAATCTTAATGTTGATACTAATTATACCATGCATCAATATTGGATATCGACATTCACATTGGTGAGTATCGATAATAAATATCGATATCATACTATGCTTCGATAAGATGTATTGAGCATAATATGGTATCGATATTTAATATCGATTTTGCATTGACTATTATATGAATCGATAAAGTGTATCAACTTTGGTTTTAATTATAACATTAATTGATAATGAGTACCGATTAAATAGAATACATATCAATTAGTATATTGATTAGTTAATGATTGGTCATGATGAGACATGTTTCTAGGGGAGACATGTCTCCACACTATTATATATATAATGATCTATCCAAGTATCTTGTTAGGTACAAAAATATCAATAAGTGCTATAAGAAAGACAGCAAGTTATACATAGTTTGTAATCATCTCATCAATTATATTAGTGGCATTATATATATAGTTCAGATCGGTATTGCATTCTCATTACATCTAAGCATCATCTCATTGATATTGATATTAAGATCTTAGCAGATCGATATATATTCATGCTGCATTTATATTAATATATATCCAAGTGAAATTATTGAGATATTGTGATCAACATATCATATAGAATCAGTATATACATCTGAGAGCAGTGATTATAAATTTAAAAATACTATAACCTCTAAATTTGATCTAAACTTTAACATCTCTCCCCACCTGAAATGGCACAAAGAATCAACGGAAATACCCAGGAGATGCACAAACTTTAGTTGCATGAATGACCTCAATGCACGTATGGAGGTTAGAACTTGTTGAATGTCAAGAGGGGAGAAGGTTTCCCACAAGTCACACCCAGAAACAGGTTAACACAACATATATGTGAAGGAAAGCCACAAACTTACACTTACAATGAAGGTAAGAACACATACACAACATGCATAAGTTGAAGTAAGGCAAGAATGATGATTTCAATTCATTATAAGGCCAATGGCCAAACTTACAGATGTAGAAATGCAAGATAAATACGAGTCTTTAAGAGAAGTGAAAGAGCATAGAATAGCTCAAACCAGCAGGGAGAGAACCCTTTACAATGAGGCTTAACAACCTTTATATAGAAAAGTGGTCACATGGGAGAGACCATTGGTAGGAAGAGAAGCGTTGACCCTTGTGTGTGCAGGGAAATGTCAGTTAGGGAATGCAAGGAAGTGCATGCACCTGACAACCATACTCTGACAACGCAATACCAAGAAGAAAGTGACTTCCAAAAGGTGGATTGCCTGACATTCCAAAGTCAGAGCATGCAGGCATGACATAAGTAACCACAAATAAGCATGGCATTGTACTCCACCTACAAAAATAATTAAATACGCCTCTGTAACTCCACGAATGGAGGTGTACAAGTCACAAGAGTTGTCGAAGCATTAAGAGCTTTGAGTGTTGATCATGCCATCAGGAAGTGTTGCAACAAAAACTGACAGGCAGACAACCCTTTCCGAAAGGAAACCTATGCTACAGAAAACAAACTAAACTAAAGAGGAAAACATGGAAATTAAACTAAAGAGGAAAACAGGGAAACTAAACTAAAACAAAAAACAAACTTCTCTAAAAACAGAAAATAATACCATAAACTAACTATATACAAGAAGAGATCTATTGTACAAAATGAGTACTATATGCATGCGTCTTTGATCGAGGATGATTTCTTAGTATGTGCAGCAGTAACAGGGCAGCGCGGATAGTTCTAAGTTTGGCTGACTTGTCTTTATATTGCGAAAAGAAAATTTTCAGTTTGCCACTCTTGGGTCTAACTAGGGCATCGGTTAGTATCAACAGCTGGGGAAGTTCATTAGGCCTGTGGCTAATCCATTTACAGGTTGTTTTCCCATAATATTCAAAATCAAACTGAAAATTTTCAGAATTAACAGTAGGATGGAAAGAAACAACCTGGCGCCTTTTTGAGTCATGTGGGGGGTTGTGTGGCGGGAGATCTTCAGCAGCTGTATCAGGAGGTCGCCACTGGTGGTGCAGCATCCCACTTGCATCCGGCTCGTGCAAATCAGCATCAAATTCTTCAGCAGTTTGTATAGGCTGAAAAGCAGTCTTGAATTCGAACTCAGGAAAGTGGAATGCATCTTCTGTTGGTGCATCTTCGGGTTGTATGAACAATGTGGCTTTATGCACTTTTGTCAGCATATCCTCAAATAATAGGGACTCTTCAATTGATTGGTCCTAAAAAACATCCTCGACGGACTCTTGGATCATATCTTGCATTGGTGAGGCTGCTGCAAATTGCTCTTCAGCATCGAGCTGCCCTACGGGGCTCACTTGATCATCATCTTCAACCCTGGCTTCATCAAGTACAGGGACAACACAGTCACCTCCTGCCACATTCTGATTGACTGGTTCACCTTGCTCAGCACTTGGCAATTCCATCTTTTCATCATTGGGGAGTGCGGCGATGCATTGATTTTGCGATCTTCTGTATTCATCACCAGCGAGGTAGGCACTCCACACTTTGCTGGTGATGGGCTCCTCTGACTCTTGCGTCAGTCCGTATTGGGCTTTGACTTGATTGATTGTCTCCATGCATAATGAGAAGGTGAATTCTAAGTGTGGGCTACGATGAATTCTACACCACCAAGGTGACAACACGCTCACTAAGCATAACTCTTCTTTGAGACCAAACTGGTTCTCAATCTAGTCCTTTAATTGAGTGAACTCATCATGCTTGATGAAGGACTGGGGAAGGACTGGGGATATCCGACTGTATGAGCTCTCGTGGTGTGGGGATATCTTAGAAAAATATTTGTCCTTGCAGCGCTAGCTCAACTCTAAACAGAAATGTCAAGCAGTTCAACCCTTCGTGCTCTGTTGTGCCACGAATTCTACAGTGACCTGCTGATGTGAACTCAGATAACTGGTTTGGATACAATTGTAGACTCAGCCTTTGCTGGATTTGGAAAATGTCAAACTGTAGACAGTCTTCATGAAGTGGCAGACTCAACATTTTGACTCGGAATTTTTTTTGGTATTTTCAGATTTTTTTATTTTATTTTTATTTTTTAGTTTAATAGGGATCTTGCATATCCCAAATATAGCATTTAAAAGGTTTGTTAGAATGAACTTATTGCAAGGAACCTGATAGAGGGGCCCTCCTTCTAGCGCCCATTCTGTTGATGTGGCTAAAATCGTATCGCTACAACTCTCTCCGGCCAATGCAAATAGAATTTTCTCGTTGAGTATCCTATCCTCTCTTGTATAAGGAAGCCCTAATGCTGTTTTAGTTAATCAATGGGGACAACCTCAAGGTTCCAAATTTTTGTTCATGACTACGAGATAGCTGAACGGTTGATGTGTTTTGTTGGGAGCACAAGGGGACTTACGTTTTGCAACAAACAGGTCTGTTGCGATTCTCAGACTCCGAAATAAAAGCAAAAGAGAAGAGATAGGAGACCTTAAATTAACAAGACTGGTGTGTGGGTATACAGATTCGACATAACCAATCCCTCCTTGGCTAGAATAACTCACAATCTCACAAGAATGGTGCAATCTTCAAGGGGACTTAGAAGATTTTCAGACTGCGGATACATGCCTAAGCACCCAATTCTGGCGCAACTCTAACAGACACCTGCAATTGAACTAAACACAATTTTAAACGATCAGACTAACCATGCAAAGGGATACACAATTAGCATATCCCCAATGGTATGATCCTGAATCCATCAAATACTTGCACACCAAAACGGATCTATCTAAACCTGCTAAAGGAAACCATGCAAACTAAAGAAAACCAAGATGACAAACACCATACTTCAATTTTCATATATTGATTTTGGCTGTCATTACAACAATTTCTTCAACAATTCTACTCTATTCCTAAAATCTAACCTTCTCCAAAAACTCTAACCTGATCTAATCGTCTAACTCTAAAAATCTAACTAGAATCTAACTGTAAAAATCTAACCCTTTACAATAAGAGGCATCCTACCTTTTATAGATTTTACAAATCTGAACCAGAGGCAAGGATTGACTGAATCCAAGGGCCCTGATCTGCCTTCTAGAACTTGGCAGCTTTAACCCATGCCCATTCAATCCTCAAAATTCTCCCCAACTACTTTCTCAACTACCTACAACTATTTGACATCAATTTTGGTCTATCCGGTAGTTGGAAATAAGTGTCCTGTGTCCCCTTGTTTTAAAATATCTTGAATGGGATCCACAGGTAGTTCTTTTTACAATAAAGCATTTCAGTTTTAAACTGATTTTTTGGAATTTCTTCTAGCTGTACATTTCTAAGAATGCATATTTTGTAGCATTTTGTGTTCTTAGTCTTCAATCTCGTTGGTTCACTTTTAGTTGTCGTCCGGTGGTTTGCTTTCTGGTACTTTGTTTTACGTTCTGCACTCTTGCATCTTTGCTGGCCGGCGTTGATCGTGATCGCATCTCCAATTTGCACTTCAACTTGACGCTCTAGCTCTTCCCGATATCGTCCTGCAAACAATGAATTCCACTTTGGATTAATCATTTTGAGAAATTAAATGAACTAATTTAACAAAAAATAAATTTCAACTTAAAATGCCCCTTGATGAAAATTCGCACATTTCATATCCTTTGCGAGATATTATTGCAACAAATGTCTTCCTTTGATGAACTTCAAGTGATTTGAAGGTTTTGAGAGATTTTGACCTTAGCTTTTTAACACCCCTTGGAAGAATTCGACTATTTTAGTTAGAATGTGCAACTGTTTCTTCTTTGGTTTGAAAGTCAGCATTTTTATAAAAAACGTGAACCTTTGGGCCTTATGAAATTTGGGTTTTTTGCCCCAAAGGTGCGATTTTAGAATATTTTCGGCTCAAGAGGAAGATGTGCGATTTAGAACTTGGCTCCAATTTCGGCCTACTAGGCGATTTTGCAAACTTGGTCGGCCAAAATGAGTAAAAATGCGAACTTAGACTCTCTTCACTTTTTCGGCTAAATGGGCGATTTTGCACATTGTCTTCTAATTTTGGCCAATTCGGTCGAATTGCGTGATTCAAACTTTTTGTTCTTTTTTGACCTTTTCCCCTTTTCGGCTTATGAAGCAATTTTGGGCTTTCGGCTTTGTAGGCTTATGGGAGGCTTTGTGCGAATTTGAACTTCTTTGTTCATTTTCAGCATATAGGATTGTGTTGCGTGACTTTATTAAACACGCCTTTGTCCTAGATGAAACTCAGGCACTTTGGGTGAATTGATCGTTTATGTTTAAAACGAGCTTTCCATTGTTGAATGAAATTCAAGCATTTTAGGAAAACATATGGGAACTTTTCATCTTTTGCAAACCTCGGCATTTTCAATCAAATCACGCAATTTGGTTTTACTAAGGGAATTCGGCCTTTAAAAAAATAAAAATTACGCGACTTAGATCTCCTTTCTCATTTTCACTTGCAAATTCGGCAATATCAGTTGTTTTGTGCGATTTAGGTTTTGTTTTAGCCCTTTACGTAGGCAATGAAACTTCGGCCATTTTGTCAGAACGATGCGATTTTGAACTTTGAAGCTATTATGCCTTAGCTCACGATTTTCAGGCCGACTGAGCATTTCGCTCAACTTTAGGCTCTTGCTTTTCATTTTCGGCCAAAATGATGGTTTTGTGCGACATTAGTCTTTTGAGTTTTTTTCACATCTTTCCTAAACTTGGCCAAATGAGGGCCTGTGCGCATTTTTCTTTTTCGACCACCATTTCACACAAAAAAAAGAAAAGCTCAAAGGTGCTATTTTCACTTTCTTAGCATGGGGAGACATTAAAACACCCCTTGATTTTTCGGGGAGTTCGTGTGTTCTTAGCAAACTTTCATTAATTTTTCTTTAAATGAGCGACTTAGATATTAGACGCATTTTCTTTAACTTGAAACTCAACGCACTGTGTTCTTTTGAATGTCTCTTTCTCTCCTGTGGGAAGATAGACAAAATTGGGGGTCCCCTGTGAAGCATGGCGGGTGTACATAACGCACACCAAATGGTGACTCGGCTGGGATATGTTCTTGAATATTTCAAGGATGACTATTCGGATTGAACCCCAAAATCTCTGGTATATATCCCACAGAACAACCCAAATTACAAAAGACAGATTCAAAGTAAAAATGAGGTTGCAAACTAAATCAAGTCACCAACCTTGAAAATCAAGTGTGTGCAGTGAAGTTCATTCCAGTTTGAAGAAAGTTGAAATATCATTGTTCAATCAAGACAAGTTATGTAGAGCGACTCTAACTTAAAAAGCAACCTGGACATTGCCTCGCTGCCAACAAGCGTTCATAGCCCCGACGATGTTATCGCCTATAAGCTTAGAGAGATTGCTCTATTTCCTGTAAATTCCTTTTTTTTTTTTGAAATACCGGTAGAGGTGTCTGCATTTCCAAAGCCAAGCAATTTGATATTTCTTTTCTTTTGATTTTTTCTTTTATTTTCACTTCTTCACTTTGGCTGGTAAGCAATGAAGCCTACGTGGGATTGAGCGTTACAGTGGTCGCTGAAGCAGAGCCTCAAAATTTTCACTTGCAATGACTTCCCTTTGATCAAACAATAGACCTAAGCAATTTAAGCATTTAAATGTGCAGTGATCGCAATGTTGGTGACATGATGCAGCAAGCAACTAAATTTTTAAAATGACAGCCTTAAACCAAATGGATTGACTAAAGGGGCAACCATCAATTAGGTGCTCTACCAAAGTTGGCATCTAAGAAATAGACCGGCAAAACTTCCTGACTTCGTACACCAATGCTGGGAAAAACAAACATACCCCTACAAAAATTGACAGGTAGACAACCTTTTCCGAAAGGAAACCTACACTACAGAAAGAAAACTAAACTAAAGCGGAAAACAGGGAAACTAAACTAAAACAAAAAACAAACTACTCTGAAAACAAAAAATAAAACCCTAAACTAACCATATACAAGAAGAGATCGACTGTACAAAATGAGGACCACATGCATGCATCCCCGATCCAGGATGATTTCTTAGTATGTGCAGCAATAACAAGCCAGTGGGGATAGTTCTAAGGTTGGCTGACTTCTCTTTAAATTCCGAAAAGAAAATTTTCAGTTTGCCACTCTCGGGTCTAACCAGGGCATCGGGTAGTATCAACAGTTAGGGAAGTTCTTTAGGCTCGTGGTTAATCCATTTATAGGTTGTTTTCCCATAATATTCAATATCAAACTGAATTTTTTCAGAATTAACAGTAGGATGGAAAGAAACAACCTGGCGCGTTAATGAGTCATGCGGGGGGTTGTGTGGCGGGGGGTTGTGTGGCGGGAGGTCTTCAATAGCTGTATCAGGAGGTCGCCATTGATGGTGCAACATCCCACTTGCGCCCGGCTCGTGCAAATTAGCATCAGATTCTTCAGCAGTTTGTATAGGCTGAAAAGTAGTCTTGAATTCGAACTCAGGAGAGTGGAATGCATCATCTGTTGGTGCATCTTCGGGTTCTATGAACAATGCGGCTTTATGCACTTCTGTCAGCATATCCTCAAATAGCAAGGACTCTTCGATTGATTGATCCTCAAAAACATCCTCGACAGACTCTTGGATTATATCCTGCATTGGTGAGGCTGCTGCAAATTGCTCTTCAACATCAGGCTGCTCTACGGGGCTCGCTTGATCATCATCTTCAGCCCTGGCTTCATCAAGTACAGGGACGACACAGTCACCTGCTACCATAGTCTGATTGACGGGTTCACCTTGCTCAGTACTTGGGAATTCCATCTTTTCATCATCGGGGAGTGTGGCGCTGCATTGTTTTTGCGATCTTCTGTATTCATTAGCAGCGAGGTAGGCACTCCACACTTTGCTGGTGATGGGCTCCTCCGACTCTTCCGTTAGTCCGTATTGGGCTTTGACTTGATTGACTGCCTCCATGCATAATGAGCAGATGAATTTTGAGTGTGGGTTGCGATGAATTCTGCACCACCAAAGTGACAACACGCTCTCTAAGCATAACTCTTCTTCGAGACCAAACTGGTTCACAATCCGGTCCTTTAATCGAGTGAACTCATCCATGCTTGACGGAGGACAGGGGATATCCGACTATATGAGCTCTCCTGGTTTGGGGATATCCCAGAAAAATATTTGTCCCTGCAGTGCTAGCTCAACTCTTGATAGAAATGTCAAGCAGTTCAACTCTTCGTGCTCTGTTGTGCCATGAATTCTACAGTGACCTGTTGATGTGAACTCGGATAACTGATTTGGATATGACTCCAGACTCAGTGTTTGCTAGATTTGGAAAATATTGGACCGTGGACAGTCTTCATGAAGTGGCTGACTCAACATTTTGACTCAAATTATTTTGGTATTTTCAGAACAGGGATCTTGTATATCCCAAATATAGCATTTAAAAGGTTTATTAGACTCAACTTGCTGCAAGGAACCTGATAGGGAGGCTCTCCTTCTAGCACCAATTCTGTTGACATGGCTAAAATCGTATCACTACAACTCTCTCCGGCCAATGCATAATAGAATGTTCTCGCTGAGTATTCTATCCTCTCTTGTATAAGGAAGCCCTAATGCTGTTTTAGTTGATCAATGGGGACAACCTCAAGGTTCCAAATGTCAGTTCATGACAGCGAGATAGCTCAACGGTTGATGTGTTTTGCTGGGAGCACAAGGGGACTCACATTTTGCAACAAATTGGTTTGCTGCGATTCTCAGACTGCGAAATAAAAGCAAAAGAGAAGGGATAGGAGACCTAAAATTAACAAGACTCGTGTGTGGGTAGACAGATTTGACATAACCAATCCCTGCTTGGCTAGAATAACTCACAACGTCACAAGAAAGGTATAATCTTCAAGGGGACTTAGAAGATTTTCAGATTGCGGATGCATGCCTAAGCACCCAATTCTGGCGCAACTCAAACGGACACTTGCAATTGAACTAAACACAATTTTAAAGGCTCGGACTAACCATTCAAAGGGATACACAATCAACATATCGCCCAATGGTATGAACCTGAATCCATCAAACACTTGCACACCAAAAAGGATCTATCTAAACCTGCTGAAGGAAACCATGCAAACAGAAGAAAACCAAGATAACAAACACCATACTTCAATGTTCATATATTGATTTTGCCTGTCATTACAACAATTTCTGCAACAATTCTTACTCTATAACTAAAATCTAACCTTCTACAAAAACTCTAACCTGATCTAACTGTCAAACTCTAAAAGTCTTAACTATAAAAATCTAACCCTTTACAATAAGAGGCATCCTGCCTTTTATAGATTTGACAATTTTGAACCAGAGGCAAGGATTGACTGAATCCAAGGGCCCTGATTTGCCTTCTAGAACTTGGCAGCTTTAACCCATGCCCATTCAATCCTCAGTTACCCTCTCAACCACTTTCTCAACTACCCACAACTATTTGACATCAATGTATAAATGAACTTGTTGGGGAACGTTGTGGTCCTATTCAGAATTGTGATTGTTTTGACAAACCAAATGTATAAATGAAATTGAATTAATTGGGGAAACTCTTAAAAAATTCGCTGCTTTTTGATATGGCACAATACACAACTATTTATGTATCTTATACTAGAGTGGGGATTTAGTGGGGTAAAGGGTCATTACCCCTCTTGGGGTTTGGGGGCAGCAGCTTAAGCAGAATTTATGGCCTTTGAGGACACAAGGACCTTCATGGTGCATACCATATTTGGGTATTAAACATAAAATGTCTAGGTTGTGGAGTGTTATGGGCCCTTCATAAAGGATCTAGGGTTTTTTAGTTGAGGCTTCTCTACATGCCTTCAAAAGTATGGTATGTGGTGGATGCCTTGATGCCTTGATTTTTGTAAAACATTGATGATGTCAGGCATTCCAAATCTATTTGGTGACAAGGGAGGCATTGTAGGAAATGTCCCCCAAATTGGAGAGACATGCTTCAAATCTTGTAGAGGATATGGCCGGAGAGGGGATGTTTTATTCGCATCCCCACATCATCAAGACTACCCAAAATGGGAGTACATCATAGAATACCTAAGGATGTTTCCTTAATGTTCTGTGGATAATTATTCCTAATATTAACCATATGAATCCATATCCATGTGCTAGTTATCAAATTTAGGTATCAAATCATCATGTATAATTTTTACTTAATGTACCTTGGATAATTTTTCCTAAATTTTAGGTATCAAATCATTATAGCTTCTTTTATGTATCATTGGGGAAAGGACATAGGAATTTACTGTATTTGTATGTTTGATAATGGTACGGTAACTTAATTATATTTAATACTCTATTTCAGTTCTTCTACTGTGAACATAAATTAATAAAAGTAGGACTTGGATAAATTTGATAATGTTTTTTTGGTTCATTGTTTTGTGAAAATTGTTTCAATAGTTGTTTAACTTACGTTCTTTTTAAAATTATGTTTTATTGATTTGGCACAAATGTATCATCCTCTTTTATAATAGGTATTTGACATTGCAGGATGCATTGAGAACCTTTTTGCTAAGGAAATTAGACAATCTTGGCCGTGAGGACCGTTCTCAAATAACGATGATCTCTACATGGGCAACTGAGTTGTACCTTGACAAGGTTAAAGATGTCTACTAATGTTGCATAATCTGTAATTTGGTGAACATGAATTTCTTCTTTGGAATTGTCCATGATGCTGTTCTTTAAGGAGTCTGAAGTATATTAGAACACATAAAACAATTGTTTACTTTTCTTTCTAGATTAATCGTCTACTTTTGGATGATGACAAACAAAGTGGTGGAACATCGCCTTCTTCGAATGAAATTAACACCAAGTACCAGGAGACACTTCGGGAGTTCAGAGATTTTCTTAGTGATTGTAAAGATGTTCTTGACGAAGCAACAACTGTCAAACTAATAGGGAGGTTAGTATTTTGCAATACAATTTTACATATCTTCTTAATGTTGTAAATACAATATTTTTTTCAAATAACTATATTGACAAAAAGGTTATTCATTTTCAATGTATTGTGAGTGGCTCATTAGTTCATTAGCGATGATTTTTGTTACTTTTCTGCCATGCTCCATTTCTAAAATAATTTTGTTTCTTAATATTTCTTTTCCTTGCATTGAAAATTTGGCTTCTTTTTATAGCTTTTTGTATTTAGTTTCTTTCTAAATGAGCGATTCTCTTTTATTTTTGTGTCTATCTTTTTTCTTTTTATAAGGTATGTAGCAAGTTACATTGGTTTGCAACGAATGTACATGGTGGTAAATTTTTTGGCCTCAACTAACCAGTCCAAATATTGACTTGGAGAATCTGTCTTGTTCTAGCTAAATCCACTGCATATAGACCATATTGCAATTTGAGAATGAACTAGAAAGCTCCTAAAACGTAGCCCGCATATGTCTAACATGAATATGAGAGGCTTGAGGGTAGACAAAATGTCATAAAACATGTTTTCTATATTCTTTAACATGATAAGATAAATGCCATATTGAGGGCTATGAAACCCCTTCTTTTAAGTTGAATTGTAAGTTGTAAAACTAAGCATTGGATCCATAGTAATACAACACTTAGGTGGGGACATGACATGGCTAGAGTAAGACCACTTTTAAATTACTAAGGTTAAAATGGAAAAATATAAGAAAAATCATGACAATTGCTTGTTAAAAAGAGGTGATATTAAAAACTTAGCAGTAAAATAGTTTCTTTCCCCAAACTTGTGTTTTGTTCATAATTTTCTCATTTTATTGCCATCATATTGATGAGAGCCTTTATGTCCAAAATTACTTGGATCTTGGCTGGATTAGTCTTCAACCTTGGGTTCCCAACGATATCGTGATGGGAGATAAGTTTGTACCTATGATTTGTCTATGATAGAAGAAAATTTTGTAATGAACATAAGAAAGGTCATTCAATCTTTGCATTGACAACCTATTGCACTTTTTGGAGTCTATATGCTCAAACGTACTCCAATTGTGGTTGCATGGTGAAGTGCTGCATGGTTGGATCAAAATATGATTTGCAATTCTTTGAAGATTTGACACATTAGCACCAAAAATTTTCCACCATGCATTTGAAATGGTGAGTAAAAAAATCTATCGCATTGTCCAACTTTAATTTTCAATAGTAATGTAAAAAAGAATATTTTTTAATTTTTAAACTTGAATTGTGCCCTGAATAAACTTACTTGGCTGCAGCGTCATCCAAGTTGCTTTGCATATGTCTCATGTAAAGAGGTCCCTTGTAATGTAAAAAATATTTTTTTTCAATTTTTAAACTTGAATTATGCCCTGAATAAACTTACTTGGCTGCAGTGTCATCCAAGTTGCTTTGCATGTCTCATGTGAAGAGGTCCCCTTGTAAGTCTATAAATCTCAACCAAGTACTGTTTGTTCTATGATTGTGTAGAACCCACTTAGAAACTCCTCATTAGCCATGAAATCTAGGTGAAATTGGAATGTTAGGTTTTAGAAATAGATAGTCGTATGTGAGGGCTTGTGAAGCGGAAGCTGCTATCGCTGTTGACCAATGATGTCCCATATGGGATCATACTTTGAATCCCAACACAAATGGATCTCAATACCTCCTTGGCCCTTTCCATGTTCTTGTATATACAGTCCATCGTTGGCTTCTTCCCATCAACAACTCAAAGTAGAACAACTAAAGACTCTATTAATTGTAATTATTATTAAACATTAACATAAGTGTGAACAAAAATAAATAAATAGATTGGAAATACAAACAAAAAATGAACAAAAATATAATGAAAATATGAACTAACCTCTAGAATCACCTTCTTCAAAAGCTATAAGCTATGGTCATAAAAAAACTTGTCAACCATGACAACCCCTACATTGATCTTAGCAAATGATGATGTAGACAACTCCTCACTAACAAACATGCACCTCAAAGCAACCTTTGACTAAGACAAAGATTGCACCATAATAAGGTTTGTTGCAAAATGGGTTATTCCAAACTAAGCTAGCTCCTTGTTCCTTTATTTCTTGATTAGGTTGAGGATCCAATCATGGTTGTATATGTATTTGCAAATATTTTTCCCATTTTTCACACATACCTTGATCTATAGTTAGCAAACTCAAATTCAAAGAGTACTCGGGAAGCCCTAAATTTTTGACAAAAACTTGACAAATACTCAACCAAAACCTGGCAACTTAGAAAGTACTAAAAATTAAAATTTCTTAAAAAGACATTTTTTTCGATTACAAAATGTATTAAATTAAAAAATGACATCTCAAAAAGGAAAATGAATGGTTATATAGCAAAAAAAAAGGTGTGAAAAATGCATTTTAACCAATGTTTTTTCTATGTAGGCGATTTTACCCTTGTTTTTCTTGTGCCTATAAAAACTTGCGAGTTAAGCTTGTAAAAACTCGTGGAGCAAAAAAAAATAGAGTACTCGCAAAGTTTGCAAACTATGCTTATTTGTAAATATTTACACAACATTTTTTTCACTCACCTTGCCTAAGACTTCCTCCAAAATCTTACAAGAGAATTCGACAGTTTTTGTATTTCCTAAAGCATCAATGGATTTAAAAAAGATGTGTCATTTGAAAAAGAAACCACAAAATTTTAAATCCTAATGTTTATTAATAATATAGAAATAAAAAATCTTAATCACTAAGTCAATGGGTTTCAACAAGCATAATCATCTGAGGAAGAAACAAGGAAATTCAATAATTTTTTATTTCTCCTATTTGTCCAACCATTATTCATGAGAGTGCAACCATTCTTTCGTATTTCATCCCATTCATTAATTTTGACTTTCATATGAGCCGCCGTTTGAGTCGAAAGGGTTCCCTTTATCTCCTTATCAATAGGGGCTTTAAACTTCGCCCTACAAACAATAATGTCAATAAGGAAACATTAAAAAAACAAAAACAAAAAAGGTATTGAAAAGTTTAGAGTTTAAATTCTATATACCCTTAAATTCAAAAGTTCAAGAGACAAATAAATCAAAGAATCTTTTAATAATAATAATTAATTATCTAGCTACTTGAAATGGAATGGTGCAATAAAACCAAGTCTCCAATTGCGTTCCTTGCTACATCTCAAGTGATGGTTGGGACCCTAAAGTAGCGTGTGGTATGATACTTGAGGCTAATTAGATCCACTAACTCTAAGAGCAACACTACCACTACCACTACCACTACTCAAAGATCCAAGAAATGGAGAAATCGAAGAAGAACAATCTCTATGAATGGCTTCCATCTATAATGTCCCCTACTTATACTCTGTCAATTATCAAAGCAACATCTATGTTACTACCTTAATTAAGCATAATTAACTAAACCTTGTAACATAACTTCTTAAAGCTATGCCGAATCTCAAACTGTTCCGACACTCTTCCGAGAAGAGGGCTGGGCTGCCTAGGGCGCTTGACACCAACTCTTAAAGTAGCCCAGATTACCGAACTCAGTCCATTCACCCTTGGGGCCTGCAGCCCAGATTTCAGGAGGAGTTTTTCACCCTTGGGGCTTCCTATTAGATGGATTTACTCCATCTCTCCCTAGCAGCACCCATCTCCCTTGAGGAATAGGATTAGAGTTGATTAAGTACTTAGACTGTGAATATATATTCGTCTTTCAATTATTATTAATGTATATAAAATTAAGTATGACTGTCATACATATTATAGTCTATATGAGTATATTAATATTACTACTAAATTCTGCATAAGAATATTATCAGGCTTAAGCATACACATCCCATGCATACCACCAAGAACTAGTACGTCACTGACTGTAATTAATAACAGTCCTGATCTGATCTGTTCGATGGTTGCATATTATATATATTCATTGTTGGTTCCTTATATAATTATACTAGATTATGTATTCTGCGTTTCATATGCAACAGGTTATGTGCCTACAACAATTGCTCTTTAAGAACGATCCAAACTGGATGTAGGGATAAGGTATAAACTCCATCCATGCCCCTTTTGGAAATGATGGGGATTGTCTTCATATATGAAGGGATGGGGTGTCGTAAGAGACACGTCCCTTGTCTCTTCCTGATCACTGACTCGTATTGTCTTTAATCGTGCCTCTTCACATTATAACCAAAGTGGCTATGGTGCATAGATAATATGGGTTAACCATAATCGCATCCCTTCATGATGGAGATTAGTGGAGTGTTTTGCTGCCTATATGATTAAATCCGATACTCAATTACCGATCACTCTTTATACATTTGATTGATACACTTATGTGCTGGTAGTTGAAGAGTATTATTTCCGATCTGATAATTGGCTTGATTGATGTGCTATCCGATCTTATTCTTCCCTGATCACTTAAGGTTCATTATACAAATCAGCATCCCATTTCGTACTTGATTCCTTTATCACCGATTTTGATGATGCTGGTTGACTTGTTATATTTATTTAGATCGAATGTAGACTATTGCTGAGTTCTTTTGGTCTCCTTTTGATCATTTTTCGATATTGAATCTGTTGGGGGGGAATGATGTTGATAGATCTCACTAGGAAGATTCTATGAAGATGAGCAGATTTAGGTGTATGGAATACTGACCAGAATTACTTTATGTAAAGCATATATATATGTCTCCTTTCTTGTTGGTTGAAAATTTTGTACACTTGGGGAAATATACAAAATTGTGGCTTCAACCACAGTGTGTGAGTATAAATTCTCCTAATGAAGGGAAGGCTCCCCCTATCTATCTAATACTAAAACTAAAATAGGATAAAACAACAGTCTTTCTTCTTTTTTCAAGAAAGCCAATATCCTTTGCTCTTCACAGAAAATTGATAGCAATTTAACGTAAAACAACAATAACAACTTTTGAAATAAAATGAGAGAAAGGAAATGAAGTTTCCTGAAAGCTCAAAGACTTCCGTCACTTCCTTCAGGACGGCACAGCTATATCAAGCTCAAAGTCTTGAATATGTGAAGTCCTATCTACCCTTTTCTATACCGATAATAACAAGAACAAAATATAACAGCACAAAGTCTAAAATAACTTATTCCTTTCTACACAAAACAGCAAGAACTAGTGTGAGCTCAAAGTCTCACAGCTATTTCCTATCACAAAATCTACTTCTAATCTCTCTCAAGAACAAGTGTAAGCACAAAGTCTTACAACTTCTCTTAATAGAACTTCTATTCTTACTAAAATTAATCTCCAATACTTGCAGCACAAAGTCTGCAAATCAAATTTGATTAAGCTCTTTAAAAAACACTTGCAAGAAAGACAATATTGAACACAAACTCAAGAATGTAGCACAAAATCTCAACACTTGAGCAATCTTCTTCTATTCCTTTCAATTCTTCAATTTACACATAAAAGCTCAAAGACTTCTTTGTTGCAAATTTGGCAGAGTTTTTGCTTGCTTTCAAAAAGATAAAAATTACAATAGACCCTCTCAAGTATTTATAGGAGAAGAGTCTTGAGAAAAAGGCTGGAGGATCCCAACTAAATTGAGAAATTCTCTCAACCACCATGACTTATTCAACAACTAACTAAGACTTATTCAAGGTTACAAGTCCTATTCTAAATTGACTGGTAATCAGTTTACTTGTAATTACAAAAGTGCAAGTGATGACTTGCTCTTCACAAAAATGATTTTACAAGTAAACATGTCAAAAAGGAAATTACAACTATGAAATTACAATTCTGAATATACAACCAAGTGTTGAAAAACACTTAAGTGAATGTGGTTGGGGAGGCGATAATTATTCTGAAAACTTTCTCAATAGTGTCTTCATCAAGGCAAAAACTTTCTAATGGTGAACACAATCAAGAACAAACTCAGGTTCTAGGGCAGCCACTGGAAAGGAAGAAGCATGGTGAATGTGGTTGTCCAACAAGCACTGCATATTACTATCCTTTGGATCCTCCACCCTTTTAACAAACTCTGACATGTCAACATGCCCTATTTCCGTATCCTTGATATGCTCCATGGAAGAGGAAACTTGAGAAGGGGAGATCTCATTCTGGTACTTGTCATATTTGTATTTCATCTTGTGAACACAAGCAAGAACAAACTCAGGTTCTAGGACAGCCACTGGAAAGGAAGAAGCATGGTGAATGTGGCTGTCCAACAAGCACTGCATATTACTATCCTTTGGATCCTCAACCCTTTTAACAAACTCTGACATGTCAACATGCCCTATTCACATGGTGAACACAAGCAAGAACAAACTTAGGTTCTAGGGCAGCCACTGGAAAGGAAGAAGCATGGTGAATGTGGCTGTCCAACAAGCACTGCATATTACTATCCTTTGGATCCTCAACCCTTTTAACAAACTCTGACATGTCAACATGCCCTATTCACATGGTGAACACAAGCAAGAACAAACTTAGGTTCTAGGGCAGCCACTGGAAAGGAAGAAGCATGGTGAATGTGGCTGTCCAACAAGCACTGCATATTACTATCCTTTGGATCCTCCACCTTTTAACAAACTCTGACATGTCAACATGCCCTATTTCCGTATCCTTGATATGCTCCATGGAAGAGGAAACTTGAGAAGGGGAGATCTCATTCTGGTACTTGTCATATTTGTATTTCATCTTCTTTGGAGTAGAAGATGACGGTAAATCAGACATTGAACAAGAGCTTGGCACACTATGATGAAGATCTAGAAGTATCAAAGCAACATCAAGATCAGCCCAATGAAACAATTTCTTCTTTTCAATGGGAAAAACTCTATCCCTCTTTGAGAGGAAAATGGTGAATAAATAGGAACACTTGGAAATTGGCTTTTGGGCAATTTCGGATCTTGGGAGATATGTTACAAGTATGTAAGTGGGGTAGGACATATTCCCAATCGGGTTTGTAAAACCAAAATGCAAGCATACTTGTATTAAGAAAAATGGAAGAATGTGTGAAAAATGGAAAAAGATAATGGGAATGGAATGTGTGTACAAGAGTGATGAATGCAGATGAAAAAGGAAAGAATTTTGGAAGATCATCTTCAAGAGAATGGGAAAAACCTTTACTTGTAATTAGGTTTTAAAAACCTGAAATTGGAAGGATGAGCTTTTTAACAACTTTGAAACTTGAACTTTTGGCAAAAGATGATTAAGTCTTTTCAACCAAAGGGGAAAAACTCACTTTTTCATCTTGCAATCGAATTTTTAAAACCTGAAATGCAAACATAAAAAAAAAAGGGGAAAGACAATGCAATACTATTCAAGACTTGGATAGAAAGGGGAAGATCTCTCTCAAATCCGAACTAGAGCAAAACATACAAGGAATGATCAAACAAGGAATGAAAACAAAAAGAAAGGAAAAGAAAGCAAAATTGAAAATAAACCTTACCTTGCTTAATCAAGATGCTTCTTCAAGAGATGAAACAATCCTTGAAAGGAAGAACTGATTCCTTAAATAGAAAATGAAACCACAAAACTGAAACGCTTGCCACGTCCAAGACAAACTCGAATTTTAACCGAATGCACTAAAAAGGACATTCAAAAAGGAGAAAGAATAGGTCAAATCCTCATGGAAAACCCATGTAGGAGAAATATAAACCAAAACACCTAAGTTCCAACTGAAAAACGTGGCATTCCAATCTCCAAATCGTGGCATTCAAAAACAGCCCATGGAGGAAAAAACGCAGTCAAAGATCAATGAAATGGCAACCAAAAAAGCTGCAACGTTTTTCCAAAAGCATAAAATCTGCCTTGAATCCAAAACGCCTCCTCATCCCATGGATTCCTCCACCAAAATCAGTTAGAAATTGTGGCAAAATTGAACTCTATGGAGAGGAAAGAGAGTCGGGTTCTTGGTAGGAAGCAACAAGTTTAGAATGCCTTGCAAAGACATGTAATCGGGTTTTAGAAACCCTTTTACAAATTTTAATTTGTTTCACTTTTCATTTTTTAGGCAAATCGGGTTTGTGAGAGAAAAGAACATGTCAAAATAACTTGTAAGAGGGAAATAAAATCCCCTTTACAAGTTTTAATGACTTAACTCAAAAAAGAACTTGTCATAGGGAAATAAATTTCCCTTTACAAGTGACTAGAAAAACAATAAAACATGTAATAGGGAAATAAAATCCCTATTACATATAAAAAGTAACTTTAAAACTTGTAATAAAGAAATAAAATCCATATTACATGTTAAAATCACTTAAGTAGGAACTTTTAAAAGGAATTACAAGTTCTTTTTAACTTATAATTTTAAATTAACTTGTAATATGTCCAAAAAGTTCCTACAATGACTTAAAAGACATAAAGCAACAAAGGGGAAATAAAAAGTAAGTTACAAGTTTAAAAATTACATAAAGTGCACTTGTAATTGACTTAAAATTTCCCTACAACACTAAACAAGAGAAGAATAAAACTTGCAATCCAAGGAAAATTTCCCACCTGCAGTCAGGAAGGAAAAACTTGAAATTGAAAGAAAAACATAGCAAACGAACTCAGAATGCAATGAAATTTGAAACGTGGATCGAGGATGGATTAAGGATTAAGCCAGTCCAAGGGCAATGCAAAATTTTACCTCGGGAAGCGTTCCTTAGAGTAAAATTTTCATTTTTAAACGATTTTTAAAGGGGTTGTCTATTTTTGTGAATACAAAAATATGGACAACTCGCTCTGATTGGGGAATTCATTTCACTTATTGTGAAAGAATAGAAACCAGATCTCTAAGTGCCTTCCTCCTTATCCATTGGACCATAGAGTCAATCAAAGCAGAATCCAAAAACAAAACAAAAAGACTCGGACATTATTTACAATGATTCATCTCGAAACTTCATTCGAAGTAATGCTTCAGTTGCTGGCCACTATAGGGCAGCGCAAATGGTGTACCATCACGATAAGCGAAGATAAAGCTATCTTCTCCAGCAACACGATGAATGGTGAAAGGTCCACGCAATAGAGAATCAAATTTTCCATGTAAGCCTTTAGATTCTCTATGCTTATCCCAAAGCAACACGATCGAAACCCCCATTGCTTAGCTTTTTTGTCAAAAAGGATTTTGACTTGTTTCTGATGCTGAGCAGTTCGATCTACCACTTGTGTCCTTTGCTCTTCCAACTGGGAAAGATACATGATTCTTTTGTTTAAAGCACTTTCAAAGTTATCATCCTCAATTGCTTTAGCCAATTTAAGGGCAAGAAGTTCCAAAGTGATGGGTATTTCTGCATTTATCCCATAAAGAAGTTGAAATGGTGACATACCAATAGCTCTTTTGGGTGTAATTTTGTCAGCCCATAAAGCATCATAAAGAGCCTTATGCCAAGACCTTTGATTTTCCTCAACAAGCTTGCGTATGATAGTAATCAAGTTCTTATTACTTGATTCAGCTTGACCTTTACCCTGAGGATAATAGTCAGATGAATGAGCTAATAAGATACCATATTCAAAACAAAATTGTGTTATCTCAAAAGAAGAGAATGTGGCTGCATTATCAGTCACAATCTTGTGTGGAACACCAAACCTGGAGATGATGTTCTCTTTGAGAAATCTGCATACCACCTCAGAGGTAGCATGCTTCACTAGTACTGCCTCCACCCACTTGGTGAAGTAATCTGTTGCCGTGAGAACATATGAATGACCTAAACTTGAAGACGGATTGATAACACCAATGAAATCAATACCCTATTGCCGGAAAGGTTCTTCAATAACCACGGGCTTTAATGGCAATGTTGCAAGCTTTTGTTTTCCCACAAACTGTTGACAATGAACATACTTTCGCACCCATTTGAAGGCATCACAGAACAATGTTGGCCAATAATATTTAGCTTGCAAAATCTTATGAGCAGTCATTGGTGCGGAGAAATGCCCACCACAGGCCTGATTATGGAAAGATTATAACAATCTAACTTTTTGTGCCTTATCAACACAACAAAGGAAAGTTCCATCAACAACTCGCTTGTACAAACCGGTGTCCCAAAGAACAAAGTTTGTAGACTTGAGCTTGACATTCCTCTTTTCTTTAAATGATAAATGCATTGGACACTCACCATAAGTCAGAAAATAGGCCAAATCTGAATACCACTCATCAATTGTACTGACAAACAACACTCTAGGGAGATCTTCTGAATCATCATATTCTTGATTATCGAGAACGTTTTGAGCTATAAGCTGACAAAAACCCTTTCCACGAACAAGTTTGGTAGGTTTAATCTCTAAATCATACTCCTGGATTTTTGCAATCTAGTTACCCCTCTTCGTACCAAACTCTTGCTGAGTCAAGATTGATTTAACTAATGTTTCTGGAACCAAAACCACAATATGAGAATTCAAAATATAGAACCTAAAATTCTTAACTGCTTTCACCATAGCATAAGCATTCTTTTCAACTAAGGAGTATTTAAGTTCATGAGTCTTCTACGGACAACTCATGAAAGCAATGGGAGACTCAACTCCTTTTGAGTTTTTCTGCATTAGAATGGCAGACAAAGTATGTTCAGAAGCATAACTGTACATGATAAAATTCTTGGTGTAATCTGGACAAACCAACACAGGTGCATTAGCAATGGCTTCCTTAATCTCATTGAATGCAGCCTTTCCTTCCGAATTCCAACGGAAAACGTTTTTTCCTTTCATCGTATCAACGATATGATGAGTCTTTTCTGCAAAATCAGGTATGAACCGACGTAGAAAAATTACTTTGCCAAAGAAAGAATGGACAACTGTCTTACTAGCCGGCAAAGAAAGAGACTGAATTGACTTCACTCTTTCTGGGTCGATCTTAATACCTTCTTTGGAGACAACATGACCAAGAAGCTTTCCCTCAGTCACTCAAAAGACTGATTTCTTAGGATTAAGAGAAATGTCGTGCTTGCAGCATCTTTCTAATACATCTTACAAATGAAAAAGATGATTCTCATGATCTTTTGAAAAAACGGTGAGATCATCAAGATATACCACAATAAACCTTCCCAAAATACCACGAAAGGCTAAATCCATGGCTCTTTGAAAGGTAGCTCGTGCATTGATTAAACCAAAAGGCATCCTACGATACACAAAAGTACCCCAAGGAGTAGTAAATGCAGTTTTATGTTGATCAGATTCCCTTACCTCAATTTGGTTATACTCGGAAAATCCATCTAACCTAGACATCATCTGAGCACCTGTCACTGTTTGCAACACTTGATCCATTATTGGCAGAGGATAATTATCTTTCAGCGACAACTGATTGAGGTTTCGAAAATCTACACAGATATATATTTCTCCATTCTTTTTACGCACCAGAACTATATTTGCTACCCACATTGAATGGTGGATAGGAAAGATAATCCGAGCAAAACATCTTCTGAATCTTAGAATGAATAGTATCTGAAATTTTGGGGTTGTATTGATGCTGCTTCTAATGAAAAGGCACTGTGCCAAGCTTCAAAGAATATCATGTTGCATCTCCTTCGGATGAAAAGATTTAAGGTCATCATAGGAATAAGCCAAAACATACATATTGACGCAAAAGCTGAATGAACTGCTCTTTCTCTTCTGGACTGCAATTATTGCCAATATTGACAAATTTAGGATCTTCTTTTGAACCAATATTGTACTTTTCAAATCCCATAGAAGATTCTGAATTCTCTTGTTCTTGCTTCTTGATAAAGCGATCATGCTTATCAAAAAGTTTCTTAAGAGAAACTAGTCCCTTTGGAATTCTATTCCCTTTTAATTGAAGAATTTCATCATCTGCTTCAGACAATGTATCCGACATTGAATCAGATGATGTATGATTTCTTCTAGGCATTCTTGGTATCAATGATTTATGTCAATTGCACATTTTGTAGACCAGAGTGAAGTGCTCCACCTTTTTTTGTGAGTTGTTATTTTTTATTTCTGCATTGTTTATTTCTTGTACCAAATACTTTAGTTGTTATTGTCTAGTCCAAATCTTAATCCATCTTCAGATATGTGTGGCTCCACCATGGGTCACCTGCCTTTGCTATTGCTTGCAAGAAGAGGGACTAATGTGCTTCTTTTCATTCTCCAATCCACAAGTTGACAAATCTTTGTGTGTGCTTAAATTATGTGTCTCCCACTGTAGCTTGTTGATACTTTGCCAGGGAATATTTTAGTCAGACATGCTTGAATGTGCAGCCTCTGAATTTCTTGTTTCCTTTTTTCATCCAGAAAATTGCCTTTGTATACTAGTACACAATTGCCATTTCAAGGGATAGGACAACAGCTAAAAGGTCTCATAAATCTATTTATCCTATGTCAAGCTGAATCTTCCCACAAATATTTCTAGAGCAGAAGAAATTTGTAAACTACCATCATCTGCAATTACCAAATTATTTTCATATGCTCTTGTTTTTATTAACCACTTTAGAGCCCTCCGATCTAATTCTGACACTCATTTTTTTCTTTGGGCTTGTCTTTTGATGAGTACTTTTATTTTTTTATCCATGAAATGAGTAAAGTTTCTTATTAATTTGAAATCTTCTGGCAGAAAATTGTGTATAATTTTGAATTTCATGTTTTGGATCACACTCCATGGTCCATTATTAGGAAGAGGATAAAATTTCCTTGTAAAGTGTCTTCAAATGACTGAGTTTGTAATGAACTTCCCCTGTTTGCCACTGAAATTTTTTCTTTCCCACTAATTGTCTTCTTGTCAAACAGTTTGCCAATATAGAGAATTACAAAGGTTTTCTGACTGTTTGATGTGGTGCTAGTTAAATATAGTTTTAATGACATTCACAATGCTAGAAACTCATTCATTAATAAACAAAGATGTATTGCAAAAGATTGTCCCTTAATAAAAATCAACCATCAAATATTTCTTCTGCTGTACCTTTTTCCCATTCCTTCCAAACCCATCAATAATTGGTATTGATTGTGGTATTCTTGAACAAATTAGAACAGCCTTGAATTTTCACAGTGAATTAAATATTCACATATAATATTGAAACATTGTTTAAATATTGTTCAATAAATTCAAATGATTTAGAATGAACCTGATTTGCAGACTCAAGCAGCAAGACTGGGGTTGGTTGACGGCCCCACAAGATAGTGGAGGCTGACCAAAAAACCCAACAAAATTCTTTACAAGCTACACCCTCTTCCTTAACTGCAATTCCATTTTATTTTTGGGTTGCTGCTGCATTCCACTACAATCCTTCCTTTGACCTACGTAGACCAAGATAGTGGGAAATTTCAAAAATCAAACAAAACTTCAGAATCTTTGTTTTTGCTGCTGGGTCCACTCTCATGAATTTCTTCAACCTTGTAGTGGCATTTTTCCACATCATCCTCACACCTGGCAGTTACTCTTGTTTTATTCTCAGATTTTCTTATTCCAAATTTTTCTCTTGCTGACTCAAAGGATTGAGCTGAGACTTCCTTGGATGCTACGTGGGGTCTTCCAATGCTTGATTTTCTATTAATTTTGTCTTCTAGCGATTTGTTTGACCTGTGTTTGTCTTTTTCCCAACAAAGTGTGCCTTACACGGCCAACAGCAATTAACAATGATGTCCACGTTTCCTCAAGGATAAATCTGAATAGGATTCGATTTCCTTTTCTTACACTTCGTTCCCTTTTAAAATTTGTCTTCTAGCTCTAATATTAAGCCAATCACCTTGACCTACGATTCCTTCATGCTAACCCTTAGCTGCGCTAACTTCTTTCGTGTTTACATGTGATTTGTCTTATATGCCACACATCATACAAATCTGTTCCTGACACAAGTTGAGTACCACGGCTCATAATATTCACTAATACTCATATCAAGACCATCGCACATACCCCTTATGGCACATATAATAATTTAGAATAATAAAGATTGGGAAAAATTCTTTATTACTGACACTTATCTGCAAATTTGTCTCCACACAGGACTTCACAAATTTGTCCAGCTGTGAACTCCGTCGTGAATCCACCTTTTGGAAGAGCTAGGCATTTGTCCAGCTCTCCTGTCTACTCCTGAAGGTTTCCGTCCTCAGGGTTTAGCTAATGCAAAGCATCAGATGCATTCATAACATAAAAATTTCACAAGCATGTCAAACACATTGCAAACCCTTCCTTTTATAACAATTTGATGAGCCTTCTAGAATTTTCCCTTTTCCACCTCATGATGTAGCTTCTGGAATTTGCTGGAAAACTTTATTAAATAAAGTGACTTCTTATAATATTTATTTTATTTAAGTCACTTTCAATTACATTAATTAAAATAAAGTCATCCTCTTAATATTTTATTTATTTGGACAACTTTAGAATAATTAATTTAATTAATTCATTTCACCAAAATTTTGGGGACATTACAGAGTTCTCGCAGAAAGCTTGACAAATAATACTTATTCTTTGGTTTATTTCAGAGTTGTTGAATCATATGTTGAATTAGCTTATTGATATATAAAGTCTGCTACCATCAGAGTCACATTTGTAGCTAACCTGGGAATTGCATTGGTGCTATACCTGTCCTATTTTTTCACTTAGCTGAATTACAAACTCATTTTCAACAATAATATCATACTGGAAAAATCTTCATTAATTGACAGGAATAATTAAGGGAATCACCTATTTTTTTTCTAAATAATACAACTACAAACTTTTGGAGAATGGTTTTAATCAAAGAAGTGAAGAAATTATAACTCAATGGAAAATATTCAAGCTGGTTGTAATTGATAATTTAGTTTTGAAGTTTAAGATATCAATTTTGTAATGTTTTATCAAAGGAAAAGATGAAATTTTTAGGATTTTATAGGTATGATATTGGATAGACATAAAATGTTTGTTTTCTGAATATTGGATCCTGAAATTTTCACTGGTTTTTACTATCTTTTCGCTACATTATTACATTTACTTTATTTATCTTGTTCTTTCTTTTGCTTGGTAGATCATGGTCGAGGTTATGGATGACCTTTAATGTGTTGCAGGGTAGGCTTGGATCACATTCTTAAGGTTTTGAAATGTGGATCATGGTTGAATTTATGCCATCAATGTCATCATATGTACTCCTAGTGTTTAAATAAGTTTTGCTTTGATAGTCTCAAACTCATCTTCTCATTTATCCTAGGTGAATAAATTGTTACCATAAACTGTCAACAGTTGGAAACACCCAACATGCTCTAGTATAGACAGGAAGCAAATTTTCCTTGGCTGCATGTTAATTGTCTCCAAAACTTCTTGTACAGCTATGGAAGGGTAGACGAACTTGTGTTTTTTGCTAGTCTTAAGGAGCAACATGAGACTGTAATCCACCATTACATTCAGGTATGTGCATCATTGTTTTCCTCAAAATCTCAATCATATATGCATGTTTTCTAATTTCATGCTGTTTTTTAGACATGCCATGCAAAGCTTACTCTTTTGAAAAATTCATGTGACAATTATGTGGTATATTCTATCACTTTGATTATTATTCTCATCATTTCAATTTTTTTTCTCTCTAAAGGAATATTTTGTTTGTTTTCTATAAATGAAGAGTATTATGCATTGACTTTTATAGATGCATTTATTGTTTTGTTAAAATGGGCTAAAGTTGTAGGTATCAGATGTGCTCCTGTAAAACTGTGTACAAATGTTTTTAAAGCCTTATCACCTTTTTCTTTACATAGTTTTCTCGATAGGTTTCCTGGAAATGTCTATGTGTTGATATCTACAAAGGGACAAGAAAGACTGGAAGGCTCTCCACTTTTTTGGAACCTGTTGATGTGTTTTTTATGCACATGCGAACACAGAATAAAATACCGAAGTATCTTATCCTCTCTTGAACAAAGTTCCCGATTGCTGAAGATCTCGCTGAAGGATCAGTCGGAGTAACTCCAAGGTTCTGTTATGTAGGATCTCTACGTGTGGATAAGCTCTCTGTGGTATGATGTGATTTTGCTGGAATCACAAGGGGACTTACACTTGACAACCTAAACATCTGATTTGCTGGAATCGCAGGTCCTATTAACTAACTGGAAAACAAACAAATGACAAAAGATGCAGGGTCTAGGAAGTCTACTCTACTACCTAGAATGCAAGAAGATGGATGAACGACTAGGTGGAGTCCTACTGGGCTGGGTCTCACCATCAGGTTGAACAATTCAACACCAACTCAGTGCGATCTTCTAAGGGATGCTTCCAACACATTCAAATCGTACACCATCTGACAATGATCACCATTCAAGATAATGCATGAACAATAGACGTGTAACGATTTAAGATTAAGCTCATTTTATGCCAGTTGACCACGTAGGGCGCACTTACCATCAGTAAGAGGCTAGTGGTATGGACTAGACAGATTCCACACAGGTGCATTCAACAATTTTCTTCACTCAATCTAATCATCTATCATCAAAAATGAAGATTCAACAAGAGACCATGCACATTGCAAAGAAACAACATATTCCACGATATCTTCAATGAAAAGAAGTCTTTACAATTAAGGCAACAATGTCTTGCCTTCTCTTCTTAATCTACTCTAATTGCTATTCTACTATTCTGGCCTCTATTTACTAACTATTAACTATTAGCTATTATTGACTAACTATTAGCCTTTACAAATGAGGAGCCAGGGCTTATATAGTGCCCTCAATACAATTCAATGGCTCGGATCAATTTGAGATCAATGGCTGAGATTTTACAATGAAAACCCTAATTAGGGTTAGTTACAACAAACTTAATTCTAACCAATGAAATAATTGCATTATTTGGACACATGTCTTCTCTGGAATATTCGACCAATGGATAGCCGGGGTAGGTACATCGAAGTTAGTGCCATCTTTGATGAGTCAGGTACATTGAATCTGGACATGCTGAAGTGGACCAACCCGACTGGAGGAGTGATGACTAGGATGCCACCTTGTCTTTCCTTCAAATGTTGGATTGGAAGAGGTCGTCCTTGATGAGGCTGGGCTGGAGAAGGTCGTCCTTGTTGATGTTGGGTTGGAGAAGGTCGTCCTTGTCCTAGCCTGGTCTTCTTTCATCTGCCAAAACAAACCAAACAATGATTAAGAACACATGATAAATTCATTTCAACATAGCATTTTCAACTTAAATCATCAACAAAAAGATATTAACATGAAACTTGCCCAAGATTTTCTCCAGGAACAGACCCTATAAGAATTTCGCCCTGGACCCTTTGGAAGGGTCAGGAGCGAAATTCCAACTTTAGCTCAAAATTCACATTTTTGAAGGTCAAACATCTTTCCAAGGCATTCCAAATAGCTTTTCTCACCCTAGTCCAGGCCTGACTTAGCACAAAATTTGGAGAAAAGGATGGTTTTAGTGTTTTTCGCTCTGGACCCTTTGGAAGGGTCAGGAGCGAATTTCTTGTTTGTAGCTCATTTTTTCATCATTTCAACTTCAATCCACCTCACAAGGCAAGGAAACACTTTTCTTCTCTCATCCAACCCAAGTTTATCTTGATTTTGCAAGGCCAAAATAGGTGATTGAAGGATTTTCGCCCTGGACCCTTTGGAAGGGTCAGGAGCGAATTTCCTCTTCTGGCCTAAAATCATCACTTCTGGAGACAACCATCGACTTAAGGGCAATCACAAGGGCATCTTTTACCTTGGTCTAGGCATAGCTTAGCATAAATTTGAAAGGAATAGGTAGATTTTAGGATTTTTGCTCTGGACCCTTTGGAAGGGTCAGGAGCAAAAATTAGGTTTTAGGGCAATTTTCCAATCCTTTCATCTTCAAATCACTTCCAATGCATAAAACATCTTGCCTCACTCCTCTCCAAGTCATGAAAACCAAAATCTTGTCTTAAATTGTAAGGAAGGAGGATCTAGAAATTTCGCTCTGGACCCTTTGGAAGGGTCAGGAGCGAAATTTTCATTTGTCTTAAAAACTTGCATTTTTAGCAACCCAATTCCACTCTAAGGCAATCCAAATACGTTCTCTCACCCTTGTCTAAGCTTAGTTTTGCCCAAAATTTGAAAGAAAGGATAGTTTTTAGGATTTTCGCTCTGGACCCTTTGGAAGGGTCAGGAGCGAAAATCTCTCTTAGGCTCAATTCCTTCATCTTTTCAACCTCAATCATCTTCAAAAGGCAAAAACACACCTCCTCACACCCATTCAAGCCATAAAAACCAAAAAGTTGTCCTGACCTTGCAAGGAAAATAGGTGTTTTTAGGAATTTCGCTCTGGACCCTTTGGAAGGGTCAGGAGCGAAATTCACTATTTGGCTCAATTCCTTCACCTTTTAATGATCCCTTAGCACTTCAAGTCACTCCCAGGGGCAATTCCTTCTTGGTTTTACCTTATCCCACACTTGTCCTAGCAAAACTTGATAGCCAAAAGCAGCTTTGAGAAAATTCGCTCTGGACCCTTTGGAAGGGTCAGGAGCGAAAATCTCATTCTTGACCCAAAATCATCATCCTTTCAACTTGAAACTTCTTTGCAAGGTAGAATCTCATCCTTCATTGCCCTAGGAACAAGGTTTCATGTCCAAGAAAGGTTAAAAAGTAGGCTTATAAGGAATTTCGCTCTGGACCCTTTGCAAGGGTCAGGAGCGAAATTTCCTTTCCTGGCTAAAATCCTTCATTTTCACAACTTCCAAACACTCTCAAAGGAAAGATCATGTCCATTTCCCCTTTCAACATGCTTTGGACATCACAATTTGGTCAAATAGGGAAGGAAATGAGGTCTAGGAGGATTTTCGCTCTAGACCCTTTAGAAGGAGGATTTTCGCTCTAGACCCTTTAGAAGGGTCAGGAGTGAAAATCTTGATTTAGGCTTTAATTACTCATTTTTCAAACTTCAATCTTCTCCTGGAGGCAAATATAGATTGTTTTCCACTTAAGGAACCAGGTTTTAAGCCAATTCAAGGTAGCAAATGAGGATTATAGTGAATTTCGCTTTGGACCCTTTGGAAGGGTCAGGAGCGAAATTCCTAATCTTGGCCAAAATCCTTCACATTTCTACGATCCATCACCTCAAAAGGCAGAGACATGTTATTTCCTTCCCAAATTCGCCCATGGAACAAGGTATCCAAAACAAGGGAGCAAATGAGGCTTATGAAGAATTTCGCTCTGGACCCTTTGGAAGGGTCAGGAGCGAAATTCCTATTTTGGACAAGATCCTCACTTTTCAAAACACTTCTCAAGGCAAGAACACATCAAGACTCACACACAAAGCCTAATAAACCAACGCCCATCCAAAACAAGGAAGGAAAATGAGAGTTATAAGGATTTTCGCTTTGGACCCTTTGGAAGGGTCAGGAGCGAAATTCCTCTCCCAGGCTAGAATCCATCATCCCAAGGTCTAAAATCTCCTCTCCAAGGCAAAGTTGCATCAAACCTTCTCAATTATGCCTCAAAAGTCTACAAACTTGGTCAAGCTAAGGAGAAAAATAGAGGAAATAAGAATTTCGCTCTGGACCCTTTGGAAGGGTCAGGAGCAAAATTCACCTTAGGCCATGATCCTGACTTCATTTTTTGCATTTCTTCATTCAAACAAGTGCTTTTGCCTTCATTCAAGCCTGGGAATGCTTTAGTTCTAGGTTTTGGTCAAAGTAGAATGTCTTATGGAGAATTTCGCTCTGGACCCTTTGGAAGGGTCAGGAGCGAAATTCGCTTTGGACCCTTTGGAAGGGTCGGGAGCGAAATTTGACATTTTGGACTCTCCATCAGGATCATTTTATGGAATATAACATTTAAGTATAAGAATACTTTCAGGATGTTTGAGAGTGGTTTCGGACCTCCAGGAGTTATATTGCAAAATCTAGTTTTTGAAGGATTCTTCAGTTTTCCAGACTTAGTCAAATTTCAGGATCAAGACATTCCAGACTTAGCCAAATTTCAGGATCAGGACATTCCAGACTTAGCCAAATTTCAGGGCATTTGAAGATCAGGATGACATTTCAGACTTCATCACTCACCAACTCGACCTAACTCAGACCTTCAAGAATGATACCCACTCACAAAGCAAGACACATTAGCAATGAGAGCAAAACCAGGCCCTAAGGAAGACTCTCAAAGAAACCCTAATTCTGGGGCCCTGTGGACTCACCCTGGCTCAAGCAAAGCCTGTAATCCAACGTTCCCCTCGACAGCACTCATCCTGCAAAGGCCAACAGACAAAACCCTAAAAGACCTAGAAAACAAACCCTAGAAAGCAAAAAGCAGGGGTCCCCATTTGCAATGGGGCGATGTGTGAATACGTCACAACAGAACCATGTAAAGTGTTTTAGCTTGAGTTGTGACATTTCTCTCTACTTTCTAATGTCTTTACTCTTTTTTTTTAAATATTCTCTTAAAAGGCTAGTAACATTTTTTTTCTCATAATGGGTTTAACTAATTTGGAGCTATATGGTTTATATCCATTTCTTTTGGAGGTTTGTTAACTGAATCATGTAGGTCCATTCTTTTGGATCGGTTAAAATCTACATGAGAACTTGAAGGGTGTGCTTGAAGTATTGGATCCAAATTCGTAGTATTCTATTAGTTTCGACACATGATCTACTGCTTTTGCAAATCTGTTCTCTTTAAAAAGACCAACAATCTTAATGCTAAGTTATTGAATTGGAATTGGGTTTCAGTACGGGGGTATGGTACATTGGTACAACCAATTTTTTTTCGGGTGGCTGGGTACATTTTGGGTGTTTACCGCTCTATCTGATAAAATAAATAGATGAATTTAAAAAAACATTTCGCACGTCCTTTCAGGAGCTGCCAAATCATTATTGGAATGGACAGACTTGTTTGAACAATTTCTTTCCCCTTATTGGCAAACTTGGTTGATCCCAAGGCCTCTCCGTCATGGTCGGGCCTTCCTTGAGCATTAATTGAGGTACCCATCTATCAGATGAACTACTCTGATCAGATAGGTTATTGTCTCACTCATTCATGCTGGTTACGCTACAATCTATTTGGCTGCTGGTTGGGCACCTATACTCTCTTGGGCAAAGGCACTAGCAAGAGTATTCAACAACGTCGGGTTTAGCCCGTTCATCCCTTGATGAGAGCCCCACAGAGTCATGCCTATGACAATGCACACTAAAAATAGGAGTAAAATATATCTTTATTCCTAAATTAAATTGTTTTAGAAGAAGACCAGACATGGTTAACCAGGAATTAGAGTCAATCCAACTAGATCATACTGCTTTCCTTGATGATACACAATCCATTTAAAAGATCTGATGATGGCCAAGAGGAACACAATCATCAATCGACGCTTATAATTGCTCAAACTTGTCAAACAAATAATACATCCTTGGATAACCAATATTGATACCTATTGTATATAGGAAATTGAGTATTATTGTAAAAGATAGTATTATGGACTAATGATATTATCTGTGTTTTATGAACAGTCTGCCCCTGGCATCAGTTATATACCAATGACATGTTTAGGTTTATCTATGGATAAGGGACTGCCCACAATTTAAGTGTATTTGCTTTAGCAATTTTATAGTTGGTGTTGCCATTGGAAGTTATTAGTTTCTTTTAACCTCATCAATGTTATGAATTGAAAAGAATTTGTTTTCTATTAGTCTTGCATAATTTCATCCTCTCTTAGCACAGCATATTTGATGACTCTATTTATTTGATTTCAGCAAGGAGAGACTAGAAAAGCTTTGGAAGTATTGCAAAAACCAAATGTTTCTCCAGAGTTGCAGGTACATAAACATGAGATATCCAAAGTATGATTTTAAGCAAAATGCAGTGTCAGAATAAAATGCGGCATACTCATGAAGTGTGATAATATAAGAGTTCTTTATTTCTTCTTTGTTGTGAATCTGATAATTCATAATATTGTAGTACAAGTTTGCACCAGATCTAATCATGCTAGACCCATATGAAACTGTTGAGTCGTGGATGGTTACAAGCAATTTGAACCCAAGGAGATTGATTCCTGCATTGATGCGTTATTCCAGTGAACCCCATACAAAGTAAGTATAGAGTACTGTTTATTCATAGTTTTTGTTTTTTCTTGTGTATCTTGTGTCATCTCATATTGCTGAACTTGTGGTCTCTCTCTCTCTCTCTCTTCAAACTCGTGTAGTTCTCCTTTGATTTGTGTGAGAGCTTGATCTTTGCATCTGTGCTGCAGATAGACATCACGAAGATTGTTCTTCACAAGAAATAGATAATTAATTAGAAATAAGAGGTTATGAAACAGACACATCCAATGGTTTTTCTTAAATAATACTTTGTGGTAATCTTTTGGTTGCTTTATTTTGAATCAAACATTGAAGAATTTATCCCTTGGAGAACTATCTAGGAGTAGAACTCAAAATGTCGGGAATCTAAACATTCACATGGCCATCTTAGAATTGTTTCATGGGAAAATTGGGCATCATCAAAACCTGAAACAATTGATTGTGTTTCTTTATTTGAATAAGTTGCTTCTCTAGTGCTTTAAAAAATATAAGAAATAATACCATAGTTATGAGACTTGGACTCACCTCGGACATGGCAAGCATGTTTAAGCTTGGACTCGGACCCGGCACAAAGAATCTACAAAAATGCGGCAAAGTGAAAAACCCAAGAAATTCATAGATTTTTAAGGATTTAACTTGTTTCATGCACCCTATATTAAATAAACCCTAAAGACACAATAACATCATCAAATAGAAGCTTATTTGATGACATACACAAGTATACATCGATCACGTAAGTATAAACACAAATTGTAGTTGAAGGAAATAACACACTTGGATATATAAATATTGTCAAATATATACAAAACTCATGGATATGAAATCCTTGGCATCAAAACAAATATTAAAACTAAAATTTTAGGACAATGGCTGAAGAAGGTTGCATTACTCATCCCAACATCACAACAAGTCATGTGTTGGCATCTTAGATGGGTTTTGGATGATGATGTAGCCATGATAATTGCTTGTGTCTCAATAATTGGTGTTGCTGGGAATAATCATTATGTTATGTTGTCATATTATGTTTATGTTGTCGTCGGTAATAATGAATTACGACGGTCAGTTAGTTAGTTGTCCCGAAGGGCAATTGGATGCGACGGTTGGTCGCACCCCTTCGGGTATTATATATTGCATACCGTTCCTTCGTAGTGGAATCAT
Organism: Cryptomeria japonica; assembly: GCF_030272615.1. Lineage (NCBI taxonomy): Eukaryota > Viridiplantae > Streptophyta > Pinopsida > Cupressales > Cupressaceae > Cryptomeria > Cryptomeria japonica. The sequence goes on from NC_081410.1 coordinate 393,824,997, forward strand.
AATAGTTGTATCAGATGTAATGTTATAAGCACTTGATGTACATGGACTGTTGAATAAATACAGAGATTGATTATTTAATATATTTCCATTATGTTATGTGCATTTACTTTCTGCATTTAAGGTTTACCCGTATGTGGCAAACATTTGGCGTCGTTGCCTAGACGTACTTGGGAACGGAAAACGCGGATGGCGCACAAACACGATGGGCCTACCCGTCGGTGAGATTAACCCAGAGGCCGACGACGCACAAACGGAACAATCATCGTGGGACGCAGAGCGTGATGGCAAGAGGCGAAGGGGAAATTGAACCCTGTAATAATCCCGACACAATGTTGAGATAAATTGTGGCCGAAAGGAAAAATAATAAAAGTTTTTTTTTTTTGTACATGGCGTGTGCTTGCTATGTACGGAAGTGATTTATGCCCAATATATTAAATAAAGATAGAAATAAAAAAGCAGAAACGGACGAGTGGGAGGCCGCGCAGAGGGCCTTGATTCTAGAGCAGCAAGTAGAATGTAGACGGAGGCTGAGGCAACTTGTCGAAGGACGACCTACCGAAGGGTGGCCCAAGGGAAACCAAGGAGGTGTTACGGAGGGTGCAGAAGCCGACGGAAATTTCTACGTGTCGCCAGAACACCGTAAGGTGCGGAGCCACGAAGAGTTTCTGGAGGAAACAAGGTTAAGGAGAGATCTAGTCGAAGAGACCCGGGATCGGTTCAGAAATCTATCCCTTACACCACAAAGTGAGGATCACCAAAGGGAGCCAGGAGTGGGTGCGGGTGACAACGAAGGGGAGGATAACCGTACGGTAGGTGCCACACTCAACAGGGAAAACACTGTACCTCCAGTCACCCACGCAGGACACACCACCGGCACCGGAGGGAGCGGTGCAGGGGCACAGACACAGCCACAACCACCTCCAGGAAGACGACCCCCATCGATGGGGAGTAAACAGAAACTGCCGAAGTTCAATGGCGACGGGAAGGAAGATCCCGTCCGCTATTGTCGAACGTGCGAAATCATATGGTTAGCGAACGGTGTTACCGACCAAAACGAATGGGTAACACAGTTCCCAACAACTTTAAGGGGAGTGGCCATAGACTGGTACTCAGACATGGATATGGCCAAAGTCGGCACATGGCCCGACCTGAAGAAGGAGTTTGGGATAGAGTTCCACCTCCTGAGAGATGACAACGAAATAGTCACTGAGATCTATGGAACGAAGCAGAACAAGAACAAGACTGTCCGAGCCTATAGTCGGTGGCTGAAGGAACTATTGGGAAAAATGGAGAGTCAACCAGCAGATGGGTTGAAAAAGCGATGGTTCGTGGAGGGACTAAAGCATTCCCTCCGAAGGAAGATGAAAATCATTCCACCTACATCGTACAAAGATGCATACAATAGAGCAATGGATCTCGAGAGCAAGACCAAGACATCGAAGAAAAAGAAGAAGGATAGCTTGTCCGAGGGGGATGACTCGTCACAGGAAAGCAGTAGCGACAGCGAGGCTGGCAAATGGGTGCAAGTGCTCCAGAAAGACATGGAGCGAATGAGGAGGGAATTCAAAACAATGAGAAGCATTGGTCGGACCGAAGGGGACATATGGTGCACTGAGTGCAAAGAGGAGGGGCACACAAAGGGTACCTGCCCGAAGAAGGCATTCTGCGAGATTTGCCAAGTGATGGGACACTCCACCAAGGAGTGCCCATACAACATGAAAACCCAGAATACGCAAATGAACAAGGTGTTATTCACAGAGCAGGCCACAACGTCCGCACCAGCGGGTACGGGCCAACAAGAGAACAACAATGCAACCCCTGGAGGATATCGGGATAACAGACGCGACAGCGGAAGAAACAACAACAATAACAACACAAGGAGCCGGATCCAATACGACTCCAAAGGTCAACCGATGGTACAATGCAGAGCGTGCAGCCAGTGGGGGCACTTCGCCCGAGACTGCCCGAAGGGAGAGGCCACACAATATTTGTGCAAATGGTGCGGACCGGGAGACCACGAAGACGTCACCTGCCCGAAGTCTGGCGTCAACTTGCTCAATATCGAGGAAACCAAAGAAGAGGAAGTGCTGGCCGTAACCCACACCCAAGCCAGACACGCAATGTGCCCAGACCCAGAGATGGAGAAGCAAAGGGCACGGGAAGCACGGGTAGAAATTGAGAAAGAGATACGAGAAAGGGCAAAGGCGAAGGGTACAACAAGTACTTCCAGCCGACCGGAGGCAAAGGATGCTATACTAAATCAAATTTTAAAATTAAAACTGGAGGTGCCTGTGAAGGTACACGACCTCCTCCAAACGATGCCTCAATTACGAACGGCGTTGCTGAATAATCTCTCCCAACCACGCACCAATACCAACCACCGCACAGATGTTCCTGGGGGGTCTGCAATAGACCCCATGCTGCTGGCAGTTAACACTGGAAGGAACTCGACCATTGTGGAGATGGGTATTCTTGGCACCATTCTAACCTATACCATCGTCGATGGTGGATCAGGAGTGAATGTTCTTCCAGAAGAAACCTGGCGGAAGCTGGGGAAGCCGACGCTATGGCCATCTACATTCAATCTGCTGGGAGCAAATCAACATGGAATCAAACCCATTGGGACACTGATGGGCCAACAAGTTACCTTTGGGACGCAACCCTTCATACTGTACTTCGTGGTAATCCCACTAAAGAAAAAAGGGTATGATGCGATCTTAGGGAGAGGGTGGCTGGTGGCAGCCAAAGCCACCCACAACTGGAAGAAGAACACTCTGTCTACGGAGAATGGAGGAAGGAAGTTTATCATAGACGTTGGGACACAGTTAGTTAGTGAGGAACTGGCATCATCTTCGGAATCGGAGGGTGAAGGAGAAGGCAACCTGAGGAACGAAGGACAAGGCTGCAGGGAGCCCAATGACGAAGGGATTCTCAAACTAGGAGAGTGCTTCGAGGATGAGATAGGGTCATTGAACGGGCTCTTCCATTGGCAGATGGAGGATTATGAAATGTTCCAGAGCTACAAGCTCGAAGTAGAGAAACCAGAGCAAGTAACAGAGGAGGTGTACCTGCCAAAATACATGGAATATTGGAAGGGAGATGCCCCAAACCTCGGTGACGCAGATAATCCGAAGATCAATTGTGTCGGCAACGATTGGAACCTTGTGTGGAAGGCCGCAGCTATCAAAATCTTTATTATTCTTCTTCTTCTTATATACGGGAAGGAGGCCGTGGTCCCTGTAGAATTTGTGGTTCCAGGTCTTTTGATGGCCATTGAAAATAGACTTGCCACCAACGGATCCAAATTAAAACCCTACCACACGAAGTGCGCAGGGGACCTGAGAGGCCGGAAGGGCACCCGAGGGCTCGGAGGGGGACCCAAGAGGATGGAAGGGGACTCAAGAGGCTGGGCAGGTGACTTGAGAGGCACAGGACCACAGCGGGAGACCCTCGGGCGAGGCAAACCGAGAAAAGGCGATCCTGGAGGCATGAAACCCAAGCCGAATCTGGACAAAAAAAAAACTCGTATGCTAGGTGACCGTACGACTTGAAAAAAAAGAAAAAAGACTCGTACGCCAAGTGACCGTACGGCGTGGGAGGAAAAAAAAAAAAAAAGTCGTCGGGCCACCGTATGGTGACCACACCGGCAGTGGAACCACCGAAGGTGGAACCATGTTGCGGTGGAACCACCGTGCGGTGGGACGACTGAAGGTGGGACCACCATGCGATGGTCACACCAACGGTGGGGCCACCGAAGGTGGACACCCACACGCCGCACTTAAAACAAACCCCCGCACCACGCAGCCCACGCAAGGAAAAAGAAGAAGGGAAACAACGCAGAGGAAGGAGATTGCACACACCCGCACGCCAAGTACGCCTCACAAACAAACACAGCTGTATGGTGGAGGGGTGTTGACCGTACAGGGAGGTTGTATGGCCAGGGTGCCATTGGGGACATTACAGAAAGGAAAAAAAACAAAAAAAACGACGACAACTAGATTGAAAAATTATTCGATGACATTTGGAGCCAGGACACTGAAAATATTAGAGTGGAGAAGAAGGGTTTTGACATCATAAAATATCACAGAAATGATGTGCGCCATGGACTTTCGTATGGTTCTGAGGGTTGTAAATTGATGTTGGTGGCGGGGGCGCTGCCCCTCGACCCCGCTGGGGGCATTGCCCCCAGACCCCCAGTTTATTTTTTGAGCTACAATACACTTGTTGGAGTTGGGCGAAGGGCATTAGAGATGTCATGGTAAGTGTTGTGGTTGTTCGTACTGTGAGAAGGAAGCCTGAAGCTAAGCATTGGTGAGGGAAGGCATTGCAAGTCCGCGCAATTGTATGACACCAGAGAGTTATTCAGTTCAGTTAGCAACCTTTGGGGAGTGTGATGGAGGATTTGAGGTGTCTCCTAGCCTTTGTGCCAGAGGGTTGTGGCCACCTCCAGGTAGGAATGGTACGCTTGAGGAACTTGGAGTATGTCTCGACTGGACATGAGGTTGCCTTGGTGGATGCAGAGAGGGATCGGGAGGAGTTGACCACTAGGTTAGAGGCAATAGTAGCGTGAGACTTAGCTCAGCGTACCCAGGTGTTGGATGCCGCAAGGGCAACGCCAGTGGCTATCGAGGACAAATTGGCTAGGGAGACAGTATCATTTGAGTAGCAGTTGGTGGAGGCTAAGACTGAAAAGCGTGTTTTGCAGACAAGTTTGGTTTAGGTACAGGAGGACTGTGATGTCAAAGGAAGCAATAATGGTGAAATCCGCACTTGAGCATCGGCTGGTAGCAGAAAAGGGTTTTCAGGTGAGGATGTAGCAAGTGTATAAGTTCCGAGCTCGACTGGCATCAGCAGTTCCTGCCGTTCATCTCTATTTTGTATTAAGTCGTCCGGAGTCGACTTCTTTTCTTGGGGGGGATGATGTTGTCGGGAATAATCATTATGTTATGTTGTCATATCATGTTTATGTTGTCATTGGTAATAATGAGGTACGTGTTGACGTGTCTTTTATACACAATCATACACAGAATAAAATACCCAAAGGCATCTTATCCTCTCTTGAATAAAGTCGCTAACTGCTGAAGATTTCGCAAGAAGGATCAGTTAGGATGACTCCAATGTTCTTGTAAGTAGGGTCTCTACGTGTGGATAAGCACCAGTGGTCGTTGTGATTTGCTGTGTCCTCAAGGGGCCTTACGTTGCCGAAGATTTTGCTAAACTAAACAAGCTTTTCAAAAAAAATAACAAAAGGATAGGGTTGCAAGAGTTCTAATCTAGTCTAACCCTAAGAATGACTTGGTGTGGACAAGACTTGGCAAGATTCTACCAACTTCAACATTGCCATAAAGTAACAACTCAATTGAAATTGATGCGATCTTCTAAGGTAACAAATGATTTTTCAATACATCACAGATCAAGGACACTGCCACGAAGGTACATATCCAAGATACAACAATGATTGAAGGTTTAAGTGATTCAAGTATTCTCCAGTTGACCACGCAAGGCGTTCCTACAATCAGCAAGAAGCTAGTGGTTTGGAAAGCGAATCCTACCAAAGATCAAGTCCAACACTTTGTCCTTCGAATTAACACACTACCTTGATTGAGAATGATTTAAGGAAAATGAACAACCATGAAGATAACCAAGAGAATTGCAACAAAACACCATAACTTCAATATTTCATTGATTCCAAAGTCATCATGTACAACAATTGTTTGAATTCTTTCTTCAAAACTCAATCTTGCTACAAAAGTAAATTGCTTCTAAACTCTAATCTCTCTAATACATCAATAATCTAATCTTCTTCTCACATCTCACTCTTTAAAATGAAATGAAATCCTCAATTACAATGAATGGTCCAGATCAAAAGTAGATCAATGGTCAAGATCATGACACCTAAACCCTAATTAGGGTTTTTTACAAAAGTTCCCCTTTTATTGCACAACATTAAATGCATAACCAATTATAAATTTGGCACGAAAATCTAGGAGACATAGACCAATGACAATTAAGGCGCCATGTCATCTATAACAACCTCTCATCTAGAATCTTATTCCCTTTCCAATGCTCCTTTTTAGCATGTGCAATGAATCTTGATACGATTCCCTCGATCTCAGCAATTGGAATCTCGGGAAGATTCTTCATTCTTTCTTCCAAGTGGATGACCTGATCAAATGCATCTAGAAGAGCTGCGTCCCATGTAAGTTCAAGTTCCTTAGTCTTTTCAATCAGGAGCATGGTAGCAAACATCTGGTCCTGTTGCTCATCTGTGATATTGACGTCCTTGCAAAAGATGACCTTGATTCTATCTTCCAATTCTTGCAAATCCACATCTGTCTCAACTTCGATCCTCCTGCCAAGAATGGTACGTAGTACCTCAAATACTCTGTCCTGGATCGGGTTGATCACCTCCTCAACATGACTGCATCTAGTACTGATGTCCTCAAAGAGAACTTCCTTCATCTGGAGTAAGGTTGACCACTGAAGTAAACTGTGAGGTCCTCCATCCATAATCTTTTCCTGCGCTAAGACCTTCCTCGATGTTTGTCTAATTACCTTCAAGACAGGAATGATAACATCCTTGGTATGAGCAAAAGCGGCTACTGTTATCATCAAATTGTGGATGATCTCAAGAACCTGAATAGCCCTATGAATAGTCTTCATCATCCTTGTTGCAAACTCTACGGCAACTGTATGAGATTTATCCATCCAAGTACTCATACGCTGGACCATACTCCTGAATCTCTCTGCCTCACCAATTGATTGAAGGGGAAGTGCCTGTATAGGTGATCTTGCTGGATCCTGACGTCCCAAAGGCTGATTGAGATGGCTGAAATATGTTCTCCATGCACCGACATCCCTCTCAAGCTTTCTACTCTTCTCCATTTCTTCTCTAAGCTTGTCCTTCAATGCCTCAAAGGAATCTGTGGCATCATCTAGTGTCTGCTCAGCTGTGGATGGACCTAGCTCAAATGTCTCTACATCATATTCCTCTGCTAGGATCTCACCTTCATACTTGTCTACTGCCGGTGTAGCTATCTGTAATTTTCTGGATCCAGTCTCATCTCTAATCATCTTGGACATCTTGGTAGCCTTTCTCTTCTCTGTCACTTCCTGGGAATGTCCAACAAGGCTCTCTAAATCAATCACATTGTCTTCGTCCTCGATCACAATCACCTTCGTTAATCTTTCCTTCAACCAATCTGGGATGGTTGATCTTGTCTCTTTGACCTGTATTTCCTTATGCAATATTTCTTCTTCTCTGTGAGGAGATGTTACTTCGTCATTATTCTTGTCTTCATGTAACTCATAATCTTGGAGAGATCCACTTGGCGACCCTTGAGGTACCTGTCCTTCTTTATCATTCTGAACCATCAACTCCATAGACTCTTCCACTTCGAGTGTCCTTTTCTCTTGTCGAGAAGATGTACCGGATGAACGATCTCGGCTGGCCTCTTGTTTCTTCTTGGAAGATTCTCTCTTTCCAGGTCTCTCTTTCCTCTTCGAGCCCCTTGGATGGAGATCGCCTTCACTTGCACTTCGAAGGTTGCCTTCATTTGCATTTCTGGGATTAGGATTACCTTCACTTACACTAGCTCCACCCTCGGTTGGTTTCTCTTCCAAAGTGAAAGTCATAGCTATGCCTTGCTCTCTCAACTTCTGATGCTGCACATCAACCCATCTGCGAGTACAAGACAAGACTGGAGCCATCACAGCATCTAGATCCACGACCTCGGGCTCATTCCAATCTAACCTTATTGATTTGCTTTCTCGATCATAGGATGACTGGAGATGTCTGCCACTGTCCTGTGCTTGGTCGGCCACTCTGTAAATCTTGCATTTCCTGATGAAATCCAAATGCAATCTAGAATGCATCTTTCTTTTCACTTCAAGATCGTCTAAGAGATTCATCATAAAATCTTCCATCTGAAACTCATGCTTAAACTTCCTACCGACTGTCTCCTCTATATGTCCATGTGGATCAAAGCTCTCCCTCAAAGCAAAGAATGAAAAAGAATACAAAGCTAACTCCTTCTCTGCGTCATCCATGGCTAAAGCATTAGGACATACCTCAACTGAATTGCCCAATATGATGGGTACAGGAACTCCATTTCCATGTCTGTGTCTGAATGCCTTCGCATAAGCTGCCAACTGTCTTGTTACCTCAAGTAACACAATTCTGTCTGTTGGATATCTCGGCAACATGTATGGAGGTGAAGGACATCCATGAACTCTGATATAAGTAAACTTCGGAAATTGGATAAACCAAGCACCGTACCTCTTTACTAGTTCCTGTGCATCCTGAGATAATCTGTTGTGAATCCCGCCTTGCAACGTCCTTGTGATGTTCATAGTGAAGGTATCATTAACTAACTTGTAGTTGCTTCCTGGCGGATGATGCAAGTGAACATAGGAATCACAAACTCTGACCTCGCCGGGTCCTCTTCCAATCACTCCTCTGTGAGGTAGTCCTGCGTACTCAAAGCTCCTGATCAAGGCATAGATGACGTATGAACTCATGTGGAAGGACTTGGTAGCTTTGAGTCTCCTCAACTGTACGTCCAAGCAATGGCTAATCATTCTAGCCCAATGAATTGTTCCTTTACCCTGAACTATCACCTGGATGAAGTAGAACATCCATTTTTCAAAGTAAAAAGCTTGAGGTGCACCTGTGACTCGGTTGAGCATTGTAATCAAATCTCTGTACTCCTCCTGGAAATCAATCCTGTGTGGTGTGTTTGGTACCTTGCTCAGGCGAGGACGACTCTTGAGTAACCAGTTCTTGTTAATGATGCTTAGACAAGCATCTGGATCATCTTCGTACATGGACTTGGCTCCTTCTATGCTCTTGTAAATCATATCTCCGTGCTCTGGAAGATGGAAAGCCTCACTTATAGCTTCCTCTGAAAGATACACTAAAGTGTTTCCTTCCTTGGACACGATCGTTCTGGATTGAGGATCATAATGACGAGCACACTCGATCATCAACTCATGACACTGTACTGCTGGAGGGAATCCGGCCGCCTTAATGATGCCACTTTCGATTATCCTCCGGGCGACAGGTGATGGCTTGCCAATGTAAGGGACCTCTCGAAATTTCTTTGTACTGAAGTTGCCCAAGTTGGTATCTCCAATGTTGCTCCATTTAGACACGATCTTGGTCTCCACCTCTTCGGTCTTTTGATCTTCCTTCATGAGAGCAGGACGATTGGTGGATGCTCCCGCCTTCGGGGTCGCCATACCTACACAACATTTCATAATAAGAACTAGATTTTGCAATGCATAACATAGATTAGATTAAAGATTAATTTTAGGAAACCTCATGATAAGTCTTTGAGTTATCATTTCCTAAAAACGATTAAGCTAATGGAATTTCAAAATTTCAAAATTCAAAATTTAAGATCAATATTGAAAATTTAGACAAGGGAAGACTTTGCCATACCTCACTTGCGAGCTAACTCTAAAAATGCAAAATAAGGCGATTTGTCTAGACAAAAATTGGAGTTTCGAAGTATCAATGCGATCCTCTTCTAGCAAAGGCACCTTCCTTGTCAACTTCGCCAACTTGTGGGGTCTTCAACGTCTTGATGGCAAATTCGCTCCACCTCAAACCAAGTTCGCACTCCCCTTTGAATGGAATTTCGCACCTCTCCTTGATGAAATTCGCACCTTGTAATTGTCTTCTCCAAATCGCATGCAAAGGGATGATTGAATGATGTTTTAAAATGCCATATCACACCCCCTTTATATAAGTGCTTACTTCCTTGATTGCCTCTAGGACGACTTGGAAATAAAGCAAATAATAACAAAAATTAAATAAAGGGAGGCCGACTTTTGTATAAATATAAAAATAAAACCCAAGCGCTCACCTCCTTATTTAATTAATTAATTAAAATACCTTTGTAATTAATTGTTTCGGTTTTTTAAAAGGCAAAATTAATTATTAAATGCCTTGTGCGCACCCATTAAATGCCAATTTTAATTAAAAATATCAAGGTTTATCGAAATTTAGCATTTAATGCAATTTAAAAAAATGATGTTGGTGCCTAGACATGGGAAGAAAAAATGAACATTAACTTCATCGCTCTGGTCCCTGGGAGAGGGACAGGAGTGATTATGCATTTAGGTCCTCCATCTTTCATTTTTCACGTTTGAAACTTCATCCCCTACGTCCAAAATGAGGTTCTCGCTATGTATTTTGATTGTGACTTATTTCATCTTTGGAAAGAATGCCTTTTAGACCATTTTCGCCCTGGTCCCTTGGTGAGGGACAGGAGCGAACTTGTTTTTACTCCTTGGTCTTTGCCTTCTAAGTTGCCAATTTATATCACAAGGCAAGTAACAACTTTATTCTTTCATTCCATGCATAGTTTACTTGTCTTTTACAAGGCAAATTTGATATTTGAGTGTTTATCGCCTTGGTCCCTTGGTGAGGGACAGGAGCGAACTTTGAATCCTAGCTCAAATTTGTCATCTTTTAACCTCAACTCCTCGTTCATTGCCTTCCAAACGATATCCTTGATCTTATGTATCTTTGCCTTGTCAAGATTTTGAAGGAAAATGAATGATCTTGTGAAAATCGCCCTGGTCCTTGACTGAAGGACAGGAGCGATATAATCTCCTTACCTCAATTGATCACCTTTTGACATTAGATTTCTTTGCATATCATCTTCTTAAGATACCTTTGATACTTTGCAACCGCGCATAACTTTGACTTGGCATGATTTTTGAAGGAATTGGCCAATATGGTAAATATCGCCCTGGTCCCTGACTGAGGGACAGGAGCGAATTTGGGCATCCTGGGCTCATCCTTGTTCTTGCCAACTTGCAATCACTTTCACCATGAAGAATGAGGTCCTTTGATCTCTTTTGGCCACTTGAAACTTGATAAACCTTCAAAACTTAGGCCTTCATGAAGATTTCGCTCTGGTCCCTGGGAGAGGGATGGGAGCTACACTGAATTTCGCCCTGGTCCTTGACTGAGGGACAGGAGCGAACTTGGGCCTTTTAGTGCAAAATCTTCATCATATTAACTTGTAATTGTCTTCAAAGTGCAAAACGATGTCTTTTACTCCCTTTCAAACATTTAAAATGTGAATGGCAACTTAAATTTGGCCTCATTTGAAAATTTCGCTCTGGTCCCTGCCTGAGGGACAGGAGCGCCTAGGCATTTTAGTGCAAATCCTTCGTTTTGGCGATCTTCATAACTTCGTCCTTCGTCAAGACACTTCAAAATGTCCTTGCCCCCTTGTATCCTGACTTGGAGTGGTTTGAACTTGGATAGAAGGCAAGATAATCATCATTTCGCCCTAGTCCCTGGCTGAGGGACAGGAGCGAATTTGCATTTTCAAGCTCAACTACACTTTGCCAACTGCCAAATTTATCTTCAATGGTCTCGTTATGTATCCTTTCATTCATCTTTGGCTTGGAATTCATTCAAACTTGGCAAGAAATTGACCTAAGGCAAAAATCGCTCTGGTCCCTGACTGAGGGACAGGAGCGCCTAGGCCAATTTGAGTCTCCTATTGATGTCTTGTAGTCTTCAATTTGTATTCAACAGGATCATTTCACCCTCCTTTCTCGCCTCCAAACCCAAAACTTACTTGCTTTTGCCTGAATTTTCCCCTATGAAGAATTTCGCTCTGGTCCCTGGGAGAGGGACGGGAGCTACACTGGATTTCGCCCTGGTCCCTGACTGAGGGACAGGAGCGAACTTTGCATTTTTGGTCCGTTTTCCTTCACGAAGGTATTTCAAGTTATATTCAATTAATAAAACATATCCTCTTTGATCTCTTCAAATCGTCAAGTTGCTTAAATCCTGCAAGGACAAGGCAATGTTTGATTTTGAGCTCCGGTCCTTCACTGAGGGACAGGAGCGATTTTCACTCCTGGGGCATTTCCGTGCTCATGAAATTCTTCAAATTATATTCAACGGAAAGATCACGCCTCCCTTTACCACTTCCATTCGAAAAATCATCTTGATCCTGCAGGGACAGTAAGATTTTTGAAAACGAGCTCTGGTCCTTCACTGAGGGACAGGAGCGATTTTGCTCCTACAGGCCAAAATATCATGATTTCGGGATTTTGATCACTTCACAAGGTAAAAACAAGTCATTTCCAATGCCCGGGATCAAATATCAAAATTTTCAAAATTTGGTCAAAATCACTCAATTGGACAAAATTCGCAATTTCATCATTCATACTTAGACAAATTTAGACTCTTCATTCAAAATTCCAATTGAAAATAGACCAACTCACTTAGCCTCTGGCGAATTCACTTTATTCAAAATTGCATCCTGCGAGAGGAAGCCAAAAAAACTCTCAAGACTGACTGGACTTTGGCCTGAAAACGACAAAACAGAAACCCTAAGGCTTGACCCTAAATCCAGACAACTGACAAACTACCAAAACCCTAAAAGGCAGAGCGAAAGGCGAGCAACAACGAGCATAAAGAGGGGGTCCCCATTTAAATGGGGCGATGTGTGAAATGGTCACAACAGTACGACGGTCAGTTAGTTAGTCGTCCCGAAGGGCAATTGGATGCGACGGTTGGTCGCACCCCTTTGGGTATTATATATTGCGTATCGTTCCTTCGTAATGGAATCATAATAGTTGTATCAGATGTAATGTTATAAGCACTTGATGTACATGGACTATTGAATTAATACAGAGACTGGTTATTTAATATATTTCCATTATGTTATGTGCATTTAAGGTTTACCCGTATGTGGCAAACAATTGGTGTGTATATTCAACTAAAGAATTTATTAGTAATTTGTTTTTGAAGCCTTCAATACTGCATGTGTTGTTGACAAACTCATCAACGAAGAGGAGTGGTTAAGTAAAAAGATAAATGGTTATGTTCTATTTTTTACTTTAGCTAGGATACTAATAGATGATATTCTTCTATCAATTGTCTATGCAAGGCATGATTGATACATTTTGCATGATGAAAATGACATTTCTTAGCAACTGTGACTGAACTTGTACTTACTAGTACAAGGACTGTAGCATGCCAACTTTGCCTAGGGTGGTCCCTGTATACTAAACAAGTTGTCCAATATATGAAACAAGATAATCCTTGATTGTGGCTTTGGCTATGAATATGGAGAGATTTGCAACAAGGGCTATGTATCATGTATATTTTTATGATCACTATTCATTATTGGCATATTACTTGCTTAACCTTATAGTTTGATGGGGGTTTGGGGGTAACAACAGAACAAGGTTGAGGGTTGCAGCCCTCGCAGGGGTTTGGGGGTGAGAAAGAGATGTAGAGAGATAGGTCTAGATCTTGGGGGAGAGAGAAGAGAGTGAAATAGATGTAGAGAGAGGGGATAGAGGAACAGTGATTGGGAGAGAGATGGGTCTAGAGTTTGGGGGAGATAAAGAGAGTGAGATAGAGAGAGCGAGAGAATGTTGATAGAAGTTTGCTGATTACTGAAATTTGACTATCTGAAAATTTATAAGACCTTTTAAAATCTAGAATCTGCATTATAACTCCTCGAGATTTGGAACCACTCTCAAACATCTTGCCAATATATACATGAAATTATGTGTTTTTCCTTTATTATACTTAAATGTTATATTTCATGTATATATTTTGATGAAGGAAATGAGACTGCTTGAAGACACAGATGCAGAGTTATATGTTATCTTCCATGTATATAATCTAGGGGCATCTCATAAACCGAACAAGCATTGAAATTGTGAGATTACAAAAAAAAGAAAAATATAAATGGTGGAGTCTTAGATCTAGACTCACCAAGACTTGGCAAGTCTAGGAAAGACTCGACGGAGTCTAGGTCCCACAAATTCCGCGAGGGTGCTTCGCCCCACTTCATGACTTGCTGAGTAATTGCAAGTCTAGGCGAGTGTCATTACACTATTCTAATACAACTCTTTGACTTCATTGTAATATTTTCGATATCAAATGCAGAAATATTGATCTTTCAAAAATAAGAAAATGAGAAATTTGTAAGCTGTTTGTATAAGTACTCAAAAAAAGTTATACACAGATAAGGGATGCAACATATGAAATATATTGTTTTTGTTACATTTTTTATTGAAACATGTTACATAGTCCATTTACATCACTGGAGTCTTGTGCTGTTGTGTTTTCTGATGAAATGTATGTACTACTAGTTATGAGTTGTGTTGTTTAGCCGATATTCTAAATTGACACGATCTAGTGTGGAATTTATAAGTACTCAGAGAAATATTATACACAGATAAGGGATGCAACATATCAAATATATTGTTTTTCTTACATTTTCTATTGAAACATGTTACATAGTGCATCTACATCACTAGAGTCTTGTGCTATTGTGTTTTATGATGAAATGTATGTACTAGTTATGACTTGTGCTGTTTTACCGATATTTTAAATTGACATGATCTAGTGTGATTTATTGTAGCACTTATAATGGGAAATGGTGGATCATTCCCTGCTAGCTACTGCCCTTGTGTGTGTACTTGTTGATGTTGGAGGTTTTTATGGTCCATTGGTTACTCCAATTACCAAATTTAATTTATCAAAGGTTTATCTAGATGTAGACTAACACAAATGTGTGTGTAGTCGAGAACCATTTAATCTCTAATGAATTGTAAAGCTGCTATGTTCCAGAGGCATTTTCAGTCTTATTTAGAGCATTTTCTAAGTTACTGGCTTGGGTATGGGAATACACACACACACATATATACGCACATACAAACACACACACACACACACACACACATATACACACATACAAACACACACACACACACGGATATATACGCTTTACATATGTATGTATGTTCAAAACTATAAATTATAAGAACAATGATACTCATAGTTATAGAAACTCAACAAATATATGTGAAAAATATAGATGGTTATCTTGCCACCAGCATAACATTTACACCTACACCTAGAAAGGATTGAAAATTTGCAGAACTGGGTTGTTTAGCTAAAGCATACAACCTCTCTCCCTTTTCACTTAGGGATATCAAACAACCATCTATATGGAAACAAGATTCCTAAAGTAGGACAATCTTAATGCTTTGTATAACAATCTATTGGAAGAGAACCACAAGATTTTGTATCCACATCATTGAAAAAGTTAATGCTATGAGCACAAAACTCTAGCGAAACCAAAAAGGAAAAACAAAATGAGAGAGAATTTAATCAAGGTAAAATAAACTATTTGCCTATGGTTCTATTGGCTATGCCCCAAGTATGCCCAGGTACTTGGGTTCCCTATAGGTCCTTCATAGAACTCGAGTGCTCAAGAAGTACCCTATGCATACTCAAGGACGAACTTGAATTGTACGAGTACTAGGAATGTACCAATACACATATGTGGGCTAATCTGCAATGCCCAATAACTTAGAGCATTTTCCTTTGAGTTTTCATTGGGAAGGGAAACCTCACCCAAATTGGGATAATGCTTGGTAGTGTTGGGTTTGATGTCATACAAATTGCAATATTAATGTAGAAGGACCCACAGGGAACCCAAGTGCTTAGGAAGTACCCTATGTGTACTCAAGGATGAACTTGAATTGTACGAGTACTAGGAATGTACTAGTACACATATCTGGGCTAATCTGCAATGCCCAATAATATAGAACATTTTCCTTTGAGTTTTCATGGGGAAGTAAGGGCAACCTCACCCAAATAGGGATAATGTTTGGCAATGTTGGGATTGATGTCATAGACCTTGCAATATTAATGTTTGATTGATTAATTAATTCGTATTTATTTATTATGTAACCACAAATTTGGGGTATCCCACTTGAAGTGGCACTATGTGCCACTTTAATTGATAATAGACAATTTGTAAGTCTCACTTAGTGTCATGGAAGCTGCTAAATCCAACTATGAGGACTTTTACATTGTGTAAGAGTCACTAGAATGGAAAGAGCATGAAGAGTGATAGTTGTAATACCCCTTTTTTGTTACATTCCAACATTCATGGAGAATGTTAGTTTTATCAAAATAGATTTTTGACAATTGCAGTGTTCTAGGGGTCAAGATGAATACAATGGTTTTTTCGATGCAAATCCAACTTTCAAGGAGCATTCCACACTTCTTGGAAATTTACAACAACCTTGGAGAGCACCAACTTTCCTACGACCTTGGGGTGTGTGGATAAAAGTAATTAAATAAATAATTTACCTTAAGGTGATTTTATATTATAAAGGCAACTGATGGTTTTATATTTATTTTAAAGAAGGGTGGCCTACTTTGTAAAGTGTTTTTGAAAGAGGACCAAAAAGTGTTAGCACTAGGTGTTGGGTTCAAGTGACTTAAAAGGTTATTATTTAAAAGTGACATTGAAATCGAGGATCAAAAAGTAATATTAAACTAAAAGTCCTTGAAGTCAATTTTGATATCGAGGAGAAACGTGAGTATTTAAAAGGAAATTTATCTGGTTGCTCTAAAATGTGCCTATTTATCTAAGTTATCAAGTACTGCTAGTAAGGACCGGGTCCTTGTAGGGTACGGTTTTGGTATAGTATGGGTTTTGTTGTGACCTTTTCACACATCGCCCCATTGCAAACACGGACCCTCTCTCTCTCGCTTTCTGCGTTGGTTAGTTTAGGGGTTTGGCAGCATAGTGGGCAATTTTGAGTTCACATGCCCAACTCTCAGATTTTTGATCATGCCTATTTGTCATTTAGGGTTTTGAAGTTATAGGATCAAGTGCGTAAAAGTTGAGATTATAAATGATCCTAATTTTGTTTAAGTGTAGACCTTTTGAGCGTTAACATATTTTAGAACATCCACGTCGGTGATTTTAAGTGCTAAGGTATTTTAGGACCTTTAGGAGTTGTTTTCTCGCTCCTAGGAAGTTATCCAAGAGTATTTTGCACTTTATCCCGATAGGTTTCCTTTTGGTTCGCTCAAATTTTGGTAAATTTGCCGATGTCCCGATGCATTTATTGAAAATTTTAAATGTTGGTTGAAAATTTTGTACACTTAGGGGAAATATACAAAATTGTGATTTCAACCACAGCACACGAGTAAAAACTCTCCTCATTAAGGGAAGGCTCCCCCTATCTAACTAAAACTGAAATAAAAACAGGATGGGACAGCAGTCTTCCTTCTTTCTTCAAGAAAGACAATATCCTTTTCTCTTCACAGAAAAGGATAGCGATTGAAAACGAACAACAGTAACTACTTTCAAGTGAAATGAGAGAAAGGAAATGAAGTTTCCTGAAAGCGCAAAGACTTCCGTCACTTCCTTCGGGACGGGACAGCAATATCAAGTTCAAAGACTTTACTATTGGAAGTCCTATCTACCCTTTGCTATACTAAATTTTACAACGAATAAAAGATAACAGCTCAAAGACTGAAATAATCTATTCTTTTAACACAAAGACAAGAACTAATGCAAGTTCAAAGACTTGCTGCTATTTCTTATCAAACAGTAATTTTTCCTCAAGAATAGATGCAAGCTCAAAGACTTGCTGCTCCTTCAAGAGGGTTTCCTATTTTAATTAATCTTCTCTACTTGCAGCTCAAAGACTTCAAATCAGATTGGACTAAGCTCCTTTAGAAACACTTTGCATAGAAGAAATAAAAAGATTCAAACTCAAACATGTAGCTCAAAGACTCAAAACTTGAGTAATCCTTCTTTATTATTCTTCCAAAACCTTCAATTCACATTCATAAGCTCAAAGACTTCTTGCTGTAAATTTGGCAGAGTTTTTGCTTGCTTTCAAAAAGATATAAATTACAATAGACTCCTCCAGTATTTATAGAAGAGGAGCCTTGAGAAAAAGGTGGGAGGATACTAACTAACTTGAGAGATTCTCTCAACCACCAAGACTCATTCAATAACTAACTGAGACTTCATTAATTAACTCAAAGTTATTCTAACTAACTAAGACTTATTCAGACTACAGTCCTAATCGGACACAACTTGTAGTTACCTTACATGTAATTACAAAAGTACAAGTAATGTGTAACTTGCATTTTACATAAACTACTTTTACATGTATCTTGTTAAAACAAAATTACAACTAAGAAATTACAAAAAGAGAGAAAATTCAACTAAGTGCTGAGAAACACTTAAGTTGAATTTTGTGAAGACATGAATCCTTGAAACTTCCGGATGCTCACTTGTAGTTCCTCGGGATTCAGTTCATGAGTGTTCTTAGCAACTACCATAGTCTTCACAATAGTGTCGTGGCAACGGAGAAGCGCGGAATTGTCTTTATCCAAGATGGACTGAATCTCATGCAAAAAGGCTTGGTGTTTCATCAATGTTTGAATTGAAACTGCTGAGAATTGTTCACTCCTCCATTCACCGTGAATCCTCATCTGTAAATCCGCAAGAACGTCTTCTTCTGGAATTAGCTCTCCATCCTGACTTACTATATTGCAAGAGGCCCTTTCACAATGTGAGACAATACGTTGATAAACTTCATCCCGGAATCTCCTTGCATCACTGATCTCTTCGATGAGGGATTTAAGAACAAGAGTTTTGTTTTCCATGAGTTCCTCGAATTCCAAGTACATGACCCTGGAAGAAATGATGGCGTGATCCTGCAGGATATTGAGCTGTTGTTGGGGCATGGTACGCCAGATTGCCAGACTTTTCTCAACACTTTCCAGATTCTTTTTGAAAGTGTTAGAAGTCTGATCCAATTTCTCCTCAATGGTTTCCAGCTTAGACATTATTTGAAAAATGTCTTTTATCACTTGCACGCATTGATCATGAAGCTGATCAACCCAGGAATCCAGTGCTTGTACTTTCTGAGCAGCTCTTTCCACTCCACGAATCGATTCTTGGGAACCAGAAGAACCTATAGAGTTACTCCCTTCGGCAGCAGGTTTTGTGATTTTCTGGATGGCTGCCATGAGCTGTCGATTTTCTTCTTCTAGCTTGTTTTTCTTTGCAAGAAGATCGTCACATCTTTGCACTAGTGAAGCAACAGAAAACTGAGCATCATGTTCAATAACCTCATGTGTTTGCTTGCCCAATTCTACCTTTGTAACCTTATAATCAGCAGCTGACATTTCATCAAGTGGTTTATCTGCAATAGGTTCCACAATTTTAGCTACTTTCATCTTGTTGCTATCAACAGTTACCCTGGAAATAGTCTTCGCCTTCTTAGCAACTTTGGATCTGGACTGTTTGAGTTGCTGGTAGTCAAAGGCATCAGGTGAGATCTCTTGCTTCTTTCTTTTCGGGGTGAAAGAACTAAGCCATGGAGGCAAAGTCATCAACTCACTTCCTGTAGCAGCTGTAGGCAAAGGAGAAGCAGTTTCTGTTTGAATCACCGTGGTCACCCTGGGAGGAATATCTGTTTGAATAGCGACTATGTTTTGCTCAGTTACCAACGGACATGAAGATTGCCTCATGAATTCTTCAAACCCAGAAGTGGAAGTGTCAATTTCTGATAACTGAATGCAAATGGGAATATCTTCAGGAACTTTCAACACACTTTCTCGCTGTTGATCAGGAGAAGGCTCGTATGCCGAAATGGGAACTGCATTCTGAGGAGACTCATCAATGAGCAAATCAGGAGGAGAAAGAGGCGTCTCAATGGAAACTGGAGGAATGACCTCGTGAGGCGTGTCTAGAACTGGAGACTTAGGCGCATCATCAGATTGCTGCCCCTCTTCTGGATTATCCAGATCGACCACCTGAACATGGAACCGTGATTTCTCCTTCCCACGAGTAGTTGTCTCTTCAGGTGGAAGCACTACTGCATGACTAACTCGTAATTTGATCCTTGTGCTTGAAGATGAAGCACCCTCCTTATTATCAATTTGAATCTCAGACTTCCGTCCAAGAGGCCTTGTAGAATCATCTTCTTTACCAACCTTGATTTTGATAAGTCTAACAGCATTGCTTTTCAACCATGCATTAGTGTTGGCCAAGATAGGCTGAAATCTGTCAAGAATGGAGACGCACTCTTTATGTGACCATTGGATCAAAGGAAGTGGAGCTTCCTCAACCCTCCGTGAAGTGTATTCAGGATCAAGTATACGCCCGTCATCAATCATCCCTTGTGGGATATCTGCCAAGTTCAAGTCAACAATTTGCTCAACAGTGAGCCTGCAGTAATCCATCTTCAGAACTTCAGCTTTTGTGCGGAGATCTGCCCAGATGTCTTCAATGCGATGAGCATGCACAAAGGATTTCTTGATCTTTTCCTTCATACCTCTATAATCAAAATCAGCTCTAGGTTTGAACCTCTTAAGCTTGATTTCCTGCAATTCAACCTCCATGGCCTTAGCCTTCACAGATGTGACAAGGGAGTATCGACCAATTTTCAATGGATTTGTGCTCGAGATCCCCATTCGAACCTTGTGTCTAGCATACTGAAGAGTATGAACAGCCATAATCTGTCTTCCCAACTCCATAAGAATTATCCTATCGGTCGGGTATCTTGGAAGCATGTATGGTTGTCCATCATAGCACCCAATCCTCATGTAGGTGAAGGTGGGAAATTGCAGGAATAAACACCCATACTCAGATACCTTGACCCATGCCTCATCTGATACTCGTTTATTTCTGAGATCCATGTCAAACTGACACATAAAATATCCAAAGAATGCGTCTTGGATTCTTCTGAAATGTAGTCTGCTAGGTTTCAAAGGCAGCTGGTCATAATATTCCCAAACTGGTATGAGCGAGCGATCACCCTTGGTAGAAAGACCTGGAAAGTGTCTAAGTGATGCTGCTAAATATACCAAATAAGAATTCATAAAGAAGGTCATAGTGGTAGGAACCGCTGCAAGTTGTTTGCACAAAGCATCGTTGATGATTTCACCCCATGAAATGTGATGCGACTGCCGTATGAACATGATGAATTGATACATCCATGGCTCAAAGACATTAGAGTGCTCAAGGCCTAACATTTTGCTGAGAAGAGTGATGGTGTCTCCTATCTCCCACTTGAACTCACAACGGTACAACTTTGCCCATCTTGAGAAGGAAGGACGTGGCTCATGAATCCACCTATTGATGTGGCGCTTGCAATCTTTTTCTCTTTTCACATAATACTCTGCTGCACTTTCTTTGGTGATTTCCATATAAACAGGTGCAGGAGGTATTTTGAAGACCTTCTCGATTGTATCCGCATCAAGACGAATTATGGCTTCACCATCATCATTTTTTATGACTCTTGACTCTTTGTCAAAATGATGGGCGCATGCAAGAACAAATTCAGGTTCTAGGGCAGCCACTGGGAAAGAAGACGCATGATGGATATGGCTGTCCAACAGCCGCTGCAAGTTGTTATCCTGTGGATCTTCTACCCTGTGAATGAATTCTGCCATATCAACGTGCCCTATTTCTGTGTCCCTGATGCGATCCAATGGAGAAGATACCTGGGAAGGTGCAACCTCATTCTGGTATTTGTCATATTTGTATTTCATTTTCTTTGGAGTTGGCGATGCCGGCAAATCTGACATTGATTGCGAACCTGGAATGCTGTGATGAAGACTTAAAAGGGTTAAGGCCACATCATAATCAGCTGCAAATATCATTCTTTCTTTTTCAAATGGGTAAAACTTTGATCTCTGAATTTCACGGTTTTGTGAGAAGAAGAGGGAAGACATGTAGAAATGGGAAAATCTTGACTTTGACCAATTTCGGATCTTGGGGGAATTTTCGCAAGTATACAAGTTGGAAAGTACATACATGCAGTCGGGATTTTAAAACCCGAATACAAGTATACTTGTAAATTCGAAAATGGAGAAACGGATGAAAAACGGGATTTTGACTTGCGGGAAATGATGGAAATGGAAAGTACGGATATGGGGAACGTGAATGGATAGAAATGGGAATATCCGGGATAGTCATTTTCATGAAAATGGGAAGATCTTTTCAACATGTAATCCGGTTTTCAAAACCCGAATTTGCAAGAGAGGGGTATTTCACACTTTTCAAGCTTGGAAATTTAACCAAAAATGATTAAATTCCTTAACCGTAGGGGAAGAACAAGAATTTCCAGCGAATTTGTAATCGAGATTAAAAATCCCGAATACAAGCTAAGATGGAATTTTGAGAAGAATAATGCAATTTAACAATTGCATTTCAAAGGGAAGATTTCTTTCATGAAAACCAATTTTAAGGGAAGAACAACACATGCGAAGAATGTAACAAATAACGAAAAATGAAGAAAACATGAAAATAATAAAAAGAAGAGAAGAAAGGAAGAACATACCTTGATTAGAAAATCAAAATGCTTCTCCAACAATGCAATACTTCTTGAGATGAAGAAGCAAAACTGGACTATTAAACCCTTATCACGTTTTTGTGAAAATGCCCCCAAAAATGGCAGCAATCTTAAACTTGGAGGAGCAAAATGCCAATGAAAGTGTTCATTTCAAGTTTGTTGAAGCAAAACGATCAAGGTATTTGCTGAAGCAATAACACCAAAGGTATTTGAAGAGGTAACAATGCCAAAGGTTTAAAAGGCAGCCAAAGAGAATCACGTTTTTGCAAAAAACGTGATATTCAATACACATTCAATGGATTATTAAATGTCTTGAAACCAATCCCATACTCCACGCCTTAGTAGAAAAGAGCAAAACGATTTAGGAGTGTGCAAATTGTTATAGATTTAACTCCTAAAAACGTGGCATTAAGAAATAGCGTGGTTGCTGATTTAGGGTAAAAACCAGTGAATGTATCCTTCAAATGGCATGAGAGATGTCCAACAATGCATGAAGATAGGATGCAAACCCAAAACGCCTCCTTCATCCAACGATTCCTCCACAAATTTCGCCTTGAAAAGGTCTAAAATCGTTTTTCTCTTGCATTTCGGGTTTTGGAGAGCCAAAGGCAAGTTCGTTTTCTTCAAAAGGAAGCAAATCGGGTTTTGGATATAAAACAACAAGTTCGATTTTCACTTTTTCACTCATTAAGCCAAAATCGGGTTTTTTTGGACAAATGACAAGTTTAAAATTGTCAAAAATGAACTTTTATGTTAAAATCGGGTTTTAAAAGACAAACTGCAAGTTTAAAAATACTTGTAAGGGGGAAATAAAATCCCTACAACAAGTATTAAACACTTGCACACATGTAATGGGGATTTAAAATCCCTATTACATGTGAAAACCATTAAAGTAGGGGTTTTTTGAACAAACTGCAAGTTTACTTGCAGTTGAGCTAAAAAACCCCTATTTTAACTAAAAATGACCAAAAAACAACAAAAAGATAAAAACATTAAATGGGAAACTTAAAATAAATTACAAGTGACATATTTGAAATAAAAAATGCACATGGAAGTGATCAAAAATTCCCCTACAAAGACCACAACAATGAATATCATTAAAACTTGCAGTTTGAAGAAAATTCTCCACCTGCAGTCTGGGTTTTAAAACCTGAAATTGAAGGAAAGGCATAGCAAACAAACCCAGAATTGGACGAAATTTGAAACGTAGTTCGAGAATGGACTGAGGATTAAGCCAGTCCAAGGATTAGTCAAAATTCTGCCTCGGGAAGCGTGCCATAGAGTAATAATTTTTATTTTTTCATAAAAATTCCATCGTAGTGGTCCTTCATTTTTGGAAACAAAAATGAGGACAACAACAGGCTCTGACTGGGGAATTCTTTCATTTATCCTTCAAGATTATGAGAGAAAAGAATCCAGAACTCTAAGTGCCTTCCTCTTATCCATTGGGTCACAGAGTCAAACAAAGCAAAAAACAAACAAACAAAAGGCGAAAAACAATCAAGAGAAAGACATTATTTACAAAAAGTTACCTCGAACCTTCATTCAAAGTAATGCTTCAAATGTTGACCATTATATGGCAGTACAAATGGAGTTCCATCATGATAAGACAAGATAAAACTATCTTCTCCAGCAATACGGTGAATGGTGAAGGGCCCTCGCCAAAGAGAATCAGATTTGCCATGTAAGCCTTTCGGTTCCCTTCGCTTATCCCAAAGCAAAACACGATCACCAACTTGGAATCCTTTTTGTTTTGCTTTCTTGTCAAAAAGAATTTTAACTTGTAGCTGATGCTGAGCAATTCGGTCTACCACTTGTGTTCTTTGTTCTTCCAGTTGGGAAAGATACATGATCCTTTTATCTAAAGCATCCTCATAAGTTTGATCCTCAATTGCTTTAGATAACTTGAGAGCAGGAAGTTCCAAAGTGATGGGTATTTCTGCATTAATCCCATAAAGGAGCTGAAATGGAGACATACCAATAGCCCTTTTGGGTGTAATCCTGTCTGCCCATAAAGCATCAAAAAGAGCCTTATGCCAGGACCTTTGATTTTCCTCCACAAGCTTGCGAATAATAGTAATCAAATTCTTGTTACTAGATTCCGCTTGACCATTACCTTGGGGATAATAATCAGATGAATGAGTTAACAAAATATTATACTCAAAGCAAAATTGTGAAATTTCTGAGGAAGAGAAAGTAGCCGCATTATCAGTCACAATCTTGAAAGGAACACCAAACCTGGAAATAATATTCTCCTTGAGGAATCTGCATACTACCTCAGAAGTAGCGTTCTTTACTGGTATGGCTTCCACCCACTTGGTGAAATAATCAGTAGCTGTAAGGACATAGGAATGACCTGCACTTGAGGAGGGATTGATCACACCAATGAAATCAATGCCCCATTGCCGGAAAGGTTCTTCAACAATAACCGGCTTCAATGGTAATGCTGCAAGCTTTGGTTTACCTACAAACTGCTGACAATGTACACACTTACGTACCCACCGAAAAGCATCTTGAAAGAGTGTAGGCCAATAATATTTTGCTCTCAAAATTTTATGAGCGGTCACTGGCGCAGAAAAATGTCCTCCACAAGCCTTGTCATGAAAAAATTCCAGCAATTTAGTTTGTTGCGCTTTGTCAACACAACGGAGGAAAGTACCGTCAATGGCTTTCTTATACAAACCAGCATCCCATAATACAAAGTTTGCAGCTTTCAACTTGATACTTCTCTTTTCCTTGAATGTCAAATATTGTGGACATTCGCCATAGGTCAAGAAAAATGCTATATTAGAGTACCATTCATCAGTAGTACTAACAAACAGCACCTTGGGAAGATCTTCTGAATCATTCAATTCTCGCTCCTCTGGAATACCTTCCGCCATCAACTGACAAAGTCCTCTTCCTCGAACGAGCTTTGTAGGCCTGATCTCCAAGTCATATTCTTGGATTCTAGCAATCCAATTTCCTCTTTTTGTACCAAACTCTTGTTGTGTTAAGATAGATTTGACTGATGTATCAGGAACTAACACAATGGTATGAGAATTCAATATGTAAAAACGGAAGTTCTTAACTGCTTTTACCACCGCATAAGCATTCTTTTCAATAGAGGAATACTTAAGTTCATGAGACTTCAAAGGACAACTCATGAAAGCGATAGGAGATTCAATTGCTTCTGAATTTTTCTGCATCAAAATAGCCGACAAAGTATGCTCGGAAGCATAGCTATACATAATGAACTCCTTAGTGTAGTTGGGACAAACCAACACAGGTGCATGAGCAATTGCATCTTTGATTTCATTGAATGCCGCTCTTCCTTCAGAATTCCAATGGAAAGAAGACTTTCCTTTCATCATGTCCACAATATGACGAGTCTTCTCCGCAAAGTCAGGAATGAATCTTCGCAGAAAATTAACCTTACCAAAAAAAGAATGAACAGCAGTCTTGTTGGACGGCAAAGGGAGATTCTGAATAGATCTAACCCTTTCAGGATCAACCTTTATGCCCTCCTTGGAAACAATGTGACCAAGTAGTTTTCCTTCCGTCACCCCAAAAATTGACTTCTTGGGATTAAGAGAGATGCCATGCTTGCGACATCTTTCAAGTACATCTTGTAGATGAAAAAGATGATTCTCACGATCTTTAGAAAAAACAGTAAGATCATCAAGATATACTACAATATACCTCCCCACAATACCACGGAAAGCTAAGTCCATAGCTCGCTGGAAAGTAGCTCCTGCATTGATCAAACCGAAAGGCATTCTGCGGTATGCAAACGTACCCCATGGAGTGGTGAATGCAGTCTTGTATTGATCAAGTTCATTAACCTCAATCTGATTGTATCCTGAAAATCCATCGAGCATAGATAGCATCTCGGAGCCTGTCACTGTTTGAAGGACTTGATCCATGATTGGCAATGGATAATTGTCTTTAAGTGATAGCTGATTAAGATTCCTAAAGTCCACACAGATACGTATTTCTCCATTCTTCTTACGCACCGGTACTATGTTTGCCAACCATGTTGAATGATGGATGGGAAAGATAATCCGAGCATCAAGCATCTTTTGAACTTCAGAAAGAATGGTACCTGAAATCTTTGGATTATATTGGCGTTGCTTTTGTCTGAAAGGTTCCGCACCAAGCTTGAGAGGAATGTCATGCTGCACTTCCTTGGGTTGGAAGGACTTTAGATCATCATATGAGTACGCCAAGACATCATGGTATTGACGCAAAAGCTGAATAAACTGATCTCTCTCTTCTAAAGTGCAGTTATTGCCAATATTGACAAACTTTGGATCTCCGTCAGATCCAATATTGTATTTCTCATATCCCATAAGAGAATCAGTACTCTCTTGTTGTCGTCTCTTGATATAACGATCATGTTGATCGAAAAGTTTTTCAAGAGAAACCAATCCCTTGGGGATTTTATTTCCTTTCAGCTGAAGGATATTTTCATCTGATTCAGATAATGTATCAGACACCGGATCTGAAGACGAAGAAGAAGGAGAATTACTTCCTTCAAAATACAAGTTGTTGAAACCATCCTCAGCTTGCAAGAAATTATTAATCTGCTTATCATCATTGAAGATCTGCCAATGATCCCAATTATCAGGCACACTAGGTCTGCAGATTATCTCAATGATGTATTTATCTTGACCAAAGTCAAGATGTGGAATTAATGAAGTAGCTGAAACAGCAAGAGAATCAGCTCTATCATTGTATTCACGAGGAACAACTGAGATATTGAAAGAATCAAACTCTTCAATATTCTCCCATACCAAATTGCGATAATGCTTGAGCCTGTCATTCTTAGTTTGATATATGTTTCTCACTTGACAAACAATTAATTCTGCATCGCCTTGGGCATGAAGGTTTCTGATTCCTCTTTTCAATGCAACACTCATTCCCAACAAGAGCGACTCATATTCAGCCGTATTGTTGGTATTAACAAATTGTAATTTGAAAGAGTAAGGGAAGATCTCTCCCTTGGGAGATATAAGAACTACACCAGCTCCGGATCCATTCGTAGCACAGCTGCCATCAAATTCAAGAGTCCATACATCATTTGAACTGTTGTTTTCATTGGAATGATTAGAGCTGCTTTCCTCCGAGATGAGTGCATTGTGAAAAGAAAAGTTATCATCTTCTTCCATAGGAGGGGATGAACTTTCCTCTTGAACAGACGAAGAATGAAGCTCTTCTTGTTGAGGAGGTGATGGAATACTTTCATTAGCAACTGAAGATGCGACCTCTTCAACCATAACATATGAACTGGATGACCCATCTTTTGATGTTTGGTCCTGATCAATATCAACAAAACTTTCATTTGCCGAAAGTAATGAAATATCAGAGCTGCTAGAAGGATAATCTTCAGCAAATTCTGAAATTTCATCAACATGGAGGTAATAATTCCCAAAACCTGAAGATTCAAAAAGAATCTGAGCATGAGGGTCATTGGATTTGACAACCGTGTACTTGGTCTCTCTTTCAGGAATTAACTTCTGCACAACACCTTTGACAGGTATTCTTGCTTCTGTCATATCCATGTTGAGTTCACCTCCAACATCTTTACAAAAATTACGGCCAAGCAACATTCCGTATGATGCAGGAACGTCAGCCACCAAGACAGTCATCTTTATCTTATTATCCGGAAAAGCAGCAAATGCAAATTGTGCGTCCTTGATTTGTCCAATAAGGGGCACTTGCTTGTTCTCCATGGAATAACAATGACCAAAAGTTTTGGTCAAAGTCAGCCCCAAAGCTTGAGCAACTTTCGCGGGCATGACGTTATCAGAAGCACCAGAATCCAAGACACAATTGCTTAATTGAAAACCATTGATCAACAAGGAAATGTAAAAAGGTTCTATTTTTCCCTGGGTGGTAGATGCAATGGTTACCAAATGATTAGGCAACTTCTTGGGTTCTTGTGGGATAGTGTTTTCAAGTATAGGACGAGTCTCCTTGCTTTTAACAAAATCAGCTAATCTATCAAATTGATCAGGATTAGCTTGCAAATACTCAACTTCGGACATTTGAATCTTAGTCTTCCTAGCATGGTCAATAATATCAAAGGCTTGAAATGAACCAGCTGGAAAAGGATTAACATTGTCCGAGAATGTTTTGGGGTTGGGCATACTAGGCTTGGGGTCAACAGATGAAGCAAGAGGAGGACTTTTGTTACTTACTTGGTTTTTTGCTGCATCCTTTGAAATATAAGGCAGCGGTGTTCCTCTTTGAGCAATAACAGCAGGTGGTTGTAAATCACTTGCGATCTTTGCAGCGTCTTCTTGCTGGGCCAACCGGGTCTGGGATCTTGTCGTTACAGCAAATGCTTGGCTATGAGTCCTGTCGGTAGCAACAGAGTCATCATAGTGCATGTAACGTATAGTAGAGTCGCCAGTCACTTCTTCTTCTTCTTGTTGAGGAAGAGCAACTTCATCGGACTGATAATCAAAATAAGAAGACTCATTTTGATCAGTCTCATAATAACCAATTGCTGCCTTTGAAGAAGGAGGCTCAAGCGCAAGTTTCTCCGGAGGAGGAGGCAACTTGGGTTGATTTTTGGCAGCATAACTAGCAGCAGCATTAGGATATGTCCTTCTTGGGATATCCTTGTACGGTGCGGGGTAGGAATTCTGAGACACTTGCTTCTTCAAAGCAAGAAGTTCATTTGCCAATTTCTGTACCATTGGATCGGTAGAACCAGAAAATGAACTATCCTGGTGCGAAAGTCCTTTGGACCGATTAGAATCCTTCTTGATCTTACCAGCTAAGATCAAATCGTCCTCAATTTCAGTAGCCATTGATTGAGCAACTTCTAAATCAGCAGGAGATGCTCGTCTTAAGAAGAAACTGACCTCGGGCAATTGAGTGTTGATGAAAAAACACTTGAGGTTTTCAGGAGTAGGCTTAGCATTAACAGGAATTCTATTTGCTAATTTGTTAAATTTAGCAATGAATTCACGCATGCTTTCATGCGTATCCTTCTTCATTTGTGTCAACTGGGCCAATAAGGCGTGCTCATCTTCTGCAGGCTTAAAACGTTCCTCGAACTTGTCTCTCAACGAGTTCCAGGAAACAATTGAACCAGCCGTAAGATTGAAAAACCAGTCGGCTGCAATACCTTGAAGAGTCTCTATGAACAACCGAACAGCAACATCTTGATGTTCAACCCCAAGAACACCACATGCCATATAAAAGGACTTGACATGTTCATCTGGGTGTTGCTTTCCATCGCCATAAAATTTGGGAAGATTTTTGCGTGAACCTTGTGGAAGCGGATGAAGAGGCGGGGTTAATGCCAAAGGACCAAAAGCTACTCCCCATGGACCGGGAGGAGGAAGTGGAGGTGGATTAGCCATATTAGGTAATGAAGGTATTAGTGGTTTGAAAAAGAAGGAAGAATTTTCACTTGGGATGGATTTCTTCTTCCTTGAAGGAGGATAACTTGTGGTTCGTGAAAGGGAAGATGTACTAGCGAGCAAAAAGGATCTAGCTCTTTCAGCAACAAATATTTCTTCTGAATGTTCACCTTTCTTCCGACGAACGTAAACACGCGAACTTTCCAGCTTAAAGAAATGAAGGAATTTCCAAGATCTTCTTTCAAAACGGTAGGACACTAGTCTTCAAACGAAAGCGTGAGGCTCCCGAATGCGTCCGTGTCCCCAGCAGAGTCGCCAAAAAACTGTTGGTGTCTCGGATGGGCCAAACAAATTTATATCAGAGATCTTTTAAGACAGAAATAACAAAGTACTTCAAATCTCGTTCGATCAGCAAGAAACCCAACAAAAGTTATTTCCTTTTGTTTTTCTTTTTTTTCTTTTTTTTACCAGCAAGACACTAATCTTCAAACGAAAGCTTGAGGCTTCCGAATGCGTCCGTGTCCCCAGCAGAGTCGCCAAAAAACTGTTGGTTGAAAATTTTGTACACTTAGGGGAAATATACAAAATTGTGATTTCAACCACAGCACACGAGTAAAAACTCTCCTCATTAAGGGAAGGCTCCCCCTATCTAACTAAAACTGAAATAAAAACAGGATGGGACAGCAGTCTTCCTTCTTTCTTCAAGAAAGACAATATCCTTTTCTCTTCACAGAAAAGGATAGCGATTGAAAACGAACAACAGTAACTACTTTCAAGTGAAATGAGAGAAAGGAAATGAAGTTTCCTGAAAGCGCAAAGACTTCCGTCACTTCCTTCGGGACGGGACAGCAATATCAAGTTCAAAGACTTTACTATTGGAAGTCCTATCTACCCTTTGCTATACTAAATTTTACAACGAATAAAAGATAACAGCTCAAAGACTGAAATAATCTATTCTTTTAACACAAAGACAAGAACTAATGCAAGCTCAAAGACTTGCTGCTATTTCTTATCAAACAGTAATTTTTCCTCAAGAATAGACGCAAGCTCAAAGACTTGCTGCTCCTTCAAGAGGGTTTCCTATTTTAATTAATCTTCTCTACTTGCAGCTCAAAGACTTCAAATCAGATTGGACTAAGCTCCTTTAGAAACACTTTGCATAGAAGAAATAAAAAGATTCAAACTCAAACATGTAGCTCAAAGACTCAAAACTTGAGTAATCCTTCTTTATTATTCTTCCAAAACCTTCAATTCACATTCATAAGCTCAAAGACTTCTTGCTGTAAATTTGGCAGAGTTTTTGCTTGCTTTCAAAAAGATATAAATTACAATAGACTCCTCCAGTATTTATAGAAGAGGAGCCTTGAGAAAAAGGTGGGAGGATACTAACTAACTTGAGAGATTCTCTCAACCACCAAGACTCATTCAATAACTAACTGAGACTTCATTAATTAACTAAGAGTTATTCTAACTAACTAAGACTTATTCAGACTACAGTCCTAATCGGACACAACTTGTAGTTACCTTACATGTAATTACAAAAGTACAAGTAATGTGTAACTTGCATTTTACATAAACTACTTTTACATGTATCTTGTTAAAACAAAATTACAACTAAGAAATTACAAAAAGAGAGAAAATTCAACTAAGTGCTGAGAAACACTTAAGTTGAATTTTGTGAAGACATGAATCCTTGAAACTTCCGGATGCTCGCTTGTAGTTCCTCGGGATTCGGTTCATGAGTGTTCTTAGCAACTACCATAGTCTTCACAATAGTGTCGTGGCAACGGAGAAGCGCGGAATTGTCTTTATCCAAGATGGACTGAATCTCATGCAAAAAGGCTTGGTGTTTCATCAATGTTTGAATTGAAACTGCTGAGAATTGTTCACTCCTCCATTCACCGTGAATCCTCATCTGTAAATCTGCAAGAACCTCTTCTTCTGGAATTAGCTCTCCATCCTGACTTACTATATTGCAAGAGGCCCTTTCACAATGTGGGACAATACCTTGATAAACTTCATCCCGGAATCTCCTTGCATCACTGATCTCTTCGATGAGGGATTTAAGAACAAGAGTTTTGTTTTCCATGAGTTCCTCGAATTCCAAGTACATGACCCTGGAAGAAATGATGGCGTGATCCTGCAGGATATTGAGCTGTTGTTGGGGCATGGTACGCCAGATTGCCAGACTTTTCTCAACACTTTCCAGATTCTTTTTGAAAGTGTTAGAAGTCTGATCCAATTTCTCCTCAATGGTTTCCAGCTTAGACATTATTTGAAAAATGTCTTTTATCACTTGCACGCATTGATCATGAAGCTGATCAACCTAGGAATCCAGTGCTTGTACTTTCTGAGCAGCTCTTTCCACTCCACGAATCGATTCTTGGGAACCAGAAGAACCTATAGAGTTACTCCCTTCGGCAGCAGGTTTTGTGATTTTATGGATGGCTGCCATGAGCTGTCGATTTTCTTCTTCTAGCTTGTTTTTCTTTGCAAGAAGATCGTCACATCTTTGCACTAGTGAAGCAACAGAAAACTGAGCATCATGTTTAATAACCTCATGTGTTTGCTTGCCCAATTCTACCTTTGTAACCTTATAATCAGCAGCTGACATTTCATCAAGTGGTTTATCTACAATAGGTTCCACAATTTCAGCTACTTTCATCTTGTTGCTATCAACAGTTACCCTGGAAATAGTCTTCGCCTTCTTAGCAACTTTGGATCTGGACTGTTTGAGTTGCTGGTAGTCAAAGGCATCAGGTGAGATCTTTTGCTTCTTTCTTTTCGGGGTGAAAGAACTAAGCCATGGAGGCAAAGTCATCAACTCACTTCCTGTAGCAGCTGTAGGCAAAGGAGAAGCAGTTTCTGTTTGAATCACCGTGGTCACCCTGGGAGGAATATCTGTTTGAATAGCGACTATGTTTTGCTCAGTTACCAACGGACATGAAGATTGCCTCATGAATTCTTCAAAACCAAAAGTGGAAGTGTCAATTTCTGATAACTGAATGCAAATGGGAATATCTTCAGGAACTTTCAACACACTTTCTCGCTGTTGATCAGGAGAAGGCTCGTATGCCGAAATGGGAACTGCATTCTGAGGAGACTCATCAATGAGCAAATCAGGAGGAGAAAGAGGCGTCTCAATGGAAACTGGAGGAATGACCTCATGAGGCATGTCTAGAACTGGAGACTTAGGCGCATCATCAGATTGCTGCCCCTCTTCTGGATTATCCAGATCGACCACCTGAACATGGAACCGTGATTTCTCCTTCCCACGAGTAGTTGTCTCTTCAGGTGGAAGCACTACTGCACGACTAACTCGTAATTTGATCCTTGTGCTTGAAGATGAAGCACCCTCCTTATTATCAATTTGAATCTCAGACTTCCGTCCAAGAGGCCCTGTAGAATCATCTTCTTTACCAACCTTGATTTTGATAAGTCTAACAGCATTGCTTTTCAACCATGCGTTAGTGTTGGCCAAGATAGGCTGAAATTTGTCAAGAATGGAGACGCACTCTTTATGTGACCATTGGATCAAAGGAAGTGGAGCTTCCTCAACCCTCCGTGAAGTGTATTCAGGATCAAGTATACGCCCGTCATCAATCATCCCTTGTGGGATATCTGCCAAGTTCAAGTCAACAATTTGCTCAACAGTGAGCCTGCAGTAATCCATCTTCAGAACTTCAGCTTCTGTGCGGAGATCTGCCCAGATGTCTTCAATGCGATGAACATGCACAAAGGATTTCTTGATCTTTTCCTTCATACCTCTATAATCAAAATCAGCTCTAGGTTTGAACCTCTTAAGCTTGATTTCCTGCAATTCAACCTCCATGGCCTTAGCCTTCACAGATGTGACAAGGGAGTATCGACCAATTTTCAATGGATTTGTGTTAGAGATCCCCATTCCAACCTTGTGTCTAGCAGACTGAAGAGTATGAACAGCCATAATCTGTCTTCCCAACTCCATAAGAATTTTCGTATCGGTCGGGTATCTTGGAAGCATGTATGGTTGTCCATCATAGCACCCAATCCTCATGTAGGTGAAGGTGGGAAATTGCAGGAATAAACACCCATACTCAGATACCTTGACCCATGCCTCATCTGATACTCGTTTATTTTTGAGATCCATGTCAAACTGACACATAAAATATCCAAAGAATGTGTCTTGGACTCTTTTGAAATGTAGTCTGCTAGGTTTCAAAGGCAGCTGGTCATAATATTCCCAAACTGGTATGAGCGAGCGATCACCCTCGGTAGAAAGACCTGGAAAGTGTCTAAGTGATGCTGCTAAATATATCAAATAAGAATTCATAAAGAAGGTCATAGTGGTAGGAACCGCTGCAAGTTGTTCGCACAAAGCATCGCTGATGATTTCACCCCATGAAATGTGATGCGACTGCCGTATGAACATGATGAATTGATACATCCATGGCTCAAAGACATTAGAGTGCTCAAGGCCTAACATTTTGCTGAGAAGAGTGATGGTGTCTCCTATCTCCCACTTGAAATCACAACGGTACAACTTTGCCCATCTTGAGAAGGAAGGACGTGGCTCATGAATCCACCTATTGATGTGGTGCTTGCAATCTTTTTCTCTTTTCACATAATACTCTGCTGCACTTTCTTTGGTGATTTCCATATAAACAGGTGCAGGAGGTATTTTGAAGACCTTCTCGATTGTATCCGCATCAAGACGAATTATGGCTTCACCATCATCATTTTTTATGACTCTTGACTCTTTGTCAAAATGATGGGCGCATGCAAGAACAAATTCAGGTTCTAGGGCAGCCACCGGGAAAGAAGACGCATGATGGATATGGCTGTCCAACAGCCGCTGCAAGTTGTTATCCTGTGGATCTTCTACCCTGTGAATGAATTCTGCCATATCAACGTGCCCTATTTCTGTGTCCCTGATGCGATCCAATGGAGAAGATACCTTGGAAGGTGCAACCTCATTCTGGTATTTGTCATATTTGTATTTCATTTTCTTTGGAGTTGGCGATGCCGGCAAATCTGACATTGATTGCGAACCTGGAATGCTGTGATGAAGACTTAAATGGGTTAAGGCCACATCATAATCAGCTGCAAATATCATTCTTTCTTTTTCAAATGGGTAAAACTTTGATCTCTGAATTTCACGGTTTTGTGAGAAGAAGAGGGAAGACATGTAGAAATGGGAAAATCTTGACTTTGACCAATTTCGGATCTTGGGGGAATTTTCGCAAGTATACAAGTTGGAAAGTACATACATGCAATCGGGATTTTAAAACCCGAATACAAGTATACTTGTAAATTCGAAAATGGAGAAACGGATGAAAAACGGGATTTTGACTTGCGGGAAATGATGGAAATGGAAAGTACGGATATGGGGAACGTGAATGGATAGAAATGGGAATATCCGGGATAGTCATTTTCATGAAAATGGGAAGATCTTTTCAACATGTAATCCGGTTTTCAAAACCCGAATTTGCAAGAGGGGTATTTCACACTTTTCAAGCTTGGAAATTTAACCAAAAATGATTAAATTCCTTAACCGTAGGGGAAGAACAAGAATTTCCAGCGAACTTGTAATCGAGATTAAAAATCCCGAATACAAGCTAAGATGGAATTTTGAGAAGAATAATGCAATTTAACAATTGCATTTCAAAGGGAAGATTTCTTTCATGAAAACCAATTTTAAGGGAAGAACAACACATGCGAAGAATGTAACAAATAACGAAAAATGAAGAAAACATGAAAATAATAAAAAGAAGAGAAGAAAGGAAGAACATACCTTGATTAGAAAATCAAAATGCTTCTCCAACAATGCAATACTTCTTGAGATGAAGAAGCAAAACTGGACTATTAAACCCTTATCACGTTTTTGTGAAAATGCCCCCAAAAATGGCAGCAATCTTAAACTTGGAGGAGCAAAATGCCAATGAAAGTGTTCATTTCAAGTTTGTTGAAGCAAAACAATCAAGGTATTTGCTGAAGCAATAACACCAAAGGTATTTGAAGAGGTAACAATGCCAAAGGTTTAAAAGGCAGCCAAAGAGAATCACGTTTTTGCAAAAAACGTGGTATTCAATACACATTCAATGGATTATTAAATGTCTTGAAACCAATCCCATACTCCACGCCTTAGTAGAAAAGAGCAAAACGATTTAGGAGTGCAAATTGTTATAGATTTAACTCCTAAAAACGTGGCATTAATAAATAGCGTGGTTGCTGATTTAGGGTAAAAACCAGTGAATGTATCCTTCAAATGGCATGAGAGATGTCCAACAATGCATGAAGATAGGATGCAAACCCAAAACGCCTCCTTCATCCAATGATTCCTCCACAAATTTCACCTTGAAAAGGTCTAAAATCGTTTTTCTCTTGCATTTCGGGTTTTGGAGAGCCAAAGGCAAGTTCGTTTTCTTCAAAAGGAAGCAAATCGGGTTTTGGATATAAAACAACAAGTTCGATTTTCACTTTTTCACTCATTAAGCCAAAATCGGGTTTTTTTGGACAAATGACAAGTTTAAAATTGTCAAAAATGAACTTTTATGTTAAAATCGGGTTTTAAAAGACAAACTGCAAGTTTAAAAATACTTGTAAGGGGGAAATAAAATCCCTACAACAAGTATTAAACACTTGCACACATGTAATGGGGATTTAAAATCCCTATTACATGTGAAAACCATTAAAGTAGGGGTTTTTTGAACAAACTGCAAGTTTACTTGCAGTTGAGCTAAAAAAACCCCTATTTTAACTAAAAATGACCAAAAAACAACAAAAAGATAAAAACATTAAATGGGAAACTTAAAATAAATTACAAGTGACATATTTGAAATAAAAAATGCACATGTAAGTGATCAAAAACTCCCCTACAAAGACCACAACAATGAATATCATTAAAACTTGCAGTTTGAAGAAAATTCTCCACCTGCAGTCTGGGTTTTAAAACCCGAAATTGAAGGAAAGGCATAGCAAACGAACCCAGAATTGGACGAAATTTGAAACGTAGTTCGAGAATGGACTGAGGATTAAGCCAGTCCAAGGATTAGTCAAAATTTTGCCTCGGGAAGCGTGCCATAGAGTAATAATTTTTATTTTTTCATAAAAATTCCATCGTAGTGGTCCTTCATTTTTGGAAACAAAAATGAGGACAACATTAAATGTCCAGATGATTTTGACTAGTTAAATTTTTAAATTCTTAATAAAAATCCATACTCTAAGGGTCAAAATGTCAAAATTCTTGATGGGAGGTGCTTTCCCCCCATATTTCCGATGACCCATGATTTTCTCCCACTCAAAATCCTAATGGGAGGTGAATTTCCATTGGATTCTTGATGGACCTAATTTTTCTCCCACTCATTATCCAGACATGGGGCGATTTTCCACCAAAGAGGTAAAAATTCGACTATGTGTGGGAAATCTTCCGGATGACCCTTGATTTTCTACTAGGACTGTGGATGCCTTTAATGATGATTCCTAATGCCTATCGATTTTCCACCAGTGCATTTATGACAAGATTTTAAGGATTTTAATGTGGATAGTGATTCCAGGCATAAGGGGAATTTCCACCAATGATGATTTTGACAATTTAAAGTCCGGATAATTGTCCAGAGAGGGGTCAATTTTCCCCCAAGGTGATTTTTGAGCTGAATAACAAGATTTAAATTGGAATTCTCATTCCAGACAGGGGTCGATTTTCCTTGGAGGCGTATTTGTACAAGTTTGATGAAATTTTGTCGAGATTTTTATCCCAATATGGAGCAATTTTGCCCCAAGGGCATTATTAATGATTTTTAATAAATTTTTATTGGGATTTTTATCCCAATAGGGATCGATTTTCCCCTTGAGGTCAATTTTGATCCAAATTTTGAAATATTTTTTTTAATTTGACCCAAATTTAATTGTTTTTACAAGTATTGACGATTATTTAAAAAATAAAAACAATTAATAAATTATTTGCAATAAACATTAAATGATTTTTACCTTCTAGAAGCAAATCGATTTTCCCCAGGCAAGTATAAATATCAAAGTTTTATCCCACATTGCTTGTGTGGTGAAAACTTGTGGTGAAAGCATGTTTAAAAGAGGGAGGCCAGTAGTATAATAATATTATATTTGCCAAGTGTGTTGCTGATTTGGGCGAATTTCTCTAGTTGGCGATTTTGGTTAAGTGTCAACTTGACACCATTGAGGCTGAAAGTTGTTTCCATTGTTTATTTTTCTCCATTTCCAGCCTTAGGCAATTTTGCTCGGCAGCCATTGGAGTGCCCTTGAAGACTAATTTTCAGATTTTGGCGATTTTCTTTGGGTCGTGCCATTTTTGAGGAGAAGGTGATTTTGTTTGGGGAGGTTATTCCTCCAATTTTTGGTGATTATCCTCCATGTTGGGTGGCACCATTGCTTGAGATTCGTTGTCATTGCCATCAGACCTGATTTTTGACCATTGCTGGAAATTATCTTACCTCCATTGTCGGCTGGGAACACATTTTTCAGGCATACATTTCATTCCCAGCACATTTCCACCTCATGTGATTTTGTCTAAAGGCTGTTCGGAGAAGTTTTCAATGCATTTTCAGAGCTATTCTTCGTTGTTGCAGGTCTGAGATGCCATTGTTGCAGGCTGTCCTCAGAAAAAACATCATTTCCAGCCACTTACCTACCTTAGTGATTTTACTTGGAGGGCATTTATAAGCCATTTTTCAATCATTTCTAGGGTTTTTTATCACTTTGCAAGGTGCTGGTAATTCTAAAACACACATTTTCAGACTTGTCTTCAAAAAAGTTTTATTTTACCAGCCATGCATATGCACTCAGAATTGATTGTTTTCACCATGGAAAGTTATTTTATTCAAGTTTGTGCATTTCACGCAATTGCAACATGTTTTTAGTGACTGATTTGTAGAGTTGCAGGTTGTGTTCAGACTTGCTGGCAACCATTGTTGACCTTGGGAAGGTGTCCTCAGACAACTTTTGAGTGAAAAACACTACTTTCAAATTTTTCCTAGTTCATTTCCCACTCCGATATACTCTTTTATACTCTAATTTTGTTAAAATTTCTAAGTATAAGGAGGTGTCTTCAAACTTTGTAAATTTATGATTTTAATGAATTTCATGAGGGTTTCATACCCTAGTCTTATCACATTTTTGTTCTATTTCAGAATTCATTAAGAATGTGGATAAAATTCCTGATTTCCATCCATAAATTTGTCTATATTTTTAAAAAATCAGAACTTATTCAATTCTGAAAATAGTTGTCAGGAAAATTTTCCGAAGTTTCTAACTTCCAGCTTCATATAGGTGCAATGTCGAAGTCCAGAATTAGCATTCGGAAGGAACAACAGAGGATAGTTGAGACGAAATTCTATTCAGAATCCAAGATGTCATCCAGATGGAAGGAGATTACAGACACGAACATGCATTTCCTGAACATGGACCAGATGCAATAGCAGATGTTCGGAATTGGAAACCAGATTCCTTCCCCAACTTATGAAGAGTAATATTTATCAGGCTGCTCGGTTCCCGAAGTCCATACAGTGCAGTGAGCTAATCTTAGAGTGTGTGCGATGTTATGATCCTCGCCCCCAAATGATCAAGACTCCTAAGGGTGTCACCATTGTTTTCCTGGCTGAGGTGTTCGGAATTCCACGTGGAGCAGACGTGAAAGATAGAACCAAGGATGAATATGAAGAAAGGTATAAGAAGAAGATGGATGCGTGCAAGACCATAGTGAACAAGGAGTGGATGATCAACCCTAGGTCTCATCATTGCAAGGCTCCCAAGACACTCATGTGCACAGATTTCAAAGAGGAATATAGCAACTTGGTATTCCTACTTAACCGAGTGATGAGAATGCCGCAGGTTGCATTATTTGATGGATGGATATTCTATTTTGTCTAGGATTGTCTGAAGGGAACATTGATCAATTGGTCAAAAATCATGTGACAATCTGGATTTTCAGCTGAGGAATGTGGAGAGATCCAAGTCATTTGCCATGACTTCCTACTTGGTGTATTTACTTGCGCGATTTGTTACTTATAAAGGATTGATATGCATAGGTGAAGTTGGGAATGGACAAGGGCAATATAGGAGTCATGAATGTTATCCACAACTGAACATGTATCAAAATGAAGATTATAAGAGAGTGGATGATGCATTCACTATGTACTTAACACGAATGTTGCAGAGCGGAATCCACAAGAGGTTGTCCAAGGAGGCAGCAAAGCTGATAGAGAAACATTGATCATGGTACATTCGGTTTCCCACTTTCACATACCTAAGGATTCATGGATTTCATGGATTTCAATCCGAACCTTACAGGCTTCCTAGGTATCCTACAGACAGAATGATATTACTTGAGGTGGTGAGACAGCTTCTGGAGTTTGATTCTATCCAGAAGGACAAACATAGAACGGGGATGACATTTCCTATTTTGGTAGGGAACACATTGGAGGTTTGTCATTCCTCCACAACAGCTAATACAGTTATTGAAGAACTTGCATTTTATCGCCTTGCAACATACAAGAGAAGAGAAAGGTTTGATCCGAATAAGAAAGTTGGAAGGATCAGGGGAGATAAGTTCATTCACAAGGTGGACATAGAGGATTATTGGGCCAACCTAATGGACGAGCAAGCAATGAAAAGGAGAATGTGGTCCTGAATATCTATGGATTTCATGAGGAAGTATGGACTTTTCCTCATTCCCCATCAGATATTAGATGACAAGCATCATACGCATGCACAATATGAGAATGAAATGAAGAAGGCTATTCTATTGCCTAATTGGTCAGAACAAGAAGTGACAAATTTGAATGTATTGATGAGAGAAGTCTTGAGTTTCTCCTGAGGATGGGTAGACAGTCAGATGAACAAGTTAGTTGACATGGGTGTTATCTTCACTTATGAAAAGATGAAACAGGAGGAATCCGCTTCTGAAGACAATCAAAGAACTATCAACAACATAAGGATTCATGCGGATGAGGAGAGTCAAGCTCCCGAGCGAAGGAAGAACACACCTGGAGAAGTCAATGCTAGAGGGAAGAAGATTGAGGTGGTTAAGAAGAAAAGCAAAAGATTATCATTCCTTCGCCTATCATTCCTTCACCTTCCCTCAGTGTCTCATCAATCAAGGAAGTTGAAGTGCTAGAATAGAACAAAGAGATTGAACAATGTTCCAACACGGTGATATTACCAGAGAAAGTTCAGGATTTATATGCCACAGCTACATCTGCTCCACCTAATGAAGATGATGATTAGCCAGGATCTCCTACTATCCTTTTGGAGGTTAGTTTGGGGAAGAATGTATATGATTTGACCAAGGATAATCCTGATGATGATGATGATGATGTTGTCTCGACATTGAGAGAGCTTGATCAAGAGATGTGTCTCGATGATGGTATGGAGATGGCTGCTATTCTTGATTGGCTGATGAAGAGTATGGAGAAAAGTAAGAAAATGATAGAGGTGCAACCTATTGACGACATTGATGACTACTTAGCTAGGAGCAACAAGGAAAAAGAACCAAAGAAAGCTGAGATTTTGTCACATATAGCTAGAGATGAGGCAGGAATGCGAGTTGCACAGGTGGTTGTTCCTATTGGGGATGTGACGAAGGATGTTGCTACTCCAATGGATTTCCATATTACTTCAGTTGCCCTTGGTCATACTACAAAAGACCAGGAATTCCAGGAAGTTGGTGATACTCTCAAGGCAATTAGTGCAAGATTAGATAGGGAGATAGAAAAGAAAGAGAAGTATGAAGAAGAGAATATTAGACTTAGAGAGTATATTGCAGGGATAAGGCGTAAGAATCCCACCCTTATTTCCCCTATTGTAGTTGATCGTGGACTACATACACATTATGAGGCAACGAGAGATACACTCTTGGAAGTGGAGAAATTGATTGAAGATATGAAGGGACAGGCGGATGATTTCCTTACTCACTTTGTCCAGACTTTTGCCAGGACATCAGAGCTCATATTCAAGATACAGTATTTGGAGGGAGTTTGGGAGGAATTCTGACCTATTCAGGAGAAGACTATTCCACGCCTCAAAGTTTTGAAGAGAATTCCTATGTCCACATTGATCAGGGAGAA
This sequence comes from Cryptomeria japonica, assembly GCF_030272615.1. Lineage (NCBI taxonomy): Eukaryota > Viridiplantae > Streptophyta > Pinopsida > Cupressales > Cupressaceae > Cryptomeria > Cryptomeria japonica. The sequence continues at coordinate 393,866,614 of NC_081410.1, forward strand.
TATTGTGCATAATGGAGATAGATATGATTTCCATGGCTGGTATTGTTCATTGGGCATGAAGAAATCAACTTATGAGCACGCACAAACGGATTGTGCAGAGATGGAGGGATCAATTCATGATATCCAGTCAAAGATCCTTGCCTCAATTGAGGAATTATTGGGAGTTGATGTCAGTGAAGCCAGTGGTTTACACTTAGCAGAATTTAGAGACAAGATGAAGTTCATGTACTTCAATCAGCTGGACTCTTTGAAGAAGAGTCAGATGGATGACTTAGTGTCTTTGTTGATTCATGTTCACAATTCGCAGAAGCTCATGCCAGATTGGGAGAACACCTTGGATGCTTGCTAGGATGTGTTGGACGTGATTGATCTACAACAGGATACCTTACCTAGCATTTCCATGGAGGATTTAGATTCTGTATTGGCTAGATTCTTGGATTATGCTGTGAGAGAAAGAGATGCAGGACAAATTTTTCTAGAAGATTCCCTATTTGATGACTAGGTGTCTTTCTATTGGGCCATATGTTGGTGGCTCCATTTTTTATGTAAACCCTAATTAGGGCAACTCTAGGGCATTGTTGCCATGATCTTGGCCCTTGATTTTGATTTAATCTTGGCCATCCATTTTGTATGAGACTCTATTTATACCTCATTGCCTCTCATTTGTAAGGGAGAGATTTTTGAGAATTGTTGGTAGATGCTACAGATTTGAATATAAATCATTGTTCGACTTGATGGTGATTTTTGTTTAAGTGTTGTCTTGCATTCAAGGTTCTCAATTCCTCCAAGTTAGATTAGAATTCTAGATTAGAATTTGCTTTCAAGTTTGTTAGATTGAATGAAAGAATTCGTTGAATGTATTTGTGTGGAATCCATTTATCCATACCACTAGCCTCTTGTTGATTGTAAGTGTGTCGTGCGTGGTCAACTAGAAGTTTATGCAAGCTTAACTTTGATTATTAAACGTCCATTGTTAGGCATCAACTTGGATGGTATCAATGTTTGATGGTAGTAATTTGAAAATCTATGAAATACACCTTAGATGATTGAACTAATCATGTGTCAAAATCTGTTCGACTTGATGGTGAGACCTTGCCTAGTTTGATTCCATTGAATTTGTTCATCACTTCTTGCATTCTAGGCTTTATAATAGAATTCTTAAACCCAATTCCTTTTGCCTTTTTTAGAAAGTTTTGCTAGAATTAAGTCAAGAGCTTCATTGCTAAATCCTAAGTTACCAGCACACCCATTCCACATCCTTTATAAGCAAAGTTGATTTGAACAATTGTGTAAGTCTCCGAGTGAAAACAAGAATTCACATCAACCATTGAGTTACCCACTCGTCAAGACCTAACTATAGAAACCGAGGAATCATTTTAGTTGATCTTACCCTTAGCATCTGAGGTGATTTTGTTCAAGAGAGGGTAAAGTACTTTGGTATTTTATTCTAATGCTTGCATGTGCTAAAAGAACACATCAACATCTTTTGGCACTAGAAGGAGGGCCTGCAATCATCTTTCCAAGATTATGTTCTGGTATAGTGTTGCTTGAAGAAGAACTTATTCAAGGTGAACAAAGAGAGATCATTTCACACTTCAACACTCTTGCTTGGAGAAACCAAAGAAGTCATGCTAAATTCAGACAAATAAGAGAAGTGCTTGACAAAGAAGAGTGATTGGGAAACTTGCCTCTAATTTCTTTTTGTTCTTAGCGCAGTTAATTGCGAGAGCCAATCTACCAATATCAGTTGCATTTGTGAGCTATACCTACGAACACGAGGTTAGAAAAGTTTATGTCGACAGTAATGAGATTGATTTCAGATGATTGTCATTATGCATATGTAGCAGTTGTTTGCTTATGTTTTGTGAAATCACTTTCCTTGTGTTACTAATGATTTGGCATTTTGTCAAATGTTTAAAAAAAGGAATCGAACCAACTTCTACACTTGACACATCTAGTGGTGTTCGAATGAAATTGAACCAAATGTTGATATCGATTGTAATTTGAATTATTATTGTGTAATGGCATTTTGAGACTTGAGTATTTTTATTTTTGCAAATTATGGATGTGAGGTATCTAAATATTGTATTTTTTGGCATATATATATATATATATATATATATATATATAGAGAGAGAGAGAGAGAGAGAGAGAGATGTATGGGCGTACTAATACTTCTATATAGCACATTCAAGACATTGCAAACTGGTGCAGGAGCACCCAAGGGTCCTATGAGACCACATGAGTAAATGTGTCAAGTTGAGTCTAGATGAGGTGTAATAAGGTCATTTGGATCATTTTGTGGTGTAATAAGACCATTTATGGTCCATGGTGTAATGTGTAGGGTACATGTGTCATTGTTTTCAAAAGTTGTCTAGTTGAGTCACAAATTTGTCATATGAGCAAATAAATGTAAAAATGCTCCTTATTGGTGTGAAGATCATGTTTTAGGTGATTTTGAGTCTAATTAGGTGTGTTGATTAATCAAATGATGTAAAAGTTCAAGCAATGTAAGGTTGTCATGAAACAACTTGTTAAAGTTGTCAAATTTGAATTCCAACAATCATGTTTAGTTTAAAAGTTGGTTACGAGGTTGAAGTCAGTTGAATGGGCATGGAGAAAGTTTAAATACTCGTGTTCACGCCTGGAAAAGGTTTTTGTTGATGGTTGAAGGTCGGATCTTGTAAAACAAAAGAGTTCTTGGCAATGAATAAAATGGTTCCCTGCAATTTTGTGTAAAATCTGAACTTTTCCTTGGTTGCAACAGTTCATACATGGCAATATTTGATTGGATTTTCATTGGATGTGATAGGGAAATGTTCTAACACTCATTTGGCATTGGTTTGAAGGCTTAATCAATCCTTTTTGTGCATATATTGTTGACTCTCCTAAATTCTGCCATATTTGATAGTTTTGTAAGGGTTTGAGGGTCACAATGAAGAATTGACCCATTCCACTTTATGTATCCACTATTTCTTGTGGAATGGGTCTGGAAAGTTGTATTATGGCCTATTCTAACAAGTGGAGTGCAGGTATGGCCATGGAGATGTGATGGTGAAACCCTAGGGTGAAGAGTGGTGAGGAATTGTGTGTTGAATAAGTGAATTTATGTTGCCATGTGTGGAGTTGAGTCAAACCATTGAATGAGTGGGTGTTTTTATGGTTGTTGGAGTTTATGCAGGTCATATGGAATGTGTTTGGTCCATTGTTGGAGTCTTGAGGTGATTTGAGGGGTGAGATTGTGAAAGCCCTAGTTTGTAGTCCTAAAAAGGAGGGTTTTATGTTTGGGAGTGTAAATGTTCATGGTACTGTCTAAAACCTTGAAAATATGTTGATTTGCATCCTTTAGTAAGACTTCTTTTGGGTGTTGAGGTTTGGTGATGAGTTTTTGAGGTAGTTGCTTTGTAAAAGTCGGCTAATTAGCCTAGTTTCATGCGTAGCAGGGTGCTGGTTGGCACAGTTAGTCCAAAGTACCTATACTCGAGTTTTGGATATGCTGTAGAACTCCCTAATGGGTGTCTGAATATGTAATTTGTTGGGCAAGTGTTTCGGAAGAATATGGCGTTAAGTTGCAAATACCCGTTTGGTAGGGCTAGTAGGAATAAGCCTTATAGAGCAGTCCGAGTGTAACGAAGTTAGAACCCCGAGTTTGAAGAGTGCAGAACCTTTTGTCAAGTTAATGTGAGTGTGTTGACACCCTTGGGTGTGTTGGATAAGCCTTTGGAGTTGGAATCCATAGTTGAGTGCATTGAATGAAGCCTAGTGAAGGTTGAGTATCAAACAAAGTGAGTAGATTTTGAACCTAGTTGGGAAAGAGGTTGGTGTTATCCCTCTAGAGTTGATCAAGACCAATATCCTTTGCATCACAAACATCTTCTCTGTCCATAATGTCACCGAGGATGATGTTGCTGTTAGGCTCTTGGGCACTTCCTTGAAAGGAAAAGCTTTGGAGTGGTATAGAGGGTTACTGCCTAACTCCATTCATAATTGGGACGAATTAGGGGAAAAATTGTGTGACCCTTTTGAAGACAAAAGTGATCACCTATCCCTGGTTGAACAACTAACTACAATCAAGAGGGCACATCATGAATTCATGGGAGACTTTAATTTCAGATTCCAAAAGACATGGGATAGAATCCCTACTCTAGCAAACCCATCTCCTAATCATGCCTTCTTGTATTATCTAAGAGCTCTCAATAGTGATGTAGCTATCATGATACAATCAATGGGAGAAACTTCGCTACCAGATGCATATGACATAGCCATAAATGCAAAAAATTGTTTGATACTAGCTAGGACTATAGCTCCAAGGCCTCCAATATCTCTATTCCCAGAAGCTCCTACTCAACAACCCACCTTGGCTCGTATCTCGATGGCGCCCACATGCCATCCATCCACATCCACTTCATCCTCAAATGAGCTCCACAAGGTCAAAACTCTCTTGCAAAACTTTGGCAATGAGTTGGTGACACTAAAGAGGTAGCAGACTCAACATAGCAGGCCTTATTAAAGCACAAAATCAGAATTACCAGCAAAATAGGCCACATTTTCGAGGGCAAAACCAATGGAAAAAAGCTAGGTCCTTGCATAGTTTGAATCCTACAACTGCAAATAACTCAAAGTCAATAGTTCCAATGCAGAACAATCTCGCCCAGGAGCAAGATTGGTGTCAACCATGCAATCAGCCACACAACCAAAGTGCATGCTAAAATGGAGAGTTTGTCTAAGCTCTAGTAGTGCAAAATGAGCCAACCACCTCTGGCCAACAATATGATCCAAATCAACCAAGTGTTGGCAATCAGGTTCACATACAAGGGGATTCTATTTTTGTCAATTTGGAAGAGGTAGAATTTTGTGGTATAAACCAGACAAATGGTGATACTATACTACAATACACAAGGTCAAAAAGGAAAGCGGTAGAAGGTGCCTTACCTTTAACATCAGCCCAAGCTCCAACGCCCAAAGTAGTTGTCCAAGATACAAGTTAAAATACCATTCAAGGGAGTAGGATGTCACCCCAAGAACAAAGATAGACCTTGTAATTTCAAAGGGGTCTTCAAAATCAGCAAGTGTTCCTTTCAATATAGTTGACCAAATGAAGAAGGCCAATCTCAATGTCAATATGTGGGAGGCCCTTTCCATCCCATCTCAAAGGGATTTGCTTAAGGAGATATCGAAGGACATCAACCAATCAAGTGATGAGGTCCCAGTCAGCAGGAAGATAGTTCCAACTAGTTTGGTACAACTTGGAGAGGAAGGAGATTCAAGCAAAATCAGTAAGCCTCCCCCTTTTTATCTCTCTTTAATCATAGGAGATAACTTAGTCCACAATTGTATGATAGATTTAGGAGCTAGCAGCTTAGTCATACCTAAGAAAGTAGCTGACCTTGGTATAGAATTTGAACCTGTGACTAAGGGAGTTGTCTAATTGGATGCCACTTCTATTAAGAGAGTAGGGGTTGTAAAAATTTTGAAGTTAACTTTGCATGCATGCCCTGATTGCACTATCTTACAAGACATATCAGTCATTGATCTCCCTGCCTTTGTCATCTATCTGTCTAGAGACTTCACTGCCAAGATAGGTCGATACCTATCTTCTGATGGGTCCCACATGCTATTTCAAACAAGGTATGGTCCCAAGGTTACCATAAAGGCAGAACCCATTGCACAAAACCACATTGAGCCCTACACCCCCAGACCTATAAACATGAATTGCACCTCGTGTGAAGAGGGGGAAGAGTGTATTGTCTGTGACCTTGCTAGATGAGTAGGGCAATGCTTTCCAACTTGATCCATTAGCTGAGAGTGAGGAGACTGGGCTTGGTACCTATTGTATTCATGAGGAGTATACTCCTATTCCTAACCTCATCAAGAGACAAGAAGGTCCGGAAGGTTTATTGAGCATGTTTTTTGATGGTTCAAGAAACAGGAATGGTGCAGCTGCTAGCATGATGCTTGTTTCTCCTAAGCAGGAGAAATATTACTTCTCTTTTAGGCTTCATTTTGTTTGCAAGAACAATGTGGCTGAGTATGAAGCCCTAGTCCAAGGTCTCCAACTTGCACATAAAAGAAAGATCAAATCTTTGCAAGTATTTAAGGATAGTGAGTTAGTTGTTAATCATATTAGAGCTCAAAGCATAACAAAGAAAAACTTACTCAAATCGTACAAACAAAGGGTTTGGGATTTGATTGAAGGATTTGAGGCCTTCAACAACCAAAGAATTCCTAGGAGTTAGAATAAGCATGCTAATAGGATTGCAACAGTTGGTGCTTAGTTTGACATACCAATGCATGTTGCAAACAAGAAGGAACAGCACATCAAGCTTTTTGTGGGGCCTGCTATCTTAGACAATCAAGCAAACTGACAAGTATTCAAAAGTGATCAGTAGATTGTCAATTTCTTGCAAAATGAAGCATAATTTTCTGCTAAAAATCAGTCTATGCTGCAAAATCAAAATGGAGATCAGATCAGATCAGGCAGCTCAACTCCAACAAGTTGCCTAAATGTCTAGTTACCTAGGAAGGCATTTTCAACTCGGATGATCAATTGAAGAAGAAGATGAACTTGGCTGCAAAGAGGGGTGATTATAAGCCAGTTGTTGTTGCCGAGGGTAGGTCACTAAATTTGGGAAAGGTATGTTCCTCAATCGAACAAGAAGCCTTTGTTAAGCTTTGTCAAGGATATGATGACATAGTTGCTTGGATTTAAGAAGATTTGAAGGGTTTTGACCCTAGCCTAGCCCAACATACTATAGGACTAAACCCAGATGCAAAACCAGTAATGAGCCACTAATGAGGAAGGAGTTAACCAAACTCATAGAAGCCAATATCATCTTCCCTATCAAGAACTCCTCTTGGGTGGCTAACCTTGTCCTTGTAAGGAAGATGAATGGGGAAATCATACTATGTGTAGACTTTAGGGACCTCAACAGAGCCTCCCTTAAGGATCATTATCCCCTTCCCTCCATGGAACAAATTCTACTAAGGGTTAGGGCTCAGAAAGATTTTCATTTTTGGACGAGTATTCAGGTTGCAACCAAATTTTGGTCCAAGAGTCAAACCAATACAAGACCGTGTTTACTACTAAGTGGGGTAATTATGCTTATTGTAAGATGCCTTTTGGGCTAACCAATGCAAGTGCCATGTTTCAAAGAGCAATGGACATGGCTTTCAAGGGTGTATTAGCAAAGTTTGTGCTTATATACCTTGATGATATAACTGTTTATTCGAAGCATGCAACTGACCATTTTGGTCATCTTGAGCGGGTGTTCCTGAAATGCAAAGAATATGGTGTGTCCTTGAACCCAAGCAAATGTGTATTTTCTACTGATCAAGGAAGATTGTTAGGACACATTGTAGCTAAAGAAGGTTTAACCATTGATCTAGAGAGAGTGGAGGCTATTCTTTCCCTTCCACTCCCTAATCATAAGAAAGGACTACAGAGTTTCCTTGGTAGGATCAATTTTGTGAGGAGGTTCATTCCCAACCTTGCCACCATGGTAAAACCCCTCACCTCCATGCTAAAGAAAAGTTTGGCTTTCATTTCGACCAAGGAAGGGAATGACGGATTTGAAGAAATTAAGCAAGCAATTGCTCAGGCCCCCACTCTTGTCAATCCTAACTATGAAAAGGATTTTATCCTCTATACCTTCTGAGGAGAATCCGACATCTCAGCTGTCCTAACACACTGATAATTTGGAGCAACCCATTGCCTTCTTCAATGAGGGATTAAAGGATTATGAGCTTAGGTATAGCTATGTAGAGAAACAGGTCCTCACTGTTGTAAGCGTATTGAAAAAGTTTAGACATGTGTCTAACAACAGGATCTAGCTCTTAGTTCCACATGCAAGTGTCAAGGAATTCCTTCTAAACAAGGACCTTAGTGAGAAGAGGGCTGGGTGGATAACCGAGGTCATGGAATACGACATCAACATCAAGATCAACAAGCTTGTAAGAGGCAAGGGCCTATGTGAACATCTTGTCTCATCTTTTAAGAGTCCTTCAGAGGTTGTCCTTGTGTTACAAGAGGGTCAACCAACTAGCAACAACACTCAGGTTAGTTGGGTGAGTGACATGACCACCTTCTTAGTGGAAGGTAGATACCCCCAAGCTCTAGATAGGAGCAAAAGAAGACACTTCAAGTTGCAATCCATCCCCTATGTCATAGTGGATGGCACCCTTTTCCGAAGAGACTTTTTAATGGAGTCTTGTTAAGATGTATTGAGCAAAATCAAGTCAGCAGATTATTAGAAGAATTTCATGATGGCTCTTCAGGGGGCCACTTCTCAGCAAGGACTACAACTATCAAAATAATGAGGGCTGGTTATTATTGGCCAACCTTATTCAGTGACTCACATAGATGGGTGAAGAATTGCAAGAAATGTGCTTTCTTCATTGGAAAGAAAAAGGCTAGGTGCCCTTCCTCTCCACCCTATTTAAGCAGATCAGCCATTCGCACAATGAGGTTTAGACTTAATTGGCATGATGAATCCACCTTCTAGTGCTGGCCACAAGTAATCTTGACCGCAATAGACTACTTCACCAAATGGAAAGAGGCAATCGCATTGGAAGACACCATTGAGGCCTCAGTGTTGGAATTCCTTGATGAAACTGTGACAAGATTCAATGTCCCCTCCACCATCATATCAGATAATGCCAAGGCATTTGTTGGAACCCAAATGTTCTTGGGCAGTTAAGCATGGTATATACTTAAAGACATCATCCAATTATTACCCTCTTGTTAATGGCTTAGCTGAATCTTCCAACAAAAACCTCATCGAGATAATCAAAAGGACAATTGAAGATAGCTAGAGGTTTTGGCAAACTAAGTTGAGGACAACCTTATGGGCTGATAGGATCACACCCAAGAGGGCGATTGGTAACTCCCCTTTCATGTTGGTATATGGGAAGGAAGCAAGGCTCCTATCTTCCCTAGAGTTACCCTCTCTTGAACTAGCACATCATCTAGAGTTGACAGAGAATGATGCCATGACAGGAAGGCTAGCTGAGCTAATGGAGCTGGAAGAGTTTAGAAGTCAGGCTATGCATACGTTTGAGGCTCATCAAGAACAAGTCAAAAGAAGTTTTGACAAAAAGACAATTAATAGGGAGATCTAGTCCTCAAGTGGGATGTAGACAGAGCCAAAGCCAGGCGACACTCCAAATTTGATGTTATCTGGAGTGGTCCATATGTCATCAACAGTTGCAAGGAGGCCAATGCTTTTCATCTCTCTAGGCTGGATGGTGAAGTTCTTCAAATCTCAATGAATGGGATTCATCTCAAGCCTTGCTTCTAAAGAGGGTATTGATGACAATGTATGTATTAGATCAGAGGTTGTTTTTCTTTCATAAGTGCTTTTGCACCTGCTGCATTTTCCTTAAGAGAATGTATGCTCTAGTTTCCAGCTTCCCTACAAGTGTTGGCACGCACATGCTTTGGGTCCATCTAGTGACTTAGTGCCCAATGTATGCATAAGGCTTCTAGATTTCATGTTTAGCAATCAAACATCCCACAAAGGTCGCCAAAATGTTGTCATTTTATGGCATCCTTGTTCCATCAGTGAGAACCGATCTAAGATATGTTCCATGGACCAGTGTTGCCCCAATTGATCAAGGTGGATAGGCCAATGGTTATGATGTGTTAAGTGTTGTCTTGCCCCAAATCCCTAGGTTCCAAGCCTTTTCCTTCATGACCCCAATATCCCGAAACCTGTAGGTTCCAAGCCTTTTCCTTCATGACCGTGGAATCCTAGAACCCCCAGGTTCCAAACCTTTTCTTTCATGACCTCCAAATCTTGGAACCCCCAGGTTCCAAGCCTTTTCCTTCATGACCCCGTAATTCTAGAACCCACAGGTTCCAAGCCTTTTCCTTCATGACCACGGAATCCCAGAACCCCTAGGTTCCAAGCCTTTTCCTTCATGACCCCGGAATCTCGAAACCCCCAGGTTCCAATCCTTTTCCTTCATGACCCTGGAATCTCGAAACCCCTAGGTTCCAAGCCTTTTCCAAATGACTCCGGAACCTCCAGATTCTAAGACTCCTCTCCCCTTGCGGCAAGACCCGACGTTCGATTTCTGATGACTTGTGACACTTCTAGATGGTGTGATCAACACTCAAGGCTCTTAATGCTCCATCAACCCTTGCGACTTGTCAACTTTCATTCATGGAGCTACAAGGGCACATTTAGTGTTTTTGCAAGGTTGCCATCAAGTGGAGTCTAGTGCCATGCTTATTTATGGTTACTTGATGGCCTTCATGTCAAAACTGCATGTTCTGACTTTGGAATGTCAAACAATCCACCTTCTAGAAGTACTATTCTTCTTGGGATTGCCTTGTCTAGGTATGGCTAGGTTGCTTACATACACACCATGTCAGGTCTGTGCACCTCCCTACCTTGCCTGATTCACATTACTCTGTGCATGCTAGGGTCAAGGCTTCCTCTCCTTGACCATTGGTCTCTCCTCTACAACCAATTTGGTATATATATGTTGTTAAGCCTCATTGTAAAGGGTTCTTTCCCTATTGGCTTGAGCTAATCTTTTCTCTTTCACTTCTCTTGAAGATTTGTATATTTTCTTTCTTTTCTGCAACTGTAAATTTTGCCATTGGCCTGAGAATCAATTGAAATTATCATTCTTGCCTTCCTTCAACTAATGTATGTTGTGTATGTTTTCTTACCTTTATTGTAAGTGTATGTTTTGTGGCTTTCTCTCACGTATATGCCGTGTTAACTTGTTTCTAAAAGTGACTTGTGGGAAACCTTCTCCCCTTTTGACACACAACAAATTCTAACCTCCATATATGCGTTCGAGGTCATTCATGCAACTGATGTTTTGCATATCCTGGGCATTTCAATTGATTCTTGGTGTCATTTTTGGCTGGGGAGAGAAACTTCTCTTATCTTGGTGTATCACCTCCTTTCATTATAGCATTTCCTTCTTCCCTTTTCCTCTGCAAGTTGTTAGGATAGGTTTAGAAGTAGAATTTGGAGTGTTGATTTGATTCAACACCTGCAATTGGATTGAGAAGCAAGCCGACCTTCTCTAAAGATTCAACCTCTTTGCGCAAGTTCCCACATTTCGGGGTTGTTTCCATGTTTCACAAGGTTGAGTTGATAGCTCAGCAAGGGTTCAAACTTTTGTGACAACACCAACAAATGACTATTGTTGGATAGAAACGTTACAAAGCTTGATTAGATTATGCATGGCTTATCTAGTGCTTCTATATATTTCATGAAAAATAATTGTGGATTCCCTTTAGAATTTGGGAAACTTGTAATACTCTAAATTCTTGGTGAATAGTTTCTTTTCATCGGAGAAGCTCCATTCCTTGAATTTGGGTGATGTTGATTATATTTTGGAACACTTGAATGCATTCAACATCATTGATGCATAAATGAAATCCCTTAGTGTGCAAATAGATGATGAATATCATGGTATTACCTTGCAATATACTTTGTCAGATTCGTGGGACAACCTATTCGTTGTTATCAACAATATTGCCACTAAGTTGACTCTTGAAGAGGTGGTGAGTGCTCTTCCCAAATGAGCTAAGATGAAAAAATTAGGAAGCCACAAAAGATGCATTGCTTGTTTGTGGGAAAAAGAAAAAGGCTAGAGCAAGGACCAAATATCGAAATCTAGAGGCAGATCTAAGTCCTATGGGAGGTCCAAAGTGAAATGTTGGAATTGTGGCAAAACAAACCACAATAGAAAAGACTACAAGGAGAAGAATAAGAAAATGGACAAGGAAGAATCGAATATGATTTGGATTCCAAGACATTGCATGATGATGCTGGTGATACATAGGTTGCAGGTTTGGCTATGTGTGCATGTGAGGAACCATTGATGATTGACATTAGAACTTCTTTCCACGTAACTCTCCATAGGAAGTGGTTTTGAAACTATGATAGCTTTTATAGTGGAAAGGTTTACCTTGGTGACAACTCTTTCCTCAGTATTTTTGGTCACAAGAGAGGAAAGATCAGATTCTCTAATGGGCTAATCAAAGTAATCTCACGAGTTCTATACATCTTTGGTTTGGCACAAAACTCGTTATCTATTAGTAAGATGAATTATGTGGTAGTGTAGGTGGTCTTTGGCAAGGAAGGGTGCAAGATGGTTCATGAAGCTATGGTGTCAAAAAGGATATTAAGATTGGAACTACTTCCCACTTTGATGCCAACACATACTTTCGAAGTAATAGTTTGTTGTACCTATAGTGAAGAGATCTGCAATGTCTACACCTTTGGCATCAAAACTTGTAGCAAAGAGATTTGTTGTATCTAGTTTTGTTGATTGTGTAGTTTGGGTACTCTTACGTCAAAGAACAAGTTACCTATTAAAAAGGCTATATTGTGGCATCAACATATGGGCCACATTAGTGAGGAAGGTCTAAGAGCCTTGAAAACTACAAATCTTGTAGAGGGGTTGGCTGATTGTAACCTTGATTTTTTATTTATATGAAAACTATATATGGGAAACAAAATCATTTTCAGATTTACTTGAGCTCTCATAAATCTATAGGGATTGTGGATCTTATCCATAGTGATGCTTTTGGTCATGTTTATGTACCTTTGCTTGAAAAATTCTATGGATGACGTGTCTTTTATTGATGACTTTTGCAGGACATAGGCCTATTTTTTGAAAAATAAATCTAAGGTCTTCAATCAGTTCATAGAATTTGAGGCTCTTGTCGAGAACCATATGGAAAAAAAGATCAAGGTGTTGAGAATAGACAATGGTGGAAAATATTGGTCAACAAAGTTTGATAGAGTTTTGAAGGACAATGCTATTTCATGGCACAGGTCAACTTCATGATACATTCCTAAACAAAAAGGAGTTGGGGAGAATATAATCATGATGTTGATGGAGAGGGCTAAAAGTATATTATTTGAGTCAATTTGGAACAAAAGTTTTAGGCATTAGTGGTTATCACTACATGTTATCTAATTAACATGTCTCCTAGTTTAATATTTGTTGATCAAACCTCTATGGAGGTTTTGATGGACAAGAAGCTTTAACTCTAAGAATAACAGTCCCTGATACTGGTCCCATTCTGCTATGTTTCCAAGTGGGTCCACGACTACCAAGGGATCTCCTTCCAATAGATTGACTTGCACTTGCAAAGTTTGAAGCAGATGCTGGTGCAGATTCAGATGCCATTCCAATTAGAAATCAATCTACAACATAGCAACAAAAAAGTACATAAGCATTGAGCTAAACTGTAAAATTATAAACAATTTTCATTACATTTATTTAATTTAATAATTTATGAGTTCAATTTATATATACACTAAACAATTTTAATTTTTTATATATATTACGTATAAAATTTAAATAATAATATATATTTTTTACATATTTTGTTTTATAAATATATAAATAATTTTAATTTTGTATACATATTTTTAATCGGTAAATAACAACTGAGGGGCCGCACCCATTAAATTGAAGAAGTTGAAAGTTTTAAATCAGATATGGGCAAAATTGCCAACAAAACCCATGAACAATTTCCAACAACACAAAACCACGAAAGCCATACTAACATCTTGCCATAGCCCAACACTAACCCATTAATGGTTTGCACCCAATTTGCTGTGAGAACGAAGCTGCATATTAAAAACTGCCTCACGTTTCTTCCTCCTACTTTGAACAACAGATCAATTATCTTCTATGGCTCCCTTCTCTTGGTCCACATTGTTGTCCCTTTTTTTGGATTTTCAAAAATTTGACAACCCCTATGAATTTTTATTCAAAATGTGTCGTTTTTGTCTCTAAAGCACATTTTACAAGGTGCAAAACTCATATTTGCTAATGTCCAATCATTAGGGGGTGTCTTTGCCATTATTGTTCAAGTTTCGGTTGATTTTTGCCTTCATTTTCCTAGCTTTATATGCAATTTCAGGTTTCAAGTAGCTCACTGCAAGTAGTAGGAACTTTTGGATGACATTACAAGTAAAAGCATTTACTTGTAATCGGGCCTTTAAGACCCAATTATAAGTTAGCTCATTATTTTAATTGTCAAGTTACTTGTAAAGTCAGATCTCTAGAGCATCATTACAAGTTGTATTATAACACTTGCAATCAGGTCTTCAAGTCCCGACTGCAGCTAAGGTCCCTTTAGTTGAGCGCTCTTGTGAAAGTCAAGTGGGGTTGTATGTCGAACATTGCAAGTAAATCAACTTTACTTGTAATCAGAGTTTTGAAACCCGATTACAAGTTTCGCTATATAAAAGAAAAGAGACACACTTGGTCACTTGCAATCGGGTTCTAGAAACCCGATTGCAAGTGTGTAGGGGTTATTTTCATTACAAGTTAAAATCACTTGCAATCGGGTCTCTAGATCCCGATTGCAATCTCTTCATGCTTCACCATTGGCAATGTGTATTTTACTTGCAATCAGGTCCTTGAAACCCAATTGCAAGTGTGCAAGTACTACCCTTTCACTTGTAATTGGTCCACAAAACCCTAATGCAAAGTGTCTTAGCCAAGTCACCTTTCTTTTTGAGTGATGAATGCAAGCGTGTATTGTGATAACCCCTACGGTATCACCGGATGTAAAATTATTTAATAATGTTAATATATGGATTAATTAAATAAGGTTACTGTAAATAAATGATTAAAATGCTAATATAGGTAATATATTAAAAATAAAGGAAATATATTTAATATATAATAATAAAGAAAAGTGTTATTTAATATTTAATATATTTTAAATGGCAATATGATAATGTAATATTTAATGTATTTAAAACACCCCTATTCAAAGCATAATATAATTAAACTATAACGAACCCCCCCCCTCCCCCCGATTACCCCCGCACGAAGTGGTGCGACGGTGGCTGCGATTACCACCGCACCCCTTCATGCGGAAGGGGACCCGTGGAGGGGTACAACCCTTCACGGGGTATAAAGGGGACAGCAGCACACAGTTTGAAGAAAAAGGAAGGCAGCGCGAGGTGCAAGGAAAACTGCGAACAGCAACAAGGAACTGCAAAGTGGAAACTACTACTACGGGTGCAGACAGGTAAGGGATGTCACATGTATATGTAAATGATTATAGTTAATAAATATTTTAATATATATATTAATGAATATTTTAATATATATATTAATGAATATTAATAATGAATATTTTAATACATATATTAATGAATGTTAATAATGAATATTTTAATACATTTGTTGATGAATATAAGTAATGAACATTTTAATGCATATGATAATGAATGGTTCTTAGATGTTAATGAATACATATCAATTAATAGTTAGGAATATACGTTAATAAATAAATGTGAATTTTGGATAATGGATATTTTCCGAATATATGTTAGGGAATACATGTTAAATTAGGAATATGAAAATGTGGATTATGGAATGGAAAATAGTAATAAATTGTAAAATGTAATATAAATGTGATTAACTGATGGAGGCTATAGGGAGGAAACTCCCTTAGTCTAATGGAGGGATTATGATAATCTCTGGTAGTGTTGTGACGTATTCACACATCGCCCCATTGCAAATGGGGACCCCTGCTTTTTTTTGCTTTCTAGGGTTTGTTTTTTAGGTCTTTTAGGGTTTTGTTTGTTAGCCTTTGCGTTTTGAGTGTCGCCTAGGGGATCACCTGGATAGCAAGTCCTGTTGGAGTCTGAATGTCCTGATCCTGAAATTTGGCTAAGTCTGGAATGTCTTGATCCTGAAATTTGACTAAGTCTGGAAACTGAAAAAACCTCCAAAAACTAGATTTTGCAATATAGCTCCTAGAGGTCTGAAACCACTCTCAAACATCCTGAAAGTATATATGGAATATAACTTAAAGTATAAGTTCTTATACTTAAATGTTATATTCCATAAAATTATTCTGACGAAGAGTTCAAAAAGTCAAATCTCACTCCTGACCCTTCCTGAGGGTCCAAAGCGAAAATCGCTCCTGACCCTCAGAGAGGGCCCACAGCGAGAAATCTTATAAGGGTCATTGCTAGCCTTATTTGGTCGACTTAAGATGTCAAAGGCATGGTGAGGGATAGAATGAACATAATGAGGTATCTAGACTGGATCAAAGATGATAAATTGAAGGAGTTTTGCCCAGGAAAGGAAAAATCGCTCCCGACTCTCAGAGAGGGCCCACAGCGATTTTCGTTGTGCACACATTTTTTGACCTTTCTTGGACATGAATTTTTATTCATAGCAAAGAACAAGACGATATCTCCCTTGGCAAAGTGATTTTTAGATGAAAAGTGAAACATTTTGGTCCAGGTAGCAAAAATCGCTCCTGACCCTCAGAGAGGGTCCACAGCGAGATTTTCAAATATGCATTATTCTTGCAAGATCAAAGTGATTTTATGATTGGAAGGGATGAAGGAAAGCATGTTCTATCCGTTGAATATAATTTGGAGGATCAACACAAGAAGAAATCAACCCAAAATGAAAAAATCGCTCCTAACCCTCACTGAAGGCCCACAGCGAAAAATCGCTTCGGACCCTCAGAGAGGGCCCACAGCGAGAAACCTAATATGGGAACTTTTCATCCAAGTTTGAGGAAAGCTAAGGTTAGGCATGGGTTTGAAACGATGTTTGAAAAGCCTTGAAGTGAAAAGAAATCGTTGAGAATCAATATTTTGAAGGCAATTACAAAAATCGCTCCGGACCCTCAGAGAGGGCCCATAGCGATTTTCCAAGATTCTCTCCTTGGTTTGAAGAATTGAGATAAAAACTTGCTTGGACAGGAGGAGAATGTGATGTGTTATGCCTTGGAGGTGATTTGAAGATTAAAAGATAAAGGAATTTGCCTAGAACCAAAAAATCGCTCCAGACCCTCACTGAAGGCCCACAGCGAGATTTTCAAAAAATGCATGTTTTCTTCAAAATGGTGCTAAGGCAAGGTTAGGACAAGGAGAAGAGACCTCCAAGAACATGATGAATATTATTTTGCCTTTGAAACTTGATGATTTTGGTCAGAAAATGAAAAATCGCTCCTGACCCTCAGAGAGGGCCCACAGCAAAAAATCGCTCCGAACCCTCAAAGAGGGCCCATAGTGATATTGTTGAAAATCCTCATTTTACCTTGCAACAACAAAGCGAGTTTGGATGAGATGGATGAAGGAAGAACATTGCCAAGTGATGAATGAAGTTTCAATGAAAAATGATGGATAATCAAGCTCAAAACCAAAAAGTCGCTCCTGACCTCAGAGAGGGCCCACAGCGAGATTTTGATTTCCTTCGTTTTGCAATGAAAAGAGACCAAGTTTTGATCATAAATGGAAAATAAAGGACTTTCTCCACCCGCCTGAAGAAGTTTTGACTAGAAATGATGGAGGACTTTGTTGAAAACAGAAAAATCACTCCTGACCCTCAGAGAGGGTCCAGGGCGAAATCCTCATGAAATCTCATTAAGCCTTGTTTTAAAAATTCATATTCTCCAAATTGCACTTGATCGCCAACATTGCTAATTTTGAGGCGTTTTAGAAAATTAAATTTAAATTTGAAAGCATTTTTGCATTTAATAAATTAATTTTAAACCTTGAGAAAATCGAAATTTATTTTGGAGGCATTTAAAATTAATTTTTAATAAAGCGCTCAAGGCCTTATTTTGTTTTTATTAGCCAAGTCGGCCTACTCTTTTGAGGTTTTATTTATTATTTCACCTTTTAATTTGGCAAGTCGGCCTTGGAGAGAAGAGAGGTGAGCGCTCTATATATTGGAGGGGTTTGTTTCACATTTCAAATCATTCATTCATCCTTTTTCAAGTGCAAAGTTGAAGTGCGAATTGGAGGAACGAAATCCAGAGGATTGAAGGCGAATTTCCAGATTTTGAAGAAGCTAGTGGAAGGTGGAACCCTTTTGGAAGGCTAAGGGAGGCGCAATTCATCTAAGGGAGAACTTTGATCTACACTTTGCCTAGCGAAATTCATCTATTTTTACATCATTTCTTAGAGTTTAATACTCAAGAGGAGGTATGGCAAAATCATCTTGACACCCTTGTTTAAGGTTTGATTTTTGGACATTTGTTTTGGAAAAATCTAAGTATTGCATGGTTAATTAGGAAATAATAACTCAAGATTTATCATGAAGTTTTCTAATTAAAATCTTAAATCTTCCTTTTAAGTTTAATTTCTACACTTCAAGATATAATACTAATTTTGAAATGTTGTGTAGGTATCAAGATGGCGACTCCTAGGGCAGGAGCATCTACAAGTCGGCAGGTTCTCATCAAAGAAGATCTGGTCCAGGACAAAGATGATCTCCTCCAGCTCAGTATCACCAAAGAAGATCAAGCAAAGATAAGGGTGACCTCCTCCAGTCTAGCATCAACAAGGACAACCTTCTTCGGTCAAGCATCATCAGGAATAACTTCTTCCAATCCAGCATTCCAAGGCGAGGTACATCAATCATCCTGCACATCAAAGACAAGAGAAGTCAGAGCAAGGGTTCGTTGAAGAAGCATTCTAGCTTCTCAACATCACCAAATTGGATATCTACCAAGTTCCAAGTGTTAGATAAGGTGGCATCCCAGTCATCACTTCTCCAGTCGGATTGGTCCACCTCAGCATGTCCAGATTCAATGTACCTAACTCATGGGAGATGGCACAAACTTCGATGTACCTACCCCAGCTATCCGTTGGTCGAATTTTCCAGTGAAGACATGTGTCCTTAAAATGTAATTTTATCATTGGTCAAGCATTAAAAGTTATGTAATGGTTGTAACAAACGCTAATTAGGGTTTTCATTGTTGAATCTTGACCATTGATCTCAAATTCATCTGAGCCATCGAATTGTATTGTGGGCACTATATAAGCCCCGACTCTTCATTTTGTAAAGGCAGTTAGAATAGATAATAGAAGATAGAGAGTAGTTAGAGAGTGAGTAGTCAGTTGATAGAATAGCAATTAGAGTAGAATAGGAGGACAAGGCAAGAAATTGTTGCCATTGATTGTAAACAAACTCCATTTTCATTGAAGTAATGGTGAAGTATGTCGTTTCTTGCAATATGCATGGTTTCTTGTTGAATCTTCAATTCTAGATGGTAGATGATTAGATCGAATGAAGGAAATTGTTGAATGCACCTGTGTGGAATCCGTTTAATCCATACCACTAGCCTCTTACTGATTGTAAGGACGCCTTGTGTGGTCAACTGGAATGAAATGAGCTTAATCATAAGTCGTTACACGTCTATTGTTTCATGCATTTTCTTGAATGGTGATCATTGTCAGATGGTGTACAATTTAAACATATTGGAAGCATCCCTTAGAAGATCGCACTGAGTTGGTGTTGAATTGTTCAGCCTGATGGTGAGACCCAGCCCAGTAGGAATCCACCTAGTCATTCATCCATCTTCTCGCATTCTAGGTAGTAGAGTAGACTTCCTAAACCTTGTATCTTTTGCCATTTGTTTGTCTTCCAGTTAGTTAGTAGGACTTGTGATTCTAGCAAATCAGACGTTCAGGTCATCAAGTGTAAGTCCCCTTGTGATTCCAGCAAATCACATCATACCACAAAGAGCTTATCCACACATAGAGATCCTACAACGAAGAACCTTGAAGTCATCCTGATTGATCCTTTTCGCGATATCTTCAGCATTCAGAGGCTTTATTCAAGAGAGGATAAGGTACCTTTAGGTATTTTATTCTGTGTTCGCATGTGCATAAAAAACACGTCAACAGGTAGGCAGTATATATACTGAATATCTATATGCATATATGTATGGCTTGGTTGACAAAGTTCATCCAAGAAGAGACGGATCTGGCCGGTCCCCTCTGGTAGACTTGGATGATGAGATGCATCATCCAAGGCAAGGAATTGACATATGGTCTTCCTTGGATGGCTTGGGTGTAAGAAAGACAGGAATCAAATTAACCTTCGATTTCCTAGATGGCTTGGGTGTAAGTACTTACATCCAAGACAGAATTCGAATTAACCTTTGATTTCCTGGATGGCTTGGGTGTAAGAAATTACACCCAAGACAGGAATCAAATTCACTTTCGATTTCCTAGATGGCTTGGATCCAAGATGGGTTCCAAGAAGGCGAGCTTCACAGCTGCCTAAGGACATATCTCTGTATGGCATTTGTATCCTTTTTTATTAGATAAGAATTGTGATTAGTGTTAATTAAGTATTTTAAAGTTAAATTGCAAGTTGGATTAGTTATATATATATATATATATATATATATATAATTGTTGTATTCTAACAATCTGCTTTGCAGGATAGTGATCCCTAACTAGTAGGGACATTACATGTATCTATCTTGCTAAGCCTCTTTTATGTGTAATCGGATCTTAAGGTCCCTGCTGCAAGTTTCTATGCAAACTCGCACACTTGCAGTCAGGTCTTCAAGACCCAATTGCCAGTGAAAGTTTCAGCATCTCTTCCCCATTTTGCACATCCCAAACATTTAAGACTTGCTAGCTTGCTCTCAAATCCCCAAGTTCTGATTTCAAGGGCAAACTATGAAGATTTTTCCCACTCATTTGCAAGCAATACTCACTTGCAATCGGGTCTCCAAGACCCGATTACAAGTGGAACTGTCATGGTTTTTCCCTACATTTGCATTGGTCATTTCCACCTTTTCAAGCTTGCTGCTATTCACTTGTGCTCTTCCACTTGCACATTCCGAGTTCACCTGACTCGCATTCCACATCCCAAGACCCGATTACAAGTGCAAGTTGTGATGATTCCCTTGCCTACAATCCGTCCTCCAAAACCCGAAATTGGTCCAAAATGCAGTCAAAATACTTGAAAATGAGTCTCTAGGATCTAATAACAATTGCAAACTTGTATTTTCTCATTACACATATGAAGTTGCCTGTTCGTTCTCCACAATTGCAAGTCAATGCTCTTGTTTTTCCACACATGTAATGTAGTCTCCAAAACCTGAAATTCACTTATGAGCCCTTTTTTGCATCAATTTATCCCTTCCTTTGTCAGTCTTGTTTGCACACACGATCTATCAAACCAAGAAATCGAGGCATGGGCATTGTTTTATAACAATTTCATCTTGAATAAGGTGTTATAGGGTTCTTCATT
Organism: Cryptomeria japonica; assembly: GCF_030272615.1. NCBI lineage: Eukaryota > Viridiplantae > Streptophyta > Pinopsida > Cupressales > Cupressaceae > Cryptomeria > Cryptomeria japonica. The sequence continues at coordinate 393,887,638 of NC_081410.1, forward strand.
AGTGAACAAAAGAAGAATAGATACAACAGTAATTCATGGGACAGCCCAAGGATCAATAATCCTCATGAAGTCATCTGTAAATAGAAGTCATCCAGTGACAAAGTGAATCAAGCATGGAGAAAGAACACAACAAAGAGAAGGATTTCCCTCATGAAGAAATGGTACTACCCCAAGCATGTGATAAGGTTGAAGCTCGCTGGCCAAGGACACAAAGACTATCAAGGGTGCAAGTTCTTGTTCCGATTCAAGATGCCATTCCTGAACCTGAGTACTTCAATCACAGAGTGTCTTGTAACAGCATGAAGACCTCTTAGACAGAGGATGATGTAAATAGAGTCATGTCTTGGACACTTAGATTAATTATGCAGATATAGTTTCATTTTGACAAATTACATGTAATGTCAGAAATTGTAATTGCAGGAAATCGTATCACTTGCAAAGTTGTAAATTGCAATTACATGTAATTACATTGCAAGTCGAAATGCAATAGGACTTACAATGTTGAATAAGTCATTGTTAGTTAGTTGGTTGTGGAAAACGTCTTAGTTAGTTAGACTTCTCCCTCATTTTGCTCTCAACCCCTCTCCTATATATAGATGAGGGTGCTCTTTGTAATGTTCATCTTTTGGCAATCCAACAAAATTCTACCAGTTTGTATGTGCACTCTAAGACTTTGAGCTTAGATGTAAATCAAATTGCTCTCAATAAAAGAGGCAAGTTATGTTGAGACTTTGTGCTAATTCAAGTTGTTATGTGTTGACGTTTTCTAGATTTGATTGTGATTTTTGTTCTATTGTTCAAGAAGGATTTAAATTCAATCTTCCAGACTTTGAGCTGCTAATTGTATATAGAGTCATAGGTTTGGTTTACAGACTTGGTCTTGCAGACTTTGAGTTGTTGTGTGTTGTACAGTGTTATCATTTTGAGAAGGTTGATAGGATAGTAGAAGTGTTGAAGCCTTTGTGCTTTCATTTCTATTTTCTCGTCCCGAGGAAGTGACGGAAGTATTTGTGCTTTCATGTAAACTTTGCTTCCCTTTATGTTCTAAAAATCCTACAAAAAGTTTCATTTTTGTATTTACTGTTATTGTTGTAACTTCTTTTCTGAAATAAGAGAAAGAATGTTGCCTATTTTGAAGAAAGAGAATAAGATGTTATTCCACCCAAATTAGATTAGTGTTAGTTGTAGTAGAGGGGGAGCCTTCCCTAAATTAGGAGAGTTTTATACTTCACACACTATGGCTGAAACCACAATTTTGCACATCTTCCCAGGTGTACAAAATTTTCAACCAACACACATTAGCTAAAATTGAGGAATTTTCATCTCCTTCATTAGGCAAAGTTGTAGAGCTCTCAACTTGCTTGGCCTCCCTCTCGGTTGCAACCAAAATAGATTGTGCATTGTCACAGTCTGATGGAGAGGGGGCAGCAATGTCTTAGGTGAGTGCACTGCCTTGTTTAGAGTAAATGGTTCGCTCCCATCTTTACTTACACTTTTAGGAGTCATATCACTAGACTTTCCTTTCAAGCTAGATTTCATCTTTTCCATAGTATAATGATGTTGTGTAACATCCTTCCACCAAGTAGCCTTGTTTTTATATTTCTATTTGGTACATTGAACAGCTAAATGACTAGTAGAAAAGCATCTGCTACATCGGAACGAGATGCCCTCATAGTCTAAAATCTATTTTCAACATCCTTTTTCGGTGGTGAGAGAGATCTCCATTGAGAGTTCTTTGGTAATATCTACTTCCACCAATATGTGTGCAAAGACAATTTGTAGATAATCGATAGAGCCATCATTAACCCACAAGAATTTCCCCAGCGAATTACCTATAGCTTCAAAACAAGATTTGAACCAAAATTACAAGGGAAGATTTGGGACTCTTACCCAAATTGGAGTTACAGAAAAGGATTTAGTGGCTGGATCAAAGGAGGTGTGCAAAGTTTTTTGTTGTGCCTTGCATACACTCCCCGTCGTCAACAAGGTCCCCCTCCCCCTTTTGATTCCTACCTCTTTGAGTTCTCGTAGCAGTTTTTGTTTAGTTTGCAGAGCTAGGCGCAATGTAAGTCGGTTTGGTCGGATTATACCATAGGATTTTAGGAAAAGCTCCTGCATTTTTGGTCTCGCAATGCCAAGCTTAATCCTGGAAGGAGATGAAGGTTTTTAAAAGGGGAGAAATTTGAGGCAACGTTGTACCTTTATCTCTCAGAGCCAAAAAAATTCTTCAAGGGAAAAAAGACAAAGCGAATAGAGAAGGGACAGTTTAAAATCTAAATCTGGCCTTTCTCCTCTGTGTGCAAGGTTGTGATTCTTGCAAAACCTAGTTTCTCCCTTAAAGGTTAAGTGGAGAACAAAGGGGGTATTTTAAAATTGAAGTTCATATTTTTGCTTGCAAACTCGAACTTGGTCCCCTAGAAGGGCAAATAACATAGAAGCTGAAAACACTGTTCACGTTTTTATTCTAAAAACCCGAGTTTTCTCCATTGTGGCGTAAAGAGGGAAAAAGTTACCAAAAGGGCGAAAAGAGAAAAAGATAAAGGCAATTCTTGCATTTTGCCTAAAAAACCCGACCACCTCCCTAAAAGGTAGAGGTAAAAGTTGCAAAGGGTGCGTGGTGTATTAAAGTTCACATTTCGCCTTATAATGCCGAAATTTCGCCTAAGGCAAATAATGAAATTTTTAAAACATTTTTTTGCATTTTACCCAAAAAGACCGAGTTTTTCCCTAAGTTGCGCGCAAAAAAAAAACAAAGGGTAAAGTAAGGCGCACTTCAAAATCGCACATCTCACAATTTGGCCTAAAAGGCCAAAATTCTCAATAAGTGAAAAGGGGCAATTTAAAAAAAAAAGTGAATTTCTCACAATTTGCCTAAAAAGGCTAGTTTTCCCCCTACAAGGTAAAGTGACAAGTTAAGAGGATTTTCTTATAAAACAAAAGGCCGAGCTTGTGATGATGGAGTAAAACTTTAGAGCGAATTTCTTGCAATTTTCCTCAAAAAGACAAAAAGTTTCAAATTGCAAAGGGGCATTTTAGAAGGCAAATAACAAGACATTTTTTAAACACAAAATCGCATGTTTCCCTTGAAAAGGCCGAATTCTCTCCAGCAAGGGTAAAAAGTGAAGGGTGGAGAAACTTGCATTTCTCTTGACAAACTCGAAAATTTTCCTATTTTTTTTCTTCAAAGTCGAAATCTCTCCTCCTATCAGCAAAACAAAGGAGAAGTAAAGGTTAATGAAAAAAGGCATTTTTTTTAGAAGAGTGAAAGTTTGCATTTCGGCTTATAAAACCAAAATTTCACCCAAGGCAAATAATCAAATGTTTTAAAGCAATTTTCACATTTTTGCCTTTAAAAGCCGAGGTTTTTCCCTCAAGTGCAAAACGTTGCAATAAGTAGAATGAAAGCATATTATAACGCCAACCTGCATGATACCTTTTGGAAATAAAGTTTGAAGAATGTAAAGTTCGGATTTTGCCTCTAATCGCTGAGTCTTGTAGGGCGTAGAAAGTGAAACAAAAGGAAAGTTCGCTCATTTTTCTCCAGAACACCTAATTTCTTCCCGAAATTGGCAAGCTAGAGGAATGATATGGGAGGTACGCCACATGATTCACATTATGCTTCATAGCACCAAGTTTTCTCCCAAGGGCGAATGAAGGAAGAGATTTTCTTAAAATCCCCATTACAAACTTTTCTCTTTGCTCGGATTCTTTAGCAAAGGTTGCAGCGCGGCCTTGGTCGAAGGGAGTCAAGGGCGTGTACCAAAGCCCACCCCAATTTGCCAAAAGGGCATGCAAACCCATAGTCTTCTTTTCCACGATTCTAGGTATGCTGATCGCTTCTAAAGTTTTAAAATTTTCCTGTATAAACCATATCTACAGTATGTATGCAATATAAATGATGCAAGCTTCAAAATCCAACTTTGCAATCCATCATTTGCTATCAAAATTCAGCCCAAAATCTAAAAGTTTTAAACTTAGGGAAATTTCAAGAATGTTAACGAAATTGGCAAACATCAAAACATCTTCCTAAATGCCCTTCAAAAATGCCTAAAATTCCCTTATTGGTTGGTAAAACAAGTTCACGATCGAAATGCATTAAGTCGAAACTAGAACTTAGTTGTGGGAAAACCAGTAGTATAGGAAACATCGTTTAAAAATGCATCCAAATCAGCAACCAATAGAATTTTAAACCAAAACGCACCTAATCCCCCATCCCCAACCGGGCCTCGAAATTCAAATCATTCATAAAAAGAACTGTAGCAATACTTTCAAATTCTGGTTATCATGTTGTTTTACAATTACAATGTCGTTATCCCAATAATTTTGATGTTAACGTCGTCTTTGGGCACCACTAACCACGTTTTTACCTTAAGCCTACATCTTAATTCGCGTCCTGATATGCAAGATAGATGCCACCTAAGGTTGCAGAATCCTCGAAGGCACCTGACACATCAGGAACATCCCAGGCACCCAAAATCGACAACCTCTGCAAATTGGAGAAAATGAAGTATCGATACCAAGGGGTGATACGAGAATCAAAAGTTCAGAGTAATTGGGAGAATGTTGGCGACACTGACTTTAGGCATGTTGATCTTCAAAATTTCAAAGACAGGGTGTATGCTCCTAATGCCTACGAAAAAGTCAAAAGTACAATGGAAAGCGGTATTGCACAGGCGGTAGGTTTTCCCCAAGCCATCCAAAATTATGAGCTTGTTGTCAAGGCTTCCAAGCATTATCTACCAGATAGCTATGTGGTGATTGCAAATGGAACAATGATGGCTGCTTCACCCTAGAAGCTACTAGGGAGGCCTTTGACATCCCACTACCTGAGGATGCAATTGTAGTAGCAATGGAAGAAGCTCAAGCAGCTTATGACGCTAATCCAAATAAGTGCAAGGGAAAAATAAATGAAGAATGGTTTAAGGAGAGAAGGCCCCCTAGCACCAGGATTCCCAAGAAGACCTACAGGAGCGATTTCATTGAGGAGTATGGAGATATGATAACACTGCTCAGTCGAGTCATGGGACTCCCCCACTCCAACCTCTTCAAGGAGTGGATGTTCTATTTTACAGAGCAAGTCTTTTTGGGAAAAGTCAAGTTTGATTGGGCCCAAATCAGAAGTGATAACATACATACCCAACTAGTCCATCTTGAGGAAAATAAATACTTCACGATGTCCTCTTACCTAGTGTACATGTATGCAAGGCATCCAAAGCTTCCAAGATTGATTTGCTTCGGGGAAATAGGAAATGGACCAGGCCAAGTGAAAGTGTATGACTGCTAACCTCAGTTGCATTATTATAGCATAAAACAGAGGGAGAAAAACAACATCGCCTAAGCAGTGGGCCAATATGAGTGCGTGAATGACGCATTCACCATGCGCATGGTCAGGATGATGCAAGAAGGATTGCATTAACGATTATCTAAACAGGCCACCGCACTAATGTGGAAGTACGGAGCATGGTATATCCAATTTCCCCTGTTCACCTATTTGAGAGTTTCAGGCTTTGAAGGTTCCCCTTACAGACTCTCACAATACGCTATAGACAGGATGATTCTCTTGGAAGTTGCCAAACAAGCACATCCAGTGGGGCAAATACTCAAGGACAAGAAGATATCAGGAGTCACGTTCCCAATGACCATAGGGGACAATGATGTGTATTTTAAGAATTTTGCACATGCTGAGCAATCTTACAAGGAATTGGCATCCTATTGCTTACAAGAGCACCCCTTCAAGAGGAGCTTCGACCCCACTGGATTAGGGAAGAAAGCCTATGGCAGGCATTATAGATATAAAATGACTATAGAAGATTATTGAGCCAGCTGCAAGGATGACTTTGAAGTCCACCGGCAGGAATACTCGAGGCTTAATGTGCATAAAATCAGGACTTTCAAGTATGCCCAGGTCCCAGATCAGCTAGTTGACTATGGGGATTGTCTACAATACCAAGACTATGAAGCAGTAAAAGACCTCCCACCATCGATGAACTGGTCCCAAGATACAATCACTGATTTGGAGGCTATAATGGAAGTTATATCAGCAGATTTAAAAGTTAATCCATGACTGGATTCAATTCACTTGCAACCTGATGGGAGGCTTTGAATCTCACTCGTCAGAGGATGAAGAGGCATCAAGTGTTGTGAAGGAAGAAGTTGAGGAGAGGATCGAAAAGAAGAGAAAGAAGACGAAGGCTAGTAACAAAACGCGAACATCAAAAAGGTATAGGAAAGATCCAAGCCAGTCACCTAAGGCCCTTGTGCGGGAAAAGATACCAACAAGAAGGCCAACCACCGCCACATTGTCAAAAGATCCTGACTCAGCTGAGGATGTAATTGAAATTGAGCATCTACCTACTCCTCCCCTGTAGATTGATTTGGTTGTCACTAAGGCAATCGATTCGCAAGGGCCTAATGTGCAGGAGGCAGAGACGTAGATCATCGATCTGGATGGGCCTGAGAGTCAAATCGAGGAAGGGGAGATTATACCGAATGAAGAGGTAAGCAGGCAAGAGGACACACATGAGGATCTAAAGGAAGAGGATGATGTGAAGAATGATGGAGCAGTTGAAAGGGCTAAGGAAGAAAATAAAAATGAGGAGCCCTACAAAACTGAAGAACAATAGGTAATGGAAGTCATTCAACAGTTGCTAAGTGAAGTTGGGGAGAATTCAGCTGTAAGGATCAAGTTACAAAGCTGACTCAGCCTCTTTCCATGACTGATCAACAACGACTAGATAGTGAATCTGCTAAGGCATTGAGATAACAAAACAGAGATTTGGTTGTCACATTAGGACAACCCACTCCTCATGCATGACTGCAGTCCTGGATACATAAGAAAAACGCAGCAAGGCCACCCATAAGCATGGATGACTTATTCTCTACAATAGGAGGGCTGCAGCTAAACTGGCTCCAAAATCTCATAGTACAAACTAGTAACCTTTGTGTTATTGATTTTTGCGAAAATTCCAGATTGTTCATCGTGATCAGCAGAATTAGCTGCGGCTTTGATTTTTTTGAAAAATCAATAACACGAGTTTTAACATGCGGTTTTGGTACTAGTTTAGTCGCATTCGAATAGGAGAGCCTCAAACTAAAGGGAAGAAGAAACCGAGAACATATTCCAAGATTACCAAAGATACTCAAAAGAACTGAACAATACATATTGCTGCTCTGCTTGAAGACAAATCCGTCGAGGAAGTTGCATTGGCCGATTATAGTGTTATGTCAATTCCATTGGGAAAGGTGGCAAAAGAACAGGAAGTGGATGAGTTCAAGGACTCCATGCAGAACATATTGGGTCAGCTAGAAAGAATGAGTGCTGAACAAGAAATGTATAAGGCATGTGCTGAGCAGGCCGAGAACTATATAGATCATCTGATTAAGCCGCTGCAGTACGCTACTGAGACTTATGTCTCCCCTCTAGAGCTGGCACAAAAAACAATTGCAGAGTTTGAGAGTGTCCGAGACACTACCAAGGCAACCTGGGAATGGATTAAAGACATAACACAGATGGGATATCTAGTACTTGAGGAGGCGACTGGCATGAGATTAGACGTAAAGCGAGTCTACAAGAGACTGTAGATCATTAGGGACCAAGTGGGAGAATTTCAAAAGGCAGTTGATACGCCACTCCCCATCATTAGGGCATTATTTTTCACCCATTCCTGGATTCCCACATTGCAGTAGATCCTTGGACCTTTTGATGTCGATACCTTTGAAAGTTGGTACTGAATCTTAGGTATGAAAGGCTACATCGTAGATTGCAACAACAAAGGATGGAATGAATATGAAATAACCGTGCTCGATGTCGAGACATTCTGTAAGAGGATCTTGTGAACTTTGATCAATGATTGGCAGCCAAAGCTGGAGTGCAGCGAGATGAAAATACGCTCGAAGGACCCGCTAAAGGATGATGGAACTCCATATTCCAAGGATGATATAGCATTCGCCAGAGGCTGCGCACAGCTATAAGGGACTTTGAGACCAATAAATTGGTCTGGTTAGAGCAAATCGGAAGGGTAGATAGTCGCTGTGAGGACGTTCACTTCCAAATGAATAATCCACCTATTCCTCCTCTTCAAGAAATATGCTCCATCTGCCTAAGGTTCCAAGAATACGTTCGGGTAGAGTGAGTTGCAAGCTGAGACATATGGAAAGGGTACTTGAAAGGAGAAAAGGAATTTTTATTGTAAAAGAGGAAAATATCTAGTTTGGGATAATAAAAAGTGCATTCCCAAAGTTAGTTATTTCTCCCCAACTACCAAGGTAATCTTTTCAGTTTTTGAGCTCCGTGCAATGCACTTTTGGGGGGACAACTGTATGGTAGGTAGTTGGTTAGTTAGTTGGGAGGTATGTTCCTTATTAACTAGGTATGGGTAGTCATACTTTTGGGGATGAATCTGGGCCACTTGTATTGTTTAATTTGGGCCGTTCATTCAATTTTGAAAGTCTATTTAAAGGGATTGAGTTTCCTTATTTTAGAACTCTAGAATTGTTACAAAAAATCTGTTGTAATGTCCCCAATTTTAGCCTTTAGGCTAATAGGCATTATAAGGAGATATTAATTAAATTAATTTCTTATAAAGTCATTAAAATGAATTATTTATTAAAAAGTGACTATATTTAATTAATTTAATTATAAGTGACTAAAGTATAAAAATAAAATATTAATTAATAGTCACTTAATTAAAAATAAATATATTGTACCTACCCCCTTCTAGAAGGTGTCTCATGACGAGTTATGGAAAAGGTTAAATAGATGAGGGTAAGAGAAGGAAGGCAGACTTGGATTTTGAGATTGGAGAATTAAAAGGGTTTTGTAGAACCTAAAGGGTGTCTGCAGACTTAGGATCCTTGGGAACGTCAACTCCCATTGATCGCATAACTGAGGGGGTGAAAGATCCTATGAAGGGTTGCTTTGAGTGAGGAGCATTCAGCTCTTCACATTGAGCTTATCAAGGTTTCATATCAGATTTTGAATCCTTTATCAGATTTCTACGATTTTGCTAATGACAATGGTGAATGTATCTCCATGGTGATTTGAAGATAGCAATCTCTCCTAGAGAAGGAAGCAATATGATTTGTTGTTCTTGGAGGGCAAATCGAAGTATGTTGTTGCTGGTTGTCATATTGTTTGCAGATTGAACCATCCACGATTTCGTTCATACACCATCCAATGTGCATCGATTTTGATATTGAAGGCTACCGATTACATTGGGATAACAAGGCGATCTAATTGTTATAAGTTTTGGTGATAGATATCGGCCACATAAGAGAATCTGATCAGAACAGTTCGGTGGCACATAAACCCTCGATTTGGATTGACACTTCATGGTTCGGCCTTGGGATATCTGGTTAGTAAGGCGCCCTCTTCAAGAGAGAAGACCGACCAGTTTCGAGGTGAATTGGAGCACTTGTGTGCAGTCTACCTTGGTATCTCAGACCCTTCACTTGCAGCAGGAGGGACGGCATGCACATGGTTCGATTTTGCTCATTGGAGTCTCCTTGCCAATGGATATTGTTTGTTCCTTCATCGCCATACTCAAGCGATTAACTCCAGGTTCTTTGCCAATAAAATTCATTATAATTCCAGTTTGATATGCATAAAGTTTATGAGTACCATTAGTCCTCAGAAGTCTGAGAATTAGTTATTGTTATCAGTCAATGTGTTTGGGCTTGTAAAGTTATCATTGAGCTATCCTATGAATAAAGGTTGAAGGAGTTAATGGCTCCATCTTATATGACTAAATTCTGAGATTGTATGACAACCATTTGACATAATGACAGCCAGTAGATGTCCATGTTTGAGAGCTACTTTTGTCTTGTAACACTTCTAGGTTGGTCTAAGTATTTTAATATTTTCATATTTGCATTTCAACGTTTTTTGGTGAATGTTCTTTCATGAGGAATTAGTGTTTGATGTCCCTTATATTGAACTGAAACTAAGACCAGCAGACTGAGACTCTGTTAGCCAAGTGTTTGACGAAATATTTAGGACAAAAAGATCAGAATTTTCATATCAGAATTGACTAGGGACATTACATCTGCAAAAATGTTTATAGGTTTTATGGAATTCCAAGATGTTCATATTTCCTGTGAGTGCATGGTTCTTGCTTCGTCATTCAAATTTTTGTAATGCGTTTTATTTACAAGTAGTGTATTTGGAAAAGTATTTGATAGGGATTTCTAGTTCATACTATTAAGGATTGGCTGATTGTCAATCCCTTTGCATGGTTAGTCTGAACATGTTCATGTATCTAGTTCGCCTGTTAAACACTCTGATGAATGTTTATTTTAAATTCCGTATTAATGTTTAAAAGTTTGAAAATTCAACTTTCCTTTGAAGATTGCTCCAGATTATACTAAGTTGTGTTTAATTGGCAAGTATAATGTGGTGATGTTAGGATCCTCGTGTATTTGCCCACATACACTATTTTAGTTAGACTAGTTAATATCCGCTTCTTATTTTCTCTCTTTTTCCTTTTTTTTGAAAATCTGAAATTGCAGACCGTAAACAGCATCATACGTATGAATAATCTGATCATATCTAGACCTATAGGGTATTAGGGACCTTATATGAATTTTGAAGCTCATTCTATCCGTAAAACATAAGTCCCCCTCGTGTCTACCAGCAAGACGCATCAACTTTTGAGCCATCCCACAGTCAAGACCTAACGAAATTGACCTTGAGGTTGCTCTCCACTGATCTTTTTAGCAGCATTGGAACTTCCTTACGCAAGAGAGAATGGGATTGCTATTTGAATTCTATTATGTGTTGACCGGAAGGAGTTGAAAACCGACTTCAGATGCCTCAATAGTTTTAACATAAGAAAGTGCTTGTAAATGTCACATTGAGAATCACAAAGCACAATGTGACAGTCATGGGAATTGTCAAAAATGACTACAAAAAACCCTCGTGCATATGGATAGATTTATTGATCACCTTTCAAAATGGGCCACTAGGTATCTATAATTTGTTGATGAAGCTCTACCAAACTTGACCAAAAACCCCTAAACCTTCTAATCAACCCATGTTTGGCAAAGAAAGCCACATTTTTTTCAACTTCCCATAGTATATCCTCACCCAAATCTACCATCAAAGGATCTCTAGCCAACAAAAGCAAGTGAGGCGAATTTAAGGTATCCTATTCTGCATTACCATGTCCCTTCCATGCACACCTATCATCCAACCCTAAGGGTGGATGCTTGTCACAATTACCAACCGTCGTGCTTTATAATGGAGGCTGCCCAACATGGGGGCCAAATGGAGGTCGTTGCCCATAAGCCCTATCTCCATCCCAACATATCGAAGCTTCATGGAAAGTTGTTGAGCTAGGCACGCCCCTGCCTTGCATGCCAATTAGCCAAGCTCCATGGAGTTGTCCGGAGTAATAATCCACATTCCACTCATATCTTTGTTAAAAAACTCTAGCTGCAGCATTAGTTGGAAGTCGCGACCTCACCTTCGGTGATTATATCTCCTCAATAACTATATTTTTTATTTAGATTCTTTTAATTTTTATATTATTATAATATATACATAATAATTATGAGTTTCTAATTTTGAAAACTTTCAATAATAAAATATTGAAAACTATAATTGAGTTTTATATATTTAAAATTTTTAATGATTAATATGTAAATATATATCAATCATAATAGTCAAAAACTTAAAAGATTAAAACAATGAATAAATAATAATATATATCTTATATATATGTAATATATGCTTAATGCTATTTAATATTTATATTATGTACAAATTTTAATTCTAAACTAAACAAAAGTTGTTCAGAATAAATAATTCTAAATTAATAATTCATACCTAGTCTCTAAATAATATTCATATTTTTTTTTAGATAAGTAATATCTCTGAGTAGAAATGTTGTCATTAGTCATTATTTATATTCAGTAATGTCTCTGAAATACTCATATAAATATCTCTGAATATGCATATTTTTTTTACTCATACTATTCGTACCTAGTCTCTAGCACATTCAGGCTTGACTTTCATGGATGGAGATATTGATTGAGATCTCTGAACGTATTTACCCAATCGGTACACAAAGGAGAAAATATGAAAGGTACAACAGTTTACTTGGGACATTGCTACAATGTTACCAAAATTATGTCTTGCATAGAATTGGAAAATGTGAATACATCAGAAGTGCGCAAAAAGGAGAGAGAGAGAGAGAGAGAGAGAGAAAATTTAAATTTATATTTCATTAATTTAAGCAGAGATCAATGGAAAACATAAAGTTTAATTTTTTCTAAAATTTGCTAAATTTTTCCTGATTTCAGATTTTATTGAATTAAAGACCTTTTGTCACATTTTTTTAATGGAAGTTCGGTGATTTTAACAATTTTAAAACATAAAAGTGCATAAGATTTAAAGTTCAAATTCTGGATTTTCTGATTAACCCCTGATTTTGGCAACACTGTGTTATCAGATGAATGCTACAGAACTAAGATAGTACTCATGCCAAACTCTATATGAATAATTGCCATAAAATCTTAACCACGAGTTTTAACAAAAACTCGCTGTGCATTTTCCTCTAAAAATTGCAGAATTCTCCAGAAAAAATTGCCTGACTCACACTTACAAAAAACTTGGCTTGTTAAAAAAATAAAGCACATAAAGTTCATTATAATGCAATTTTTGGGTTTGGATTTCAGGTCTTTGACAGTGTTTTATTGAAGTCACAAGTAGGTGTTTTAGTGTTTGTGTGAGGTTAATGCACTCCATATCATCACGTGATGGGGCAGATGCATGTTACCCTAAGCTGTCTGCAAATCTACATTTTTCCTTCAACTTTTAGGGATGCATATTTATAATTTTATTTGCTGAATCAGGTATGTGCTAGGATAAGATGCTTGATTAATTCTGTTTTAAAAAATTAATTTTTTAATCGTAGTGAAGATTTTTTGTTAGTGTCAACTGTCAAGAGGCTTCACAATTTAAAATAAGATAAATTTAATGTGTCACAGGCCTTTGCCTGTAATAAACATTTTATTTTATAATTTATGATTTATAACCTTTTTATATTGAAATGTGAAGCTTGTATTAAAAATTTGATCCCTTTTTTTGGTGTATGATGTGTATTGAACTTTAATTTGATCTCCATATGAAGGAAATCAGTAATATGTTTCATAAAACCAGTAATATGTGTGGTTTTGAATTTTGAAAAACTCATGTAATTTTTGATCTTTTTTGATAAATTTGCTGAGTTATTCGGTCAACTGAGCAATTGCCAAGTCCAAGTTTTTCAACTATGGTTATCACAAGCATCACTAATAAAAAAATTGAAATAGTTTATTAAGTATATTGCATCTTCTATAATCATTCCTTTGTCAAATGTGTGCTTTATGGTTAGGAACTTGCTAAATAAGTACAATTTATTCAAAGTATTATGCAGATCATTTTTCATAATGTAAGATAGGCAAGGTTCAGTTATCTTTCTACCCCTTAGTTAATGTCTCTGTTTGTGACTGATACGATTGAGCGTAATAGGTAAAAGAAAATACATATAGTTCAGAAACTATTAACAACAAAGCTATATATATATATATATAAATATACTCAATTTTTTACAGTCATCATAACAAGATGCTATTTTTAGAGTCAGCTAATTAATTAGCAGCATCCTAGATGCTTGGCTTCCATATTATTATGATTGTTTTCAATACTATACTGTATGATAATATATTTTTCTGTGCTGCTCAACAATAGAGATAGAATAGTGTCTCCTTAGGTTCTATTGTGCATTGTGCAATTGTGTTGGGCAGGAAATCATTTAATAAATTTTACTCATAATGGTATAGCCATGAATTGTTTATCATTCCCTGAATGATGGGGGCAATGGATATTTCCTTCTGTAGCATATCTCATTTCAACAAGCTTACATGAGTTGTTTAGTTGCAAAATTGTTCATCTAATCTTCTCATGGATTATCATGTTGCTTGTTAAATTTTTTGGTTAGACATCTTACTGCCTTTAACAAACCATTGTCTGCAGAGATGAGGCACATGAGGCTATCAAGTATTTGGAATACTGTGTCTCGCGGCTCCAAAATGAAGATCCTGCTGTGCATAACTTGTTACTTTCCTTGTACACAAAACAGGTTAGTTTAGCTACGACATAATCTCTCATGAAACATTATATGGTCTTTCAGTTTGACATAAAAGATCTCTTTGTTGTAAATGTGTTTAGTGAATAAGATTATAGAAATAAAAGATTTTGATTTCAAAATATGTTTGGGTAGAGGAGATTGCTATGCATTGTGATAGCTCATTTAAAATTATCTATTCTATGATTTTTTGTTTTAGTCATATGAAGTTTATATAGCTCTTGATAGTCTGAACATTGATGATTCTTTGCAAAATGAAATGTTTTCATGCTCTTTGATTCACACATCTTCCTTACTCTTAACCTAGGTTGCCAGTTCGGGTTCGAAGAACCAGTACGCCGGTATGGCAAAATTTTGAAAAGGGGTTTGGGTTCGTTAGTACAAAACCATGTAAATTATATATATATATATATATATATATGCAGCCTATAAGCATGAATTAAGATTAGCATGCCACATAGCATCATATAAACAACAAAACCAACATAAACTTGTAATCATAGCATCATCATCATACCATAACAGCATCATATACATCAAGTTTAATATCAAAATGATAAAATATTCAAGTATCATTGTTTCAACTTTCGACAATTTAAAGTTTGATCATCAAATGGATTCTCTAATTCGTCATCCTCATCATTGACATTGACATTAGATGAATCAATGCTAATGCCAATGCCACTTACACTTGCACTCGCACTTGAAGTTTGCTCGCTATCTGAGCCATCAAATGCAACAAGCTGAGAAGTGAAATCATCCAAATCAGTATGTTTTGGCTCCATATCCCACATCTTCGTTTCCCCTTGCTTGTAGTCATGTTGCTTGTGTGAAATGAGCCAAGTTAATGTTTTAAAACTCACTTTTAGGGTCATATTTTTTTTTTTTTATGTGGTGGAATTCAAAAAAAATTAAATTTTGCAAAAAAAAATCCATTTTTGGGCTGTCAGACCCTTGGGTTCAACTTGGGTCCTCTTGGGTTCGCCCTGGTTCTACTAGGCTTGTGAATCACGAACCCTGTCCGAACCACAGGCGAACCGGACCCGAACCCCAAACTAGGTTCGGACTGGACCAGTACCAGGGGTCTAGGGGGGCGAACCCGGTAACTCAGCTCTTAACCATCACTCAAAGCAGAAAATTGTATTTATTTCCTCAAATTTCTCTCTTGACTAATGTGTGTTTCTTACCCCCGAGAGGAGGCCAAGACCTCAAAAGTAGTATCCTCTGCCAATTTTCATGAAAGATATCTATAGGAGCCTAACAGAAAACAGAAAGAAGTACATCAGTTCATGTGATAACATGTACAAAGGACTATTCTCAAGCCACATATTTCAAGCCAATAAGGAAAATGGATGCAACCTATGTCTCGAAACTCCTCCCAAGGTCTTTTTCTCAATGCAGGACACAACATTTAGAGTGTGACTTCAAAAAGAAAAGGCTTTCATCCACAGGATTATCAAAGCTTTCCCAACCCCAATACCCTCTAGGACTGGTGTATATCATAAAAATGCCTAAGAGCTACTTAATGAGTCTGTTCTCCTCCAATTCATAACAAGACATAGTATCTCAAGGCCATCCTTGGTTCATGAAAAAATTGTGACTTTATGGAATATTGATCTTTGGATTTCAACCTAACAGAGGATCTTTGTAGCATAGTCCTTGTCTATTTGTGTGTACCCCTTTTGCCAAGGAAATAAAGAAAAATTGAAGATTTGATGTTGGAATGTATGACAACCTTTAAGTTCACAAAAAACCAAGGAGTGATGACCTATGTCTGGATCTATGTCAACATGGATCTTGACAAGCCTTTCCTAGACCGAATGATTCTTGATATAGGAGGCTGAGGAATAGCATGAGATCTGTTTGGCTAGTAGCCAGAAGTCAGTAACAGCATAAAAATATTAAATAACTAAAAATGTGAGAAACTTGTTAGTAGCAGCTGATTCAAGCTTGAAATTTCAGCCAAAATGATCACTTGGTAGTCATATGCTTTGTACAGGCTACTGGCCAGTTTTAAGACATTCAAGCAGCAGGCAGTAGGTGAATATTCAGTTTGAAATCATATCTATTCATTGTGGTTTCTTCTACATTTACTTCTTTTATCCTTCCCTCTTCTGGCATCTAAAACTCATAAAATAAATGAATGTTACACATTTAGGTTTTTTTCGGTCGATAGGTTAAAAAAAAGCCATCCAAATTTGTGTTTGTATTTGGAATTGCTCAGGAATTGCCATGTCACTTTTGGGATCGGTTGAGTTCTTTTGCAAATTGCTGTTGATTTGGAGCATTTTGGCCGCCAAAATTCCAAGCCCTAGTCAAATTCATGAACAATTCAAACTGTAATCTGACTCTAGGATGTTTCATGCCTGGTATCGGTTTGTTTTTCTGCCAGTTTGGCAGCATAGATAAATAGACAATGTAAGATCCCGGCTGTCCTAGAACACAACAACAATGAAAGAAAAATAACTAAAACAAAAAAAAGAGTTACATACCTTTAGAAACTGATTATTAAAGTTGCTAAAACAGTTCAAGATCAATCAAATTGAGTCAAAAACAACCTCAATATTGATGCAATGAAATCAAAGAGTGAAGGGTACAAGAGCCTACATCAGAAAATGAGGAAAATGCTGTTTTTTTCTTTCATCAAGCAAATTTTGATGCAGGATTTGCAAGTTTATAGGTGTGTTACTGAACAACTACTTGTCCAAAACTAGCTTGTGAGTTGTTGGGCAAGAAATTCATGAGTACTTGCAAGTCCTTCATTTACTTGCCAACTTTACAAGAGCCTACATCAGAAAATGAGGAAAAATACTTTTTTCTTCCCTCTAGCAAATTTTGATGCAGGATTTGCAAGTTTATATGTGTGTTACTCAATAACTACTTGCCCAAAACTAGCTTGTGAGTTGTTGGGTGAGAAATCTACCAGACCTAGCTGATTTGTGAGTACTAGCTGTTAATGTTTTGTAGCTTCGGTCAGATTATTCTAACTGATGAAATCAAATGCTTAATTGGCCTATCGGCCTTAAACATTTGATATCTATCCTTCACAAGTATTAATCAAATTATTTGCTTTATTTGTTTAATAAGATTCTTGCTTTAATTATTAATCTATGAAATATGATTGTAAATTAATTATATGTATATCGATATTGAGTATCAATCAGATTATATATTTTAAGTGAATCATATTATTAAAGTGTATCGGTATCAAATGCAAATTGGAATCGATAACAATCGATTAACCTTTGTTATGTATCGGCGTGACTATCACAGCCGATAAGACATATCTACACAGAGACATGTCTCTATGTGGACATGTTCCACGTAGAGGCATGCCTCTACGTAGGCATGTCTCCCTCTATATGTAGAGGTGATCAATCGGTACTTGTGAACATACAGAAATATTAAGTGTTGACACAAGCCTGACTGCCACCTTCATCACAGCAGCCCGTATTCTGGTAAAATCAATAAGTAATATATCGATTGTTTCTTTGTTTAAAATAGCACTTGTACAGAGATCGATATTATTATAAATCGATCATTGGAACAGCAGTTCATATTATAATAAATCAATTTTCTTAGTGATTGATAATACTGTAATAAGACTTGGAGATTACATTCTTAAATTTAAAATATCCTATATTCAAATCTGATAAAACTTCAACATGGTATCAAAGCCAGTCTAAGGAAGATCCGATCAGATTTGAGTCTAAAGGCTGTCGAAATTATCATTTGAATCTTTTTCTTTAGAAAAACATATTTCTTCTCCAAATGGCCAACAGTGTTAGGTTTGAGGATCGTCTTGAAGGTGCCTCTAACTTTGTCCCATGGAAATTCAGAATTATGATCACATTAAGAGAGCAAGAGTTAGAAGCTTTTGTAGAAAAGGAACTTCAAAAGGAAGAAGGACAAAGATACAAGAGGAAAATACTCATCCAAGAGAAAAAAGGATATGACCAAGGTGCAATGTTTCAGATGTGACCAATATGGGCATTACGCCATAAAGTGTCCAGACAGGCCAAGACCTCAAGCCACTGTTGCAGAAGTTGGTAAGACAGGGTTAGAGAATGATTCAGAGAAACTTGTGTTCTACTCAGCACTATCAAGACAAGTATCAACCAGTCCTAATACTTGGGTGATTGATAGTGGAGAATCACGTCACATTACAGGATTCAAAGAACATCTTGATATTCTAATAGAAAACTTTGATGAGGAAGTAACTATTGGGGATGATTCAAACTATCCCATAAAAGGAATTGGGACCTGTACTATAAACCTGAATTCAGGCATTTCTCTTCAACTTACAGGTGTGTTATATGTTCCAGGGATAAAGAGGAATTTAGTCTCCATTTCAGCTCTTGAAGACAAAGGATATAGAATCACCTTTATGGAAGGAAAGGTCTTGGCATGCCAAAGAGCTCAACCATCAAGAAGGCTTACACTATTGGAGTAAGACATGGGTGCCTCTACAAACTTTGCATTTCTTCCTCTCAAGCCCTACTCCACGAGTCCACAAGTACATGTGAAATTTGGCACAGAAGGTTAGGACATCTCCATTTTCGAGCTCTCCCTTCAATTGAAAAAATGGTAATAGGTCTACCTAAGCTCAAGCAAAATCATGAAAGAACATGCAAAGGATGTGCCTTAGGGAAAAACACGAAAGGGACTTTTCACTCCAGAGGGAGCAAATCTAAAAATGTACGAGAAATTATTCATTTTGATTTATGTGGACCCATGTCTGTAACCTCTTTAGGAGGATTTTTGTATTATGTTATCTTTGTAGATGATTTCTCTAGGAAGACATGGATATATTTTTTTAAATGTAAAGGGTCAAAAGAAATCCTTATGAGATTTAAGGAATTCAAGGCTCTAGTAGAAAATATATTGGGTAAGAGAATTAAAATACTAAGAACAGATAATGGGGGGGAATATATTTCAAATAACTTTAAAAACTTTTGTATAAATGTTGGGATTAAGAGGGAGTATACAGTTCCTTATAATCCTCAACAAAATGGGGTGGCAGAGAGGAAGAATAGAACTATTGTTGAAGCTGCTAGAGCTATGATGTATGATCAAAACTTAGAAACGTCTTTTTGAGCTGAAGCCTCTAGTACTGTTGTATATATACAAAATAGATGTCCTCACTCCCTCCTAGATGACAAAACCCCTTCACTAGAGTTAAACCTGACATAAGCCACCTAAGAATCTTTGGATGTCCAGTCTATATTCATATACCTAATGAGAAAAGATCCAAATTAGAACCCTCGGGCAAAAAGGGCATATTTGTAGGATATAGTGAAACATCTAAAGCCTATAGAATCTACATACCTGGACAAAGATTAATTGAATTAAGTAGAGATGTCATATTTGAGGAAGACATTGCTTTCAGAAAATCTAAAAGTACTCAAGAGTTAGAAGATCAAGAATCTCCTCTAAATATGGAAGAGGATCTTGCTCCTGAGATTCAGAGGGAGACTCATGAAGTAATAGAAAATGAAGGACAAAATGAATTCATGGATCCTGCAAATGAACCTAGAGACACTAATGTGAATCGAAAGAGGCCACTTTGGGCAAGGAAAATGATTCAAGAGGCTAAAGACCATGCAGCACCTCAAGGGACCTTCAAGGAAAACAAAAGACCTCACAGGTTCTCCAGCTATGTTGCCTTGATGAGTGAGATCATCAAATCAGAACCTTCCAGAATCAAGGTCATTAAAAATCAAGTGTGGAAGGATGCTATGACAAAAGAGTATCAGTCCATCATTAAGAATGATGTTTGGGACATTGTGCCCCGACCTAAAGATAAATCAGTAGTGTCTTCAAAATGACTTTTCAAAATCAAACATGCGGTAGATGGTAGCATTGAGAAATACAAAGCACGATTTGTAGCCAGAGGTTTCTCTCAGAAGGAAGGGATTGACTATGAAGAGACTTTTGCCCCAATTGCCAGATATACTTCTATTAGAGCTGTCATTGCCATTGTTGCATCTAAAGGATGGAAGATTCACCAGATGGATGTGAAGACCGCCTTCCTGAATGGGGTAATAGAAGAGGAAGTATACTTAGAGCAACCCGAAGGGTTTGTCATGCATGGAAATGGTTCTCATGTATGCAAGTTGAAGAAAGCCTTATATGGGCTCAAACAGGCTCCTCGAGCCTGGTATGAAAGGATAGATAAATATCTTCTGGGCTATAACTTATCCAAGAATGATGCAGATCCGAATTTGTACTTCAAGGTAATTAATGGTGAAATGTTGATTCTCATTTTATATGTTGATGATTTACTAATTACAGGAGAAGATCACCTAATAACCAAATGTAAACAAGATCTTGCATCAAAGTTTGACATGAAGGACTTGGGGTCCTTTACATTATTTCCTCGGTTTAGAAGTTTGGCAGCAGGCAGATAGCATCATCCTAAATCAAGGAAAGTACACCATTGATATACTGAAAAGATTTGGAATGATGGAGTGTAAGCCTATGTCTACCCCTATGGAAACAAACTTGCACAAGTTAAAGGAAGTAGCAGCGGAATCAGAATTTGCAGATCCCACCTTATACAGGCAGATAATTGGGTCCCTGATGTATTTGGTTAACACCAGGCCAGGCATTTGTTATCCAGTTAATGCACTTAGTCAATTCATGTGTGAACCAAAGCAGATACATATGGTTGCAGCTAAGCATATTCTGAGATACTTGCGTGGTACTATTGGGTATGGTCTTAAATACACTAATGTTGACCTAGATCTTCATGGATACACTAATTCAAATTGGGCTGGAAGTGTGGTAGATAGAAAGAGCACATCAGGGTGTTGCTTTAGCTTAGGATCAGCTATGATTTCCTGGATTAGTAGGAAACAATCCTGAGTGGCACAGAGTTCTACAGAAGCCGAGTACATTGCAGTTTCCATGGGAGCAAGGCAAGTAGTATGGCTAAGGAAACTCCTTGTGGGATTGTTTGGTCAACCTTTCGATTCTACTATCATCCATTGTGACAACCAAAGTTGCATAAAACTTTCAGTAAATCCAGTGTTCCATGACCGGTCAAAGCATATTGAGATTCCTTATCACTATGTTAGAGATATGGTTGAAAGGAATGTGATTCAGCTGAAGTATGTTAGTACAGGCGAACAGACTGCAGACATTCTTATCAAACCTCTATCCAAGTCAAAAGTTGAGCATTTTCGGGATAAACTTGGTATGGTTGAAAATGTATGTTAATTTGAGATTAAATCTAAAGTATTTAATTCTGTTGTACTAATATCACTAAAGATATTTAATTGGTAAACTCTTTTGTCATGTGTGAGACTTCATGACTACATGGGCCCTGTGAACATTTTTGAAAGGTCACGACTTTTCAACAATGAACACTTGTATCTGGTTGATATTGTAAAGCGACGACTTTGCAAATATTTGACATCACTATCATGTTGGATATCATGGGACTTGATCTCTATGGACATGTCTGTTGTGCATTGCACACGCTCCCTGTCGCCAACAGGGTCCTCCTTTTTGAGGGCCTTTCTGTCTTCGCCCTGTTGAGTTCCGCGCAGAGTGTCTCGCGTCCTTTCGAGCGAGCCCGCGATCAGTCCGTAAGATGATGATGTTGAACAGAGGAGCCTGTGATTCTATGAGGTCAGTTGGGCCCTCGGACACAAATTCCAAGAGATTGTCTAAGCTTGTAAAATCGCCTTAAATAGGCGTGGGGTGTTAGAGACTGGTGAAATCCGCTAAGTAAAGGATAATGCATCTGAAGGCTACATAAGGACCCAAAGACGCTGATTTTCGTAGAAGAAAATGAGAGAGATTGCATGATGTTTTTAGAGGTTTGCAGGATTTGTATGAATGTCGATTTTCGCCAGCTGAAAGGCAAAGTTGGCAAAATGCCTCGAACCCGAAATTCGGACCTTTAAGCCAAAATGTTAGAAAAAGTGAAAGTTAACAAAATGCCTCAAAAGGCCGAAATTCGGACCTTTAAGCCAAAATGTTAGAAAAAGTGAAAGTTGGCAAAATGCCTCAAAAGGCCGAAATTCGGACCTTTAAGCCAAAATGTTAGAAAAAGTGGAAGTTGGCAAAATGCCTCAAAAGGCCGAAATTCGGACCTTTATGTCAAAATGTGAAAAAGTGAAAATTTGCAAAACGCCTAAGAAGTCCGAAGTTAGCAAAGAGGCTAAAAGTGTCGAAGTTCGCACTGTCTAGTAAAAACGCGAAAGGGGTAAAATTGACAAAGGCCACCAAAGGTCCGAGGTTTTCAAACAAAGTAAAATCGCCGAAGTTGGCAAAGCCCCTAAATCTGCCGAAGTTTGCAAAATGCTTATTATCGCCGAAATCCGCATTCTAGGAGATAGGAGAGAAAAGTTTGAAGTTTGACGAACCACGCCCAAGCGCTGAACTTCGCATGACCAAGGGTAAATGCGAAGTGTTTAAAAAGTGGAAATAGTCCCAATCCGCCGAAGTTCAAATGGAGTCCGAAAATCGCAAAAAAGGGTAAACCCTGTGAAATGTTTTAAACTTGGCAAAATGCCCCAAGGGTCTGAAAATGAGCGATTTAGAGGAGCAACGGTGGATAGTTTAAAGTTTAATCTCCTAAGGCAACTGAAAGTCCGAAGTTTGCATACCAAGGAGAAGCCGCTATTTACGTAAAATTCGCAAATTGTATGAAAGCTCCGTAAATCGCGATTATTGCTAAAGTGTTAAGGTTTTGAAGTTTTCCAACCCTCCAGGAATGCCAAAGTTTGGCAGCTATGGCGAAGTTGTAAATTTGTAAAACTTGCAAAATATTCTAAACCCCCCCCTAAATTTCCAATAGCAGGTGAGTCGCGTTTTTTTTTTTTAAGGGGTTGAAGGGGGCGTAAATATCAGAAGTCAAGCATTACAATCACACCAAACTCCCCTCTCCATCCGTGAAGATCTCACCAAGAAGAAACCACGCAGAAGTGTGAAGGTGGGAGTTTTCAGAAATCGCCAGGGTAATTAAAATGATTAAGTCATGAAAACTGCAAGTTCTTTTCAAACCATGGGCGTGAAAATTCGAATAGGAAGTTGACCGTTAAAATTCAAAAATTGCAGAACTCTTCCATTCAAATTTGCAAGTTGTGCGGATTCGCGTCATTCATTTTCGCTAGGTAAGTGCACTTCACCTCTCTCGATCGTTTGAAATATTTGCAAATTGGATAGATGTGTGTAAAAAAATTGATTAAAATGATTAAATCTTGAAAAACACATCTTTTTCCGTTTGTAAGACGTCATGCAAGTTAACTGAAAACAGAATCTCGGAATTAACCAGAAAACGCATTTTCAGACTTAGGAAAATTTCTCAAGTTTTGTCCATTTTGAAATTAATGCCTAAGTATAAATCTGCAATCAAAAAGCTTCATAAATATTTATGTTTAAATCAATCAAGCTTTTAGCTAGCGATATCATGTTGTTCTTTCAATTCGGTTTTGAATTGATCTTTGTATGCTGGCATATTCTTTATCTGACCCGCTTTACTTCCCCTATATCACCTCGTAATCCGCATCTTGTTGTGCAGAATAAATGCCTAAATCAGCAGTAGAATCATCAAAGACGCCTGCTACAGCCAAGACATCGCGAGCATCCAAATCAGATATCCCTCGCAAAGTCGAAAGGATGAAGTATCAATATCAAAGAGGGGGACTGAGAGAGTCAAAAGTTCAGAGTGTCTAGGATAGTGTCGATGATACTGACTTGGGCCATATTGACATCCAAGATTTTAGGAACTGAGTCTTTTCTCATAATGCCTACGGCAGGCCTAGACAGATGATGGAAAGTGGCATCGCCCAAGCGGCAGGATTTCCCCCAGTAGTGCAAAACTATGAGTTAGTAGTGGAGGCTGCCCGGCATTACCAGCCAGGTTCCAGGTTGGTGCTCCTCGAGGACATGGTCCTCGCTAACTTCACTCCGGAGGCCATTGGCGACGCATTTGACATTCCCTTCCCAAGCAACCCTATAGCAACAACAATGGACAAAGCACAGGGGGTGTATGACATGAATCTCGCCAGGTGCAGAACACTAATGAATGAAGAGTGGTACAAGGAGAGAAGACCTCCAAGCGTCAGAATTGGGAAAAAGACCCCTAGAAGTGACTTTCACAACGAGCATGGGGACATGGTCACATTGCTCAACAGGATTATGGGACTTCCCCAATCCATCTACTTTGAAGAGTGGATGTTTTACTTCACAGAACAGGTCTTCGCTGGGAAATCCAAGTTTGACTAGGCCCAGATCATAAGCGACAACATCCACACTCAGCTGATTGAACTTGAGACAAAGAAGTACTTCACTATGACCTCCTATTTGGTCTATATGTTCACCAGGAACCAGCCACTACCCGGTTTAATAATGAAAGGTGAAATTGGGAATGGACCTGATAAAAGTATATGATTGTTACCCACAACTACACTATCAGGATATAGCTCAAAGAGAAAAGAACAGCCCGACCTATGCAATTGGTCAATATGAGCGCATCAATGACGCCTTCATAATGCGCCTGGTCAGGCTAATGCATGGAGGATTACACATAAGGCTCTCAGAGCAAGCTACTGTTCTAGTACAAAGATATCATGCCTGGTTCATCCAGTTCCCAAGGTTCTCCTACATCCGGATAGTTGGCTTTGATGGTGCCCCTCTCCGACTTCCACTACCCAACCGACAAGATAGTTCTTATGGAGGTCGCAAGGCAATCATGTTCGGTAGGCAGCTTACTCAAGGACAGGAAGCAGGCTTGATTTGCATTCCCCATGATTATAGGCAACCAGGATGTCCATCTAAAGAGCCCATCCCAGGCGGAAGAATCCTTTGCAGAGCTAGCCTCCTATGGCTTATAGGAGCATTTTCCAAGGAAATGCTTTGATCACGACAATCTGGCAAAGAGAGCCTATGGCAGGCGATACAGAGCAAAAGAATTAGTTGACGATTATTGGAAAAACTGCTCTGATGACTATGAGGTCCGTAGGTGCGAATATTCAAGGCTGATTGTGCAGCAGATGCGACTCTTCGAATACCGTCGGGTCCTAGATCAACTCACAGATTCAAGAAATTGTCTGCAAGTCCAGGAATTTGAGGCAATAAGGCATCTTTTACCAGGCGTTGATTGGTCACAGGACCCGATCACTGATTTTGAGGCAGTCATGGCAGCCCCAAGAAGATATACAGACCAATAGTTGCATCAGCAGATTGAGCGACTAATTCATGAAGGAGTCCAGTTCACTTACCACTTAATGGGTAGCCTTGATTCTCAGTCCTCCGAAGATGAGGGAACTTCTAGTGCACCTAAGGAGGAGGTTGAAAAGCCTGAGAAAAGGAAGAAGGCGAAGGCCAGCAGAGGAACTCATACATCCAAAAGGACAAGAAGGGAAAAGATTCCCATTAGGAGACCAGAGGTCACTTCATCGTCAAAGGACCCTAGTTCGTCCGATGACATAGTTGAACTAGATTATATACCTGCTCCGCCTTCCCAGAGTGATATTGATGCATTTGGAGTTGATGATCCTCCTGCACCTGACATGCTGGAGTCCGAGCTAAGGGCCATTGAATCAGCCGAAACGGACAATCTAGTTGAGGAAGGAGAAATTCCATCCATTCAGGGGATTAAATTGCATGAACCCACCCAACAGAGCCGCCATGGATTGCTGCTCCATAATACTACCAAAGATGACTCTACCGTTGAAGGAGAGCAAAGGACAGAGGAGACTCGCGAGCTCGAAAAGACTGAAGAGCAACCATCACACGAAGGCACGACAATTGTTCAGTGAAGTGGGAGAAAACTCCGCTGCGAGTAAAGAACTTGACACCTCCTCCACTCCTCCTGTAACGGAACATCTGCAAATTTTGATGAGACGGCTGAGAACATCAAAGAACAGAGTGCAAGTTTAACCATAGCATCAGCCCAGACTGTACCTCAAGAATGGTTAATTGCCCGAGCCCAACGCAAGGCCGCCACCAAGCCATCCATCGATTTGGAGGACATCTTCTCACACATAGACCAAGCTAAAGCCAAAGGGAAGAAGAAGCCCAAGGCATATTCCAGAATAACCAAGGATGAACGAAGGAACCGTACTCTTCACATCGCCACCCCGCCTATAGACAAGCCAGCAGATCAGATTACACTGGCAGATTATAGCATCACAACCGTCCCCATCGGACGAGCCACTAAGGAACAGGAAAAGGAGGAATTCAAGGATTCAATACAAAACATACTCAGGCAACTTGAAGAAATAATAGCTGAAAAGAACATGTATCAAGCTCGGGCTGAGCAGGCCAAGGGGTACATTGATCAACTCTTGAGACCTTTACACAATGCTTTTGAATCCCACATTCCCCCGACAGCATTGGCACAAAGAACCACGATGGTATTTGAGGGAGTACGGGATACTGCGAGGGCCGTCAGGGAATGGATACAAGGCATCAAAGGGAGGGGAGAACGAATCCTTGAAGAAGTAAAAGAAATGGCCCACCATCGAGAGACCACCTTGGTCAGGCTATTAGAGGTAAAAACGGAATCCCTCAGAATGCATGAAGTGGCTGCCACAACTCTTCCCCTCGTAAGAGCTCTCTTTTGGACCCAAGCATAGATCCCTACACCCTCCGACATCCTGCACCCCCACGATATCGGCGTTTTCAAAGAGTGGTACTGGACTATCACCATGAAGAATGACACAAGAGAAATCATTGATAAAGAACACAATGCATGCGAGACAATTCTGAAAGGCATGCAAAAACTCGGCAAGACGATCCTCCGATCAATGGTCTCGGGATGGCAAAATGACCTATCCGATGATGTGATACAGCCGGACTGGGAGAAAAGACTGGGGACGGATAGGATCACCTATTCCGCTAGGGACCTGAGTTTTGTTGGTCAATTCCATTCAGACATGTTGTGCTTCGAGCATAATCGTTCCAGCTGGAAAGATGGTTTGAAGCACGTAGACCAATACCTTGAAGGCATGCAGTATAAAATTCGTCATCCTCCTATGCCTCCATTCAATTTGCTATTCCAATTGTGCCTTAGGTTCCAGGAATATGTTCGTGAGGAACGTGCAGCAAGTCAAGACCTTTGGCAAGAATATTTGCATGGTAAGGATGAATTCCTGGAAAAGGGATGTGAAGCTGGAAAAGAGAAAGTGCTTTTTTTTCTTTTTCTTTTGAATTTTGAAAAGTGCACTTTTGGCCAAAGGGTCATATTTGACTTCCAAGTCAACTAAATGTAAACTTTATGTGTGTACACCTTTTTGGATTATTTTGGATAAGTTTTAATTACCTTTTTGGGTAGTTATTTCTCCCTTTGGGGTAGTTGCTGATATTTACCCTCCATTAATGGGTATCGGTACTCTTTTGTAAAGGATGAATCTGGGCCACTTGTTTAGATTAGATCTTGGCCATTCATCCATTTTTGAAACCTATTTAAGGGGACTGGTTTTCCCTCATTTTGTAAGAAGTTCATGGATTGTTGCTGAAGCTCTGGCGAAATTTACAGGATTTAATGCAAAGTTAAGACCGTTTCAAGTTTCCTTGTGAGTGCATGGTCTCCTTCTTCATTAATTTAGAATTATCATTTATGTTCCTTTCATTTCTCTATAGCATTTTCTAGATAAACATCTGATAGAATCCTCGTTGTTCATACCATTAGGGGATGACTGATTGTCTTTCCTTCTGTATGGTTAATCTGAACCTTTCATATGCTTAGTTCGGTTATTGAATGCTCACTGAATGAATGTTAAAGTTCTGATGTTGTATTTAGTAGCATGAATACTCAATTTTCCCTTGAAGATCGCACTAGATTGATGCAAGTATTGTGCTTAAATGGTTGGTAATGCTTAGTCTAGTTATTTGGAGGTGTCTGTCTGTTTTCTGAATATGCTATCCTAGTTAAGTAACTTAGATTCTTTGTATCTCTCTCTCCCTATCCCTCTTTTTCCTTTTTTTTACCAAGAAGAATCCGCAGTCCTTTTAAAAACAATATCAACCCAACTGAAACTATTCGATAAACGAGACTGTTAAAGTTTTGGGGAACTCATCTAGTAATTGCCTATTTTACAGTAAGTCCTCTTGTGTTTCTAGCAAAAACACATCAAACCACTGAGTAATCCCGTAGTCAAGACCTGACAATCAAAACCTTGAAGTCGTCCCCTTTGATCAAACAAAAAACAGCATTAGGGATTTCCTTATCTCAAGAGAGGATAGGATACTCAACAAGTACATTCTATTTTGCGTTGGCCGTATGGAGTTTGCAGCGATGCGACTTTAGACACGTCAACAACGTCATGATAGTTAGCATCTCAGTAGACTTTATGGTGGATATCATGAGACTTGATATCAATGGATAACCATAATAGTTGAGATAATCATGGTGGATATTATGTGACATAATATCCATGGATATGCCATGATTTAATATTCCTATGGTAGGTATCATGTGACGTGATGCCAGTCCACATATCATAGTTTCTGGATATATATATATGAGAGTCATGGCAAATATCATGTAACTTGATATTTATGGGCAAGCGATATCTCTTAAATATCACAATGAGGTGATATCATTTATAAATGAATCCATTGTATTCTGGGATAGAATTAATCCTCCCTAGCCAAGAGGGAGTGTTAATGTTTTGTAGCTTCGGTCAGATTATTCTAACTGATGAAATCAAATGCTTAATTGGCCTGTCGGCCTTAAGCATTTGATATCTATCCTTCACAAGTATTAATCGAATTATTTGCTTTGTGTTTAATAAGATTCTTGCTTTAATTATTAATCTATGAAATATGATTGTAAATTAATCATATGTATATCGATATTGAGTATCGATCAGATTATATATTCTAAGTGAATCATATTATTAAAGTGTATCGGTATCAAATGCAAATTGGAATCGATAACAATCATTTAACCTTTGTTATGTATCGGCATGACTAATACAGCCGATAAGACATATCTACGTAGAGAGATGTCTCTATGTGGACATGTTCCACGTAGAGGCGTGCCTCTACATAGGCATGTCTCCCTCTATATGTAGAGGTGATCAATTGGTACTTGTAAACATACAGAAATATTAAGTGTTGACACAAGCCCGACTGCCACCTTCATCACAGCAGCCCGTATGCTGGTAAAATCGATAAGTAATATATCGATTGTTTCTTTGTTTAAAACAGCACTTGTAGAGAGATCGATATTATTATAAATCGATCATTGGAACAGCAGTTCATATTATAATAAATCAATATTCTTAGTGATTGATAATACTGTAATAAGACTTGGAGATTACATTCTTAAATTTAAAATATCCTATATTCAAATCTGATAAAACTTCAACACTAGCGAGTCCTTGATTTGCTTGCCAACTTTTACTCATTGGTCTGTTGTTTTTAGGTAATGTCCTGTATTTCTCTTTTTAGTCTTCTTTTGTCGTGTTATCTTTTTACCCTCTCTGTATCCCATATTCTACAGCGTGATCTCATTGACTGTAAATTTCAATCTCAATTAAGTTTACTTTCAAAATATATAGATGTACCCTGTTGAAATTCCATTTCGTCTAGTCCTTTTACCTTGTTATTGGAGATCTCCATCTAAAGAAATGCAAATTTTAGGTTTATGTGTGAGCAATTAATCAAGAGATGATCATTTTCACATTTGTGCTTTACCATTGTTCTTACTTGTGTCAATGTGCATAAGAATCAAGATGCATATGTGTGTTACTTAACAACTACTTGCCCAAAACTAGCTTGTGAGTTGTTGGGTGAGAAATCTACCAAACCTACCGGATTTGTGAGTACTAGCGAGTCCTTGATTTACTTGCCAACTTTTAATCACTGGTCTGTTGTTTTTAGGTAATGTCTTGTATTTCTCTTTTTAGTCTGCTTCTGTCATGTTATCTTTTTACCCTCTCCGTATCCCATATTCTACAGCGTGATCTCATTGACTGTAAATTTTAATCTCTTGAAATTCCATTTCGTCTAATCCTTTTACGTTGTTATTGGAGATCTCCATCTAAAGAAATGCAAATTTTAGGTTTATGTGGGAGCAGTAATCAGGAGATGATCATTTTCACATTTGTGCTTTACCATTGTTCTTACTTGTGCCAATGTGCATAAGAATCAAGACGTATACCCCATATGGTTGACCAACCTGCCCTCTCCACCTTCCTGGTTTTCTTTGAGATAGAATATCATTAAACTAAGAAATAATGGCCCTGGTATCATTCTAATTTAATCACAACAACATTTGTCATAAGATGGCCTACGTTGTGCAATGAAAATTTATATTCTTGTGTAGATTATTTTATTCTTAGTTTTAGATGGCTTGAGCACTCAACAATCTAGTTTCATTTCCATCTTTATTCTTTTGAGACATTGTGATGTCCTTTTTCACTAGTTTCACGCTTGCATCGAAACTGGGATAATCTAATGTGTTTGTCAATGTTGGTAGGGTTGTTTCCTAGTGATGTTAAGGCCAAGTAGATGGAAGGATTATTTTTAATGCGTGTTGAATGGATTAACATTTCATAAATTATTGTACTCTTTGGTTTGGCATGGCTTGTGCACTCTCTATGACTCCTATCTTTGATCTTGTTGCAAGCAACAACATATGAAAATTTGAAATAACAACTTTTACATCTTTGTAGAAAAAAAAGAGGAAAAAAAACTACCGTTTTTCATTTTGAACATCAAATAACTGAAAGGAAACTTGTTCTTAACTGAAATCTTGAATTAAACATAGATCTATGCTATGAGCAAAATAGTAGATACGAATGTAAAGTTTAACATTTCAATTAAAATGAAAAGAGAGGTTTAGAATATACATTTTTCCAGATGCCAATATTCTAAACTTTCATAACTTTGTCAACAGACCAATGAGGAGGGAAAGTATCATCAAGGTGCGTTTCCGCCCCAACCACGGACTTACTAGTCCTCCGTGCCATATCCGACTAGATTGGCCCGACCCTTCGCAGGGAGATACCAAAAACTCTAACCCATGCCATCTGAATTGGTGGATAATCCTACACGGATCCTTAGTCGGTCATACACCATAGGTTTCCCCTTACTAGTATGACCTCTGACCAAGTTGTGTATCTGGATTAGCAAATTGGTTGACGCTTGTAGAATAGCATCACCTTGGCTGAAAGTTTAAATATAATAGCAATCACGCTAGTTCATGAAGTTAATTGTTCATCAACTTGCTCGGTTGGATTAAATTCCTGAAGGTATCCAAGTCCTCATGTTTGTCTCTATGCTACTGCATTCTGACTCTATGAGACACATTGGTTGTCATTCAAGTGTGGACTCAAGTTTCACATACTGGTCTATAAACTCAAGATGACTTACACTCTTATAATGTAACCTTTCTTGACCAAACCCTAGATTATTTTAGTATGGAGTTCATAATTGTGCCCTTGACCTAGCAACTTGCTCTCTCATGAACAGAAGAATGAAAAACATATGATGCCCTTTTTCACACATGAATATTACAAGAAATATCCAGACAGTTGATAGTTCTCTACAGTCTGGCATAGTTGATTGTATCGGCCGGTATTCTACCTCATCCTGAGGTTAAGACCTTATTTTATTTTTAAATGTAAAATTGTTCCCTTCTAGTTCATTGAAGCATGGTCTACACCGATATACTTACCTTAGTGCAGATGTCATGTCCCCACTTTAGCAGTTGACCAAGTGTATGTGCGTTAGCCTTGCTCTACATGGTCCCGAGGGCTAACGAAGGGTTTAAGGGGATCCTGGATTGTTTTGGCCTAGTCATTTCTAGTTTGGGCCAAAACGGAGTTGATTTACTTAGTTTTAGGCATACTTACTATTTTTAGTAAGTCAGCAGGACACAACGGAGGCTAGTTTTGGTGATTGGATTTGATACTCCTCGGCAAGAGCTTTCCGACGAGCTATCACTCACGCTATTCGGAGTCCGATTGCTAATATATTTTAATGCCTGAAGTGTTATTAAAGTCACATTTAATTTAATTGTAAAATATTAAAGTTACTTTAATATTTATTTTATGGGGATGTGTGCAAATCAAAGGGGCACCCAAGGGAGACATAAGTGAATATTTTAATATGTTTTATATTGCACATCTTTTATCCCACATTGCTCAAGTGAGTTGGGTCGACCCTTGGAGAAAGAATAAAAGGAAGCTTTTGTAGCTTCATTCAGCATGTTGAATATGAGAAGAAATTGATGTGTGAGTTGCAGATCCGTTCTTGGCATTAGAGGACGTCTATCCTCTCTTGTGACATTCTAGACGTCATTCCCTTGGGGTTTGGCCTTTGGAATCCATTGCTATCAGCTTCATTAATAGGCAGATTGGGTGCATCTCCAATTACAAGCAGATTTGGTGTTTTGCTCATACCTTCTTCACTTCTTGACCAATGCTTATGCCATTCTGAAGGGATGATTTTATGAAGATATTGGATTGATTGAATACTAATTAATACTGTAGCAGCACTGTAGCGCAGCACTATTCATGTTACTGTAGCATGGCACTATTCACGCTACTGTAGCAGCAAGATGGGAAGTCATTGTTGGAACATTATGTCAAAAAATGCTGGAGTATTTAGTGAGTTGAAAAATCTGCTATGTATTTGACTTTATTAATTCTGGAAATAATATCATATCAGCAGTAGTTCAATCTTCATGTTGCATATTATTGTAATTTCCTTCTAGTTCATGTTATGTGATTTTAAACCTATGCAAAGACTTAAAAACAAACAAACATTTCATTTCTAAAGCCATAAGAGGTTTAAACATTAAACGGAGAAATAAGGAGTTGGATGCAAACTATTTGACTAAATTCCTATCAGCAGTTGGTTTATTTTTGGGGCATTCTAGGGTGTCCATTACAGTGGTATCAAAGCTTGTTTTTCCTACCATCTTGTGAGGGTTTCGTGCATCCAGCACATCAGTATTACTTGAGGAGAAACAGGTCAAACCTAAACTTACAGAATTCACCAGAGATTGAAGAGGAGGGTGACCCTTTTTCAGCACCAGCCATGGGTGACAGAGATGGGGAAAGGGGAGAACCTAGCACTAGGGAGATGCTCAGTGATCTTGCTAGGGGTCAGAGGGAGCTCCAGGCTACATTGCAGCAGATGGCTATAGCCATTATACAACATTTGACGAGAGCAGATCAAGGCAATAATGGCAACCAAGGTAATAATACCAATCAGGGTAATAATGCTAACCAGGGAGGTGGACAGGGTAATGGAGGTAATGGAGACGCATCGGTTAACAGGGGAACCAGGACATATGCTAGAGCAAGTTCTTCTACCACGAAACCACTCATGCCACAGTTTGCTCCGAGACAGAATGACTAGAATAATGCCGGTCCTACACAGTAAGAGATTCAAGATATGATTATGGATGATTGGAGGGACTCCAGCCCTGAGTTACAGGCTGAGATGACAAGACTCAAGAATATGCCCATGAGAGGAAACTGACAACAAAATTATGAGATGAGGAAGAAGTTGGGAAAGTTGTCTATTCCATACTATGATGGTACAGGGAAGGCTTTAGCACGGATATGGGTCCAGAAATTAGATACTTATTTCCAGCTTAATCCCATGCTTGAGGAGGATGCGATTAAGTATGTTGCATTGCACTTGGATGGGAGTGCACACGAGTGGTGGCACCATGGTATGGTCACATTGGGCCATAATCAGATAGACACATACACAGAGTTCACTGAGAGGTTGATTGACAGGTTTGATACGAAGGATCCAAAACTTCATTTCAAGGAGTTAGCTCAATTGAGACAGTGGGGTCTTATTGACAGTTACATCTCAGATTTCCAGAGTCTATCAGTGTTGGTTACAGACATTTCGGAGAGGAGGTTGATTGTACTGTTTGTGGATGGATTGTTAGAGCCTCTTCGTGGTTGGGTGAAGGGACATGATCCCCTCACATTGCAGGATGCCATTCGGAAGGCGAGAGATCTTGCACCTTCCGCTTCTAGGAGTAAGTTCACTCCTAAGGATCCACACTTCAAGAGGGATAAGGATAAGAAACCTCTACATAAGGATTCTTAGCCTCAGAAAAAAGAATCAAAGAGGTTAGACAATGAGACACTGAACGAGTTGAGGTGGAAAAAAACTATGTTTTCAATGTAGGGAACCGTGGGATTTATCTCACAAGTGTCCTCTGAAGGCTAAGGCCAACTAGATGGAGTACTTCTCTACTAAGGAGTCATAGTCAGAGGATGAGGAGCAGCAGTCAGAGTCTGATGGTGAGAGCAGTGCCACTGAGGAGGGTTCAGGGAATGAGAAGTCCCTAGCTAGATTGACAGGTGCTCAAAAGGCAATTACTTTTAAGGTGCGTGGCACCATACAGGGACAGAAGGTGGTGCTTTGTTGGACACTGGGGCCACACATAATTTCATAGATTCACAGTTAGTGGCTAGGAGAGGGTGGCAAATTGAAGAACATTCAGGATTTCGAGTCATGGTAGCTAGTGGTCACAAGTTACTATACACACAGAAGATTACAAATCTTCGCATCAGATTGGGAGATGGTTATGAGCTCCAGGATGAGTTCTATGTTGTGGACATGGGTGATTATGACGTTATCTTAGGGATGACTTGGATGGCATCGTTGAGAGAGTTTACTCTCAACATGGAGAGAGTAGAGATGAGGTTCCAGCATGAGGGCAGGACCGTGGTACTCAGAGGATTATCAGATGGCAGTTGTAGGGTAGTTTCTTTGAGGAGGATGGAGAGATTGTTCGGACATGATGATGTTGAGTGGGCAGCGGAGTGCTTGATTATGCCAGCATCACCAGAGCCACAGGTTAAGAGTCATCCGCTTGATATGCAGGACATCCTTGATAGACATGCCAAGGTATTTGGCAGTATTCCACATGGTGTTCCTCCAGATAGGGGGATAGAGCACGTCATTGAGTTAGAAGAGGGGGCTAAGCCCATTATGATCACGCCCTATCATCATCCAAAGAAACACAAGGATGAGATAGAGAAAGCCATCAAGGAGTTGTTGGAGATGGGGCACATTAGGCCAAGCAAAAGCCCTTTTGCTTCAGCAGTTGTTTTGGTTAAGAAGGATGGAACAATGCACATGTGCATTGACTACAGGGCCTTGAACAAGAAACCATTAAGAACAGGTACCCCATTCCGAGGATAGATGAGCTGATAGATGAGCTACATGGGGCATGCTTCTTCACAAAGATAGATTTGAGATCAAGGTATCATCAGATCAGTATGAGGGCAAAGGACATTGAGAAGACAGCTTTTCAGTGTCACTATGGTCATTTCGAGTTTCTGGTTATGCCATTTGGGCTAACCAATGCTCCTACTACTTTTCAGAGTTGCATGAACCAGGTATTCAGGGGGCATTAGAGGAGATTCGTTTTGATTTTCTTTGACGATATTTTGGTCTTTAGCAAGACATGGGAGGAGAATTTGTAGCATCTTGAGGAGGTGCTATCTATCTTGGAGAGAGAGTCACTGTATGCCAAGGAGTCTAAGTGTGAGTTCGGGATGACAGAGCTTTTATACCTTGGTCATATTATCAATGCAAAGGGAGTTCGGGTGGATCCTGAAAAGATTAGAGCTATTGTTGATTGGCCCACGCCTACGAACCTTACTCAGCTTAAGGGGTTCTTTGGCTTATGTGGTTTTTATAGGAGGTTTGTTAAGGGGTTTTCTCAGACAGCTGCTCCCTTGACAGATCTTACTAAGAAGGGGGCCTTCATGTGGACAGGGGCAGCACAGAGGTGTTTTGAGCATTTCAAGCAAGTGATGTCTTCATGTCCAGTCCTAGCTCTACCAGACTTCACGAAGCCTTTTGAGCTTCATTGTGATGCATTGGGTGATGGGATTGGAGCAGTATTGATGCAGGAGAAGCACCCCATCGCTTTTGAGAGTAGGAAGCTCCGAGGTGTGGAGAGGAGCTATTCTATTTATGATCGTGAGATGTTGGCCATCATGCATGCCTTGGCCAAATTCCGATCCTACTTGGTTGGAGGGAAGTTTGTGATCAAGATGGATCACAACAGCATAAAGCATTTCATGAGCCAACGAGACTTGAATGGCAGGCAACAGAAGTGGGTCACTAAATTGCAGGCTTATGACTTTGACATTGAGTTTGTCAAAGGGAAGAAGAATGTAGTAGCTGATGCCTTATCAAGAAGACCTCACATTTGTGCTCTTGCAGAGATTACAGGAGATTGGAGGGATAAGATTATAGCAGAGTATGTTGGATATACTTGGGCTTCTGGTTTGATTTCAGGTACTATACAAGATGATCGCTATGAGGTGATAGATGGATTGATCAGATTTCAAGACAGGGTTTATTTGATTCCGTCATCACAGTTGAGAGAGGCGATACTGAGGGCATTTCATGATGCGCCTACAGCTGGGCATCCAAGGGTCTTCAAGACCTACAGGCAGATCCGAGAGCGGTTCTCATGGAGAGGGCTCAAGGATGATGTTCAGAGGTATGTCAGGGAGTGTGCAGTTTGTCAACAAAATAAGGGAGAGCACACGTTTCTTGCAGGTTTACTACAGCCCTTGCCCATTCTGGACAGGAAATGGGAAAGCATTTCTATGGACTTCATTACTGGTTTACCACGAGTGCAGGGAAGAGATTGCATTTATGTGGTGGTAGACAGATTGACGAAGTTTGCTCACTTCTTTGCTATTCCTTCTTCTTACACAGCAGCTCAGGTGGCAGATTTGTTCTTCAGAGAGATTTTTAGGTTGCATGGGCTACCAAGATTTATTGTTAGTGACAAGGATAGCAAGTTCATGAGCGCCTTTTGGCAGGAGTTGTTCAGGCTGTGCGGTACAGATCTTACACCTAGTATGAGCTACCATCCTTAGACAGATGGGCAGATGGAGATAGTAAATAAATGGGTGGAAGGTTATTTACGGAACTATGTGACTGTGCAGCAGAGAGCTTGGGTCGGGTGGTTACACATGGGGGAGTATTGTTACAATACCACATATCACATGACCATCAAGATGACTCCATTTATGGCATTGTATGGGTATGAAGCACCAAGCTTCATGGATTTGGCTTTGGGGGACAACAGAGTGCCCAAAGCCAAGGATCCGTTGTAGGATAGTCAAGATATCCTGAGAGCGCTCAAGGAGAATATACAGTAGGCTCAAAATCAGCAGAAGTTGTATGCTAACCAACATAGGGTAGAGCGCAGTTTCGAGGTGGGGGACATGGTGTATTTGAGGCTACAGCCATATAAGCAATCATCGCTCAAGAGGAGCGGAGCAGAGAAGTTGAAGCCTAGATTTTATGGTCCCTACAGGGTGATTCGCAAAGTGGGTGAAGTCGCCTATGAGCTTGAGCTTCCAGAGGGCAGTCGGGTACACAATGTATTTCATGTGTCTAGGCTTAAGAAAGCCATTGGTCATAGTGTAGTACCTTTTGCAGATTTACCCCCTTTAGATGAGGAGGGGAAGCTCGTGTTAGTACCTGAGGCTATTTTGGACACCAGAGAGAGGAAACTCAGAAACAGGATAGTGAAGGAGTATTTGGTCAGATGGAGAGACCTGCCGGAGGAAGATGCTACATGGGAGAATGAGCAGGTGATACAACAAGCTGGACTGAGATTGCTTGAGGACAAGCAATTTCAAGGGGGGCGGACTGTAATGTCCCCACTTTAGTAGTTGACCAAGTGTATGTGCGTTAGCCTAGCTCTACATGGTCCCGAGGGCTAACGAAGGGTTTAAGGGGATCCTGGAGTGTTTTGGCCTAGTCATTTCCAGTTTGGGCCAAAACGGAGTTGATTTACTTAGTTTCAGGCATACTTACTATTTTTCATAAGTCAGCAGGACACAACGGAGGCTAGTTTTGGTGATTGGATTCGATACTCCTCGGTGAGAGCTTTTCGATGAGCTATCACTCGCACTATTCGGAGTCCGATTGCTAATATATTTTAATGCCTGAAGTGTTATTAAAGTAACATTTAATTTAATTGTAAAATATTAAAGTTTGACTTTAATATTTATTTTATGGGGATGTGTGCAAATCAAAGGGGCACCCAAGGGAGACATAAGTGAATATTTTAATATGTTTTATATTGCACATCTTTTATCCCACATTGTTCAAGTGAGTTGGGTCGACCCTTGGAGAAAGAATAAAAGGAAGCTTTTGTGGCTTCATTCAACATGTTGAATATGAGAAGAAATTGATGTGTGAGTTGCAGATCCGTTCTTGGCATTAGAGGACGTCTATCCTCTCTTGTGACATTCTAGACGTCATTCCCTTGGGGTTTGGCCTTTGGAATCCATTGCTATCAGCTTCATTAACAGGCAGATTGGGTTCATCTCCAACTACAGGCAAATTTGGTGTTTTGCTCATACCTTCTTCACTTCTTGACCAATGCTTATGCCATTCTGAAGGGATGATTTTATGAAGATATTGGACTGATTGAAGACTAATTAATACTGTAGCGCAGCACTATTCACGTTACTATAGCACGGCACTATTCACGCTACTATAGTGCAGCACTATTCATGTTACTGTAGCAGCAAGATGGGAGTCATTTTTGGAACATTATGTCAAAAAATGCTTAAGTATTTAGTGAGTTGAAAAATCTACTATGTATTTGACTTTATTAATTCTGGAAATAATATCATATCAGCAGTAGTTCAATCTTCATGTTGCATATTATTGTAATTTCCTTCTAGTTCATGTTATGTGATTTTAAACCTATGCAAAGACTTAAAAACAAACAAACATTTCATTTCCGAAGCCATAAGAGGTTTAAACATTAAACGGAGAAATAAGGAGTTGGATGCAAACTGTTTGACTAAATTCCTATTGGCAATTGGTTTATGTTTTGGGCATTCTAAGGTGTCCATTACAGCGGAAAAGATGAGATAGACAACAAATTGCTATCTCCCTCATCAACATTAGCTTCTATGTTTTGTGTGTATTATGAGCATTCGTATTGCTTCTGTACCATTTCGTGATACTATATATTTTGTAGGAATGCCAACAGTTTATACATGACTATTTGCATTAAGAAGCGCTATAAGCTCCCTTGTCTATCAAATCTTTTCGCACTAAGGTTTTGTATATTAAATGTCTAAATGCACTTGTATTTATCCTGCCCAACCGCATTAATGAGTACTGGAATACATCTCTTGCCTATCGTTCTTACCACTCTGAAGATAAATTGACCATCTTGGTTGAACAGTCTATGGGACCAAGAAAAACACACACACTAAACCCCTTAAATATATTTTTCCATGTCTGATCTCTTGCTATGAATCTTGACTAGAAAGCTAGCCGTTTGGTTGATCCTATCCTCGTCAAATGTTTGATCTCTTGCTATGAATCTTGACTAGAAATCTAGCCGTTTGGTTGATCCCGTCCTCGTCAAATAACTGATGCATGTTGTCGGCCTTCAAAATGATCTCATACTGAGCTCGAATATCTTCATACGCTATGCATTCAATCAGAAAGTGCCATTTAGTCTCAATTGCTCCCATCCCGCAAAACAAACAAGTTCTCTCTTCCTATAACTCCTTGGGCCTTTTCCACCTACCCGTTTCAACCTGAGATGATGCAAACTAGTCCTCAATTGTGCTACTAACAACCTAGCTTTCCCTTTAATAACTGCCCCTAAATATGCTTCTATGAGTTCCAGAATGGTAGCCATTCCTTTGAATGAAGAACAATGGTATTTGCAGAGCAAATTAAACTTCCAGCAACAAGAATGTCCCACATTTTTTCCAAAATCCGCCTATAAACTCTATGGATTGGATTAACCTTTCCTTAACGAGAGGGTACCGAATGCAAAAGTTATTTTTAATTATTATAAAACGGAAATAAAATAATAATAATATTAATAAGTGAATTAATAATAGCTTAGCTTAAAATACCTATTTCAAGACTTAAGATGTGAAACCCTAGACATCTATTCAGACCAAAATAGGGTTACCTGACGCGACAAGCTGACAAAAAACATGGTCAATTGAAACGACTTGACTCACTTACCTTTAGGGTTTCTAGATGGCATGAGTTTTCCCTCTCCTTACCTCCCAACTTGATGATACTTCCCCTCCCTTCTCAGAGGATGACGAACTCCTGCACACACTTGGCCAATTCAACCAGTTAGCTCAAAAACCTTGTTATAATCTTGACATTTCAAAATATCATTATCAAAAGTAAAACATCTTAATGTCATAATGTAAACCATCAAAACATCAATCTAACAATTATGAGTCTACAATTCATTGTTCTAAGCACATTTAGCATCATTCAGTAATGCATGAACATCTAGGGCATCATTATTCAATTTAAAACATGAAACATCTAGGGCACGATTAAATATCTCACAATAAAGCATAGAACAACTAGGGCACAAACAACATGGCGTAAAGTAGCATAAAAACTAGGGCACAAATGGGATGTAACAGATCTTTTCAACTCTAGCACAGTTTCCTTTATTTTATACCAATTTCTCCTTGAGGGGATCCTCATATGTACTTGTCTTTATTGATGGGATTTTATTCGTCAGAAGTGGAGATAAAGTTTATAGATGGTTTGTGACAGGTGATGATATTTTTGTATTGATTAAAATAATTACAGTTTTTAATAGGTTCTGCAATCTATTAAAAATAGGATTTTAAAGTAAGAAGGTTAATTAGTATACTAGAAACATTTCCTTTTTGCTGTTTTTTTTCCCATAATATATTTCTCATCCATTAATGGCGTGTGCTCATTTGTCTTGATAATGAGAACAGAAAGATGAAAGTGCACTCTTACGCTTCCTTCAATGCAAGTATGGAAAAGGTCGATCTGGCAGACCAGATATATTTTATGATCCTAAGTATGCTTTACGTCTTTGTCTGAAAGAGGGACGAATGCGTGCTTGTGTTTACATCTATAGCATGCTGGGCATGCATGAAGCAGCTGTTGCTCTGGCATTGCAGGTAATTTTCATCTCATTGAAAAATTCTCTTGTGGGACCATATTCTGTAACTGAGCTAAAAAGACTAGCAAATATGCAATAAAATAGATATTGGGAACCTTTGAAAAAAGGAACTTGTTAAATAGCTATTTAAGAAACTGAAAGTTATTAGCCAAAATTATGTCAAAGAGAAGATAAACTACCAGCTCTTTTGTTTCTATTTTAATAAGTTTTTAAAGTCGGGAGTTTTTCGGTAACAACCACTACTATAGTCACATTATACATACACAGAAAACCAAAACTAAAAATGGAATTCAACTACTTAGGTTTAAAAAGCATGGTAAATTAAAACATTAAAATACTAATAAAAACACGGAAAAAACCTACAAATGTATATAAATTTAGAATTATTAAAGTTAAATAAAGTTCTCAATATCCCATAAATATATCGATAAGCAAAAAGTGTCCAATATATTTAGAGGATATAAAGAAGAGACAGATATATATTGTTCTTTCATCTTTGATGTTTCCCTAATGTCA
The DNA here is from genome assembly GCF_030272615.1 of Cryptomeria japonica. Lineage (NCBI taxonomy): Eukaryota > Viridiplantae > Streptophyta > Pinopsida > Cupressales > Cupressaceae > Cryptomeria > Cryptomeria japonica. The sequence continues at coordinate 393,929,212 of NC_081410.1, forward strand.
GAGATCTAGTTAATTACTCTTTTCCATAATCAAAACTCTATTGAACACTAAAATACTAAATTGCAATACAACATAGCAGTAGTCATAGATAACCCTTGCAAAATACCATATACTGTTTTAAAACAGCTGCCAAACTACCATGGGTTCATTGCAGAATCCATTGAATTCCATTGGATTTGATGCAGTTTTCCTTGGTAAGATGGTTTTAAACTTGTTTTTAAGAAAAAAAAGTTTTTCCTAGTTTGACCTAGTTTATTGAAAAAACTGGGCAACTTGGGTCAAAATGAGACGATGCAAGTGGCTGGTCTGTTTAAAAGGGTGCTGTGTTTTAATCTTGTTTTTTATAACTATGGTCGCTTCTACTGATAACTGATAAAGGAAAGGATTAGAAATATCAGTTGTGATAGATCTCATATCCAACTAAATTATCACCTCTCGTCACACACTAAAATACTAAAATACAAAATAAGAGTTTGAGATCCTTGGACCTTAATCACTAGAAAATAATGTGCGTCAGAATGTTAAGTCATTGAGCTCAATTTTATGATCCTGAAAATGTAAGATACCCTGTCTAATATAACCTTAATCTCCCTGAATTTCATGATTTTAGTGTATTGGCATTCCATTAAACACTTTGTATGCAAGCTGTCTTGTTCATTTTTGAGTGGGTTTTTTTTCAGAGCAGCAGATTAATGGCTCCAAACTAGTACAAATAATGTATGAACTCATAATGGAAATGATAGGGTGATTTAACAAACACTTGCTATACAATATAACAGCCACATAGGTAGTTTGACAACTCGGATTTCATGTTAATATAACTGTGGTTACAAGTCGGAATGAACTGAAATAACCTTACATTGACAATGCTTTAACAAACTTAGATCTAACTCAAATGTTTGAAGTTAATTGTGGAACTGATCTTAGTTGCAAAAGTAACACTAGTGCTCAGATATTAAGTTTCAATGCAAAGCAGTACCAAAATCTACTCTTTATTGTTCAACTATAGTAAAATCACCCTCCTCGTTGAATTTAAAAGTAAACAAATGATTTGTTCCTGACCTGATATTTGATACTTGTACTTTGCAATACAGTGTCTTATATTTCTATATGAAATAAATGAAATCTCTGACCTTTTAGTAGCAGATAATTGTTCCCTTACACAATGAAATCCAAGGCACTCAGGGTATTCATTTATGACAGACAGCTTTCAACAAATGCCGCCCACAGTAGACTGGAATGATATGACTATGATCTCAACAGCTATTTAATCTCCAATGCATATTCCAAGCACCTGTTCAATAACTTTGAGCAGCTAGCAATGCAATCACCATTGGTACGTTACACCAATACCTGGAATCGCAGCCTTCAATAATGTCTACGCTGCTACCGGTAGAATGTGTCCAAGTGTAGAAGCATTTACCTCACACTGAGCTGCAAACCAAATACCACAGGTTGCCTTTCTCCCAAATATGGACCAATAGCCTTCACATATTACTCAGGCCCACTAAAGCTGCCAATCTTTAAATTGAATTCCGTATAAATGAACCTGGGCAGCCAAACTATGCTAATATCCTCCCACGTTATTTGGCTTCTTTGAAATAAGTTGCTCAATAACATTTCATTGCCCCTTATTTTCGAAATCGGCTGCCCAAAAATGTAATGCCAAGATGGAAGGCCATATAAAATTTAACATTTATCGGCATCACAAAATGTAAGGCATTTGAAACAATAAAATGACTCCCATAATATATGTAAGGAACCATAATCCGTGACAAATATTTATTTCTCAAAGTAACACTCCATCTTATGAATTAATAAACTCTGTCATTTGATTTCAGCTTTACCAAATACATCCCACTAGGCCTTCGCTTTATTTGACTTGCCAGCATAAGGCAAGACGTCCCAATTTTCCTCACGCCAACTTGATGAGTGGCAGCCAGTATTATTCAGATTTCCATGCCATTAATGAATGACCTAAGTCTTAAAATCTGGCACTCGTTACTATCCATGAATTATTGCTTGCTATTAACCCCTAGCTCACTATTTCTGTATATTACCTTCACCAACTTAACTGGTACTATCACCTTACTCAAATAAATTCATTATTAACTCCTTTGCTTCTTTGCCTGACTAATATTTCTGAAATTCGTCTTCTGAGAAGACTTAACAAAAATTCAACAAACATCTAACACATTGCGAATCCTGATGTGAATCTGCCTTCCTGATGGTGTTGGGTTTCCATCCAACCTCGAGGGTTTTTGTCTTCAAGTCCTCTGAAAGCAAAAGCTCTCTTGTATTCTTTTATTACTAATTTCTTGAATGAATAATCCTTATTTCTGCCACCCTTTTATAATAGTTTATTGATAACGGTTCCAAATATTAAATCATAAAGTGACATTAATAATATTATAATTTTAACTCGAAAAGTCACTTTATAATAAATAATTAATTAACTATTAATTGCCTTAAAATAATTTAGTCAGAGTAATAATTTAATTATTTATTTATTTATTTATTTAAGGTTGGCAAAAATAGGACATTACAAGTCTTCTCACCCTGGGATTGCTTGTCCTCAAGCAATCTGTAGAACAATCACTGAAGAATTGTACCAATCACCAGGATCCCTTATCAATCTAGGAGGCCTGTAAAAGCTTCTGCTTGAAACATTATTCAGCAGCTTTTCTGTAAACAATATCTCCTTATCTCTCCTAGATAAAAGTATGAAAAGACTCATCATGGTATTAGCATAGTCACCATTACATGCTTCTGCCTTAACACCAAAATTTCGCTGTGCCACTCTGATAGTACTGAATGTGGTAGTTCTACCCTTCTGCATTACCCTATGAAGTTTCCTAGCAATCCCTGGATCCCAAACCTTAGAATCGTCATATATCCTCAAAGTGAAAAGATAAGCATAACCTGCAAATCATGAACACAAATTATCCAACTCCAAATTGATGTTGAGAACAAAATTTGAGTTGCTCCTCCGAGGAAGAACACAAATTAGCTTGCATGCAATCTGAATATAATGCTGGGCAGCCATGAATTACATGATTTTCAAAACTAGATGAAGCAATATTAGCTGCAACACCTGTTCTCTTCAACCGTAACCTTTTGTCAAAATTCTCCGAAGGCTCCAAGTCCCCAAAAAGTATAATCTGATTGCTGCAAAAACCTGAAACTAACATATTATAATATGATTTCAACAATCTGAAAATGAGACCTCAGCAACAAGTCCGAAATCTCTTAGGAATAATGAAAGATTTAGGTGTTCTAATAGCTGGAAATACCTTTGTCAAGACTGTAAATTCCTTCACAAAATTAATCAATGGAAACATGCTCCCATTTATGACTGAAATTTCCTTCCAATCTTCTTGTAAGTATGCACGAGGAATCGTAAGATGGCCATATCATTAATGAATGCTCCAAGTCCTAAAACTTGGCGCTCATTTCTTATTACTATCCATGAATCAGTGTTTGCTATTAACACCTGGCCCACTATTTCTGTATAATTTCTTCACCAACTTAACTGGTACTATCACCTTACTTAAAGAAATTCATTATTAACTCCTTTGCTTTTTTGCCTGACTAATATTTCTGAAATTTGTCTTCAGAGAAGACTTCACAAAATTTCAACAAATATCTAACCTGATCAATAAAGCAGAGTGCGGATCTTGACGTGAATCCACCTTCTTGATGATGTTGGGTTTCTATCCAACCTCGAGGATTTTCATCCTCAGATCCTTTGAAAGCAAAAGCTCTTCCGTATTCTTCAATTACTAGTTTCCCAAATGAATAATCCTTCTTTCTGCCACCCTTTTATAATAGTTTATTGTAAACCATTCCAAATATTAAATCATAAAGTGACATTAATAATATTATAATTTTAACTTGAAAAGTCACTTTATAATAAATAATTAATTAACTATTAATTGCCTTCAAATATTTTAGGCAAAATAGTAATTCAATAATTTGTTTATTTAAGGCTGGCAAAAACGGGACATTACAGAAAATTAGTTGACACTACAATGTGAAATCTTAGTTAGCCTTCTAGTTTCATCGTAAGGCCAAATAACTACATTTGTAATAGATCCATACATGATCCACTGCCCAAAAGTATGGGTGAGACTGCATGAGGATGTTACTGCTGTCTATGCATCTACTTTCAACTCTGATCTTCAATAAATATGTGTACTGACTGGAAACTCCATATAAATTATCTGTCTTTTCTTAGTTGAATAGTCTTATTGTTGATTAGGGATTGTGACTTACAGTGTTGCATCTGTCTGTCCAAATCCACAGCTGGAAGCTTGACCACAGTTATCTTAATCTCAAGCAAACTCTGGAGTAAACTGGTTCCCCTATTCTAATGGTTTCTAAAAATACTTATGGGTGAAAAGGGTGAGGGAGAAAAATACCGTAACTTTTACACTAAAAGGGTGATGTGCCAAAATAGTGTGTCACTCCCAAAGGAACAAGATAAGCACTTGAAAATCTAGATTCTAAACATTCAACAAAAAAATGGATATGGTAAATGTCTAATGCTAGAGGTAAGAAGTTTAACACTCTAGTGAGGTTGAACTGTTCACATAAAACTCGAGATTGTGGGAAGAATAAAAATGCCATGAAATCTTTTATTAAATGCTTCTGAAAATACACAGTTGCAAAACTCTCCAAAGGTTAAATGCTTGCTGAATGCATAATAAAACAGTTACAACTGCATAAGAAAGAACTACAATAGAATCAATCTCTTGCAAAGCTAAGGTGGGCCCCTCATTTATCTGCAATACAAACAATTTTGGGACATTGAAAGGGCCTTCGATATCTATTATGATCATCCTCCTTATCAATGCCTCACATTTGCCTACAAATTATCCTATGATATTAAGATACGCAAACAGGTCCTGAAATAGTAAAGCTAAAGCTTTAAAATGTGTTTTTAATTATTGGACTATCCTTTTATCCACAAGGAATATTTTGACTCGTTGGACCTGCACTCTTTATCTTGGCACTTTTATAAACTCATGAAATATCTCTCTTTTTGGCTTTATGAGGGGCATCCCTCACTTCTAATATCTTTTGTTTATGATTATGCTCCCTCTCTTATTTTGAGGTACTACCTCTTTATTATTACATAAGGGCCATATAATTAAATTGATATTGGAACAAGAACAAATTATTTAGATTTTAATTTAAGCAAGTCTGTTTACAAAATAAAAAAGTTTCTGTTCAAGAAAGTCGAAGACTGAAAGAACCTAGAACTACAGAAATTATACATTAGTTTCAAGGTACTAGAATTTTTCACTACACGTAATAATTCAAAACTTGCTAATACTTATCTGTTGCTATCAGAAATCGGAAACACCCATTATTAAATAAAGTCTGTGTATTCTTTTATTGATGGAAACCCCCAAAACAGTAGATACTTTAGTAGGGTGAAGTGTGAACCATCCCAATTCATTTGATGAAATGATCAGAGGACCAATACACACTTCTTCAACAGTTGCTTGGCATTATATCCTAATAATATATTATCATGAAGCTTTTGCACAAGCTGCCTGCTCTAACATGGATTCCGTTTTATTGATGAAAGTCTTTATTAATATCAGAATTTCTAAGTAAAAGGTGGTTGCTTATCCTCTTGGTCAGGCGTTTCCAAGATACTTTTATCATTCTGTCCAAGGATACTTCATTTACTATTTCTTTAGTAAAATACTTCAATATGAAAAGTTTTGTCTATATAATCAAAGTATGAAACTCACATACCACCACAATGCTTTACCTATCGAGAAAGTCATTTTTCAATTGCATATTGTAGGAAATAAATAGATTTGTTTTTTCATTTCAGAGCTGTTTGTCTCTGTAGAATCAACATTTAGGCAATAGTTCTTGAAGAAGATATTGTTGAATATATCATATAAACATGATTCTCTTACAAATTCATTTGCCAGGTAGACCCAGAGCTAGCAATGGCAGAGGCAGACAAAGTCGAGGATGACGAAGACCTGCGAAAAAAGCTTTGGCTCATGGTTGCCAAGCATGTAATTGAGCAGGAAAGGGGGACAAAACGAGAGAACATTCGAAAGGCAATAGCCTTTCTCAAGGAAACAGATGGCCTTCTAAAAATTGAAGATATATTACCTTTCTTCCCAGATTTTGCTCTGATTGACGATTTCAAGGTATGAATGTCTTTGATTTCTTCTCACTTCTTAAGAATACGATACTTTTGCATTAGGTACACCCCCCACTATCCTTTTGGTGGATGACCTTATTTTAATTTTTTTTTTATTTAAGTTCAAATATAACTGTAAAGATTGAATGGTTTTATGCTCTTTCTGATTGGCACAATTACATGATTATTTTAAGATGTGGAAGATGTTTACAAAGTCAGCAAACTAATGACTGCGAATTGTGCTTGTACAAAAATATCCATTATAGAACTTTCTAGCAGTTTATTAAGATAACTGTAACTGAAGCTTGAAAACTGAATATATGGAAAGTCAACAGGCTTTTAAAGACCATTTGGACCTGTAACTCTACCATTACTAAAAAGAGTGATAGACGCGTGGCAGCAGGAAACCAAAGAAAAGCAAACACTGATGCTGATGATTTAAGTTTTGATTCATCAATCTGTAGAAGAGAATAACTTGATAAAGTACTGTGTAGTGGGACCTGAAGGTTTTCTGTCAGCTGGACTGGCCATAGCTTTGAAAATGCCCTGAACAAAAATAGGAGTTTTCAACCTAAACTCAGAGTTGGACCATAACTTATAAGGTATGCCTGTTGAACATCCGGAATACTGAGAGGGGAGGGGTGAATCAGTATTCCCTTGAATTTATTAAAACTTTTAAACAACCATCCACATAACATAGTTGCAGAATTGAAAATGAATAGTAAACAGAAATACAATACACCACATAACACAAGGATTTATACATAGAAAACCCAAGACGGTAGCTCTCAATATTATGTAACCAGTTACAATAATACAGGGTGGCTCACTACCGGATAGACTCACTACTAGAGGATGGCTTACAGCCAATATTACAAAATCTGAACTGTTAATATTGCATCTATCATATGCATGAGTTACAATTCCACTGAGGTGCATAATCACTTTCACATTCACTATATAAATTCACTATAATCACTTTCACATTCACTATATACATTCGCATACAATGATCAAAAAGATCATGTCTTAATCCTTCGCAAAGCAACTGTATATATATCAAGCTAAGTCTTCAAGAAGTCAGCTCCACCGGAGTAAAGGTTATCCCAAAAACCCTTACATGCTTCAGTTTGGTTGCACCAACAATGTCGTTGAGTATGAAGCCTTGATCCAAGGTCTCCAACTTGCACAAAGCAGAAAGATCGGATCTTTGCAAGTATTTGGAGATAGTGAGTTGGTGGTTAACCACATCCGAGCTCAAAGTATAACAAAGAACAACCTACTCAAATCATACAAACACGGGGTTTGGGATTTGATTGAAGGATTCGAGGCCTTCAATATCCAAAGCATTCCTAGAGGTCAGAACAAGCACGCTGATAGGCTTGTAGCGGTTGGTGCTCAATTCAACATACCAGCGCATGTTGCAAGTGAGAAGGAGCAACACATCAGGCTTGTTGTGAGGCCTGCTGTCCCAAACAATCAGGTAAATTGGCAAGTGTTCGAAAGCGATCAGCAGATCGTCAACTTCTTGCAAAATGAAGCAGAATTTTCTGCTAAAAATCAGTCTAAGTTGCAAGACCAGTATGGAGATCAAATCATGCAACTCAACTACAACAAGTTGCCTAAAGGTCTAGTTATCTTGAAAGGCATTTTCAACTCGGATGATCAGTTGAAGAAGAAGATGAACTTGGCTACAAAGAGGTGTGATTATAAGCCAGTTGTTGTCGCCGGGGTAGGTCTCTAAACTTGGGCAAGGTGTGTTCCTCAACCAAATAAGAGGCCTTTGTTGAGCTTTGTAAAAAATATGATGACATGGTTGCTTGGACCTATGAAGACTTGAAGGGTTTTGACCCTAGCTTAGCCCAGCATACTATAGAGCTAAACCCGGATGCAAAGGCCAGTTAGACAAAGGCAAAGGCCAATAAACCCCAAGATTGAGCTACTAATGAGGAAGGAGTTGACCAAGCTCCTAGAAGCCAATATCATCTTCCCTATCAAGCACTCCTCTTGGGCGGCCAACCTTGTCCCTGTAAGAAAGAAGAATGGGGAAATCAGACTATGTGTAGACTTTAGGGATCTCAATAGAGCCTCCCTCAAGGATCACTATTCCCTTCCATCTATGGAGCAAATTCTCCAAAAGGTCAGTGGCTCGGAAAGATTTTCATTCTTGGATGGGTATTCAGGCTACAATTAGATCTTGGTCCAAGAATCAGACCAATACAAGATTGCATTTACTACTAAGTGGGGTACCTATGCTTATTGCAAAATGCCCTTTGGGCTAACCAATGCAGGTGCCACATTTCAAAGAGCAATGGACATGGCTTTCAAAGGGGTATTAGCAAAGTTTGTGCTTGTATACCTTGACTACATAACTGTTTATTCAAAGCATGCAGCTGACCATCTTGGTCATCTTGAGCAAGTGTTCATGAAATGTAGGGAGTATGGTGTGTCCTTGAACCCTAGCAACTGTGTATTTGCTATTGATCAAGGTTGCTAGGACACATTGTATCCAAGGATGGCTTGACCATTGATCCAGAGCGAGTGGAGGCTATTCTTTCTCTTCCACTCCCCAGTCATAAGGATTGCAAAGTTTCCTTGGTAGGATCAACTTTGTGAGGAGGTTCATTCTCAACCTTGCCACCATGGTAAAACCCCTCACTTCCATGTTGAAAAAAAACTTGGTTTTTAGTTGGACCAAGGAGGGAAGGGCCGGTTTTGAAGAGATCAAACAAGCAATTGCTCAGGCACCTACCCTTGTCAATCCTAGCTATGAAAGGGATTTTATCCTCTATACCTTCGGAGGAGAATCCAGCATCTTATCTGTCCTAACATAGCTGAACGATGATAATTTGGAGCAACCTATTGCTTTCTTTAGTGAGGGGTCAAAGGACTATGAGCTTGAGTATAGCTATGTAGAGAAGCAAGTCCTCACTATTGTAAGGGCATTAAAAAAGTTCAGACACATGTTGTCTAACAACAAGATCCAACTCTTAGTTCCACATGCAAGTGTCAAGGATTTCCTTCTAAACAAGGACATCAGTGAGAAGAGCGCTAGGTGGATAACCAAGGTCATGGAGTACGATATCAACATCAAGATCACCAAGCTTGTAAGAGGCAGGGGCCTATGTGAACAGCTTGTCTCATCTTCTGAGACTACTTCAGAGGTCGCCCTTGTGTTACAAGAGGATCAACCAACTAGCAACGACACTCAATTCAATTGGGTAGGTGACATGACCGCCTTCTTAATGGAAGGTAGATACCCCAAAGGCCTGGACAGGACCAAAAGAAGGCATTTCAGGTTGCAGTCCATTCCCTATGTCTTCGTGGAATGGCACTCTTTTTCAAAGAGACTCTAATGGAGTCTTACTAAGATGTATCGAGCAAAACCAAGTCAGTAGATTGTTAGAGGAATTTCATGATGGCTCTTCAGGGGACCACTCCTCTGCAAGGACTACGGCTATCAAAATAATGAGGACAGGTTATTACTGGCCATCCTTATTCAGTGACTCACATAGATGGGTGAAGAATTGCAAGAAATGTGCTCTCTTCTCTGGAAAGCAAAGACTAGCTGCCCTAACTCTTCACCCCATTGAAGCAAATCAACCATTCGCACTATGGGGTTTAGACTTCATTGGCATGATAAATCCACCTTCTAGTGCTGGCCATAAGTGGATCTTGGCCGCAATAGATTACTTCACTAGGTGGACAGAGGCAGTTGCATTGAGGGATGCCACTGAGACCTCAGTGTTGGAATTCCTTGATGGAATTGTGACAAGATTCGGTGTCCCCTCCACCATCATATCAGACAATGCCTGGGCATTTGTTGGAACCCAAATCAGTTCTTGGGTAGTTAAGCATGGTGTATACTTGAAGACGTCATCCAACTATTACCCTCATGGTAATGGCTTAGCTGAATCTTCCAACAAGAACCTCATCAGGATAATTAAAAGGACAATTGAAGACAGTCAGAGGGCATGGCATACTAAGTTGAGGACAGCCTTATGGGCTGACAGGATCACACACAAGAGGGCGATCGGTAACTCCCCTTTCATGCTAGTATATGAGAAGGAAGCAAGACTCCCAACTTCCCTGGAGTTACCCTCTCTTGAACTAGCACATCAGCTGGAATTAACAGAGAATGATGCCATGACAATAAAGCTAGTTGAGCTGATGGAGCCGGAGGAGGTTAGAAGTCAGGCTATGCATACACTTGAGACTCATCAAGAGTAGGTCAAGAAATTTTTTGACAAAAAGGCGACTAATAAGGTCTTCAAAGAGGGAGATCTAGTTCTCAAATGGGATGCAGACAGAGCCAAAGCTGGGCGACACTCCAAATTTGATGCTATTTGGAGTGGTCCATATGTCATCACTAGTTGCAAGGAGGCCAATGCATTTCATCTCTCCAGGCTTGATGGCGAAGTTCTTCCAATCCTAGTGAATGGGATTCATCTCAAGCCCTACTTCTGAAGAGGTTGTTGATGACTATGTAAGTATTAGACTAGAAGTTGTTTTGCTTTCATAAGTGCTTGTGCACCTACCCCATTCTCCTTAAGAGGGTGTGCGCTTTAATTTCCAGTTTTCCTCCAAGTGATGGCACACACATGTTTTGGGTCTTTTCAATGACTCAGTGCCCAATGGATGCTCAAGGCTTCTGGACTTCATGCTTAGCAGGCAAGCATCCCGCAGAAATTGCCAAAAATGCTGTCATTTTATGACACCTTCGGTCCATTAGTAATAACCGATCAGAGATATGATCCATGGACCAGCGCTGCCCCAGTTGATCAAGGAGAAAAGCAGAAGAATTATGAGGTGAGAGGTGTTGTCTTGCCTAGAGGAAGTTCCTTCTCTTTGCCTTCTCTTCTTTTCTTCTCCGGAACTTTGGAACCCCGAGGTTCCGAAGTTCCCTTTACTTCCTTTTCTTTCATGTTCCCTGGAACTCCGAAACCCCGAGGTTCCGACGTTCCCTCCTCGTCTTCTTCCCTTTCCTAGAACTCCGAAACCCTGAGGTTCCGAAGTTCCTCCCTTTCCTTCCCCTTCCTCTTCAGTTCTTCGGAACTGTGAGGTTCCGAAGTTCCCTTTCCTTGCCTTCTTCGGAACTCCGGAAACCCGAGGTTCCGAAGTTCGTTTCCCTTAGCCCCTTTCTTTTCCCGGAACTCCAGTTACACGAGGTTCCGAAGTCTCTTCCTTGCTACTTTTCCCTCTTCCCCAGAACTCCGGAACCCCCAGGTTCTGAAGTTCCTTCCTCAAGCCTTTTTCAGTTCCCCAAAACCCCGAGGTTCCGAGATTCCTTTGCTAGGTCTCCCCTTTTCCTTTTGCTTAGTTTCTCCTTCCCCTTCCCCGGAACCCCGAGGTTCTGAAGTTCCTTCATTGTCTTCCCCACTTCGGGAACCTGAGTTTCCGAAGTCCTTGGACTTCCTTCCGGCTTGCAGCACTTCTAGATGGCGTGATCAACACTCAAAGCTTTAAATGCTCCGACGACTTTTGTGACTTGTACACCTTCTTTTGTGTAGCTACAAGGGTGCATTTAATGATTTTGGCAGGATTTCCATCAAGAGAGGTACAGGGCCATGCTTGTTGTGGTAACTTATGTCATGTCTGCATGCTCTGACTTTGGAAGGTCAGTCAATCCACCCTTCTCAGGGTTGCATTTTGAGGGTATGGCTAGGTTGCTTGCATGTACAGAAGTCAAGTGCATGCACTTCCCTGCACTCTCAGAATGACATTTCCCTGCACACACAGGGGTCATGATCACTCTTGTAACCAATTTTCTATATAAAGGTTGTTAAACCTCATTGTAAAGGGTTCTCTCCCTGCTGGCTTGAATTATTCTATGCTCTTTCACTTGTCTTGTATTTATCTTGCATTTTTGCAACTGTAAGTTTGGCCATTGGCCTTATAATGAATTGAAATCACCATTCTTGCCTTCCTTCGACTTATGTATGTTGTGTATGTTTCCTTACCTTCATCATAGGTGTATGTTTTGTGGTTCTTCCCTCATATATGCCATGTTAAATCTATTTCTGAGTGGACTTATGGGAAACTTTCTCCCCTCTTGACATTCAGCGAATTCTAACCTCCATACATGCATTGGGATCACTCATACAATTGAAGTTTGTGCATCTCCTGGGTATTTCAGTTGATTCTTTGTCTCATTTCGGGTAGGGAGAGAAACAATCTCTCCTTGGTGCATCACCTCCTTAATTTAAAGCATTTCTCTCTTCCCTTTTCCTCTACAAGTTGTTAGGATAGGCTTAGGAGTAAGTTTTGAAGTGTTGAGTTGGTTCAACACCTACCTGGATTGAGAAGGAAGTTGGCCTTCTCCGGAGATTCAACCCACTTGCGCAAGGTCCCACACTTCGGGGTTGTTTCCATGTTTCACAAGGTTGCTATGTTGATAGCTCAGCAAGGGTGCAAGCTTTTGTGATAACAGTTACCAAAGGTGGCACTAAGGTAAGCTTCATTTAGATAGTAGCACAATCTTGGCCACTAGACGAAGTTACCAAAGGTGACTCTAAGGAAAAGTTATCTAGACAATTGCACAACAAAAAGTATTTGAAGAATTGAAATGTAGACTCTATTTGATGTCAATACTTACGTTAATTAGAGATCAAAATTGATGCATCAGAATATACATTGGATCAGTCCTCACTGAACATAGTCACTTGATTGCTTACCAGAGCAAGATATTCACTGAACTAGTAAGGAACTACTCAATATATGATTGCAAGACTTTATGCCATTATTTAGACATCTAAGCATTAGAAGAGTTATATCTTGGACAAGGAGACTATGATCCACACAAATCACAAGCCACTTTAGTTCTTGCAAACTCAACACCCACTACAACAAGAGCAGCACAAAAATGGTTGTATTGTCTTAAACAATTCCACTTAAACATCAAACATAACAAGGAAAGTGCCAGCCTAGTAGCAAATTGTCTGAGCTGAATGCTAATTCAAGCTCTCATAGTAACTACAACTACAACAGAGTTTCACACAACACCACAATTTTTTTTAGGTCTACATGGGTTTCCAACTTTCAGCACCCATTGACATAGTTTACCAGTATCCTATTCAACCATCAATTATAGTAACTCGTTTATCTCTAAAGGAAGTTGACAAAGCTATTCAATTCATTGAGCGCATTTAGTAGCAAATGCAAAACAGTCTACAATAGATCAGTGCAAAGCACAAGCATTAGGCGCTGCACACTGTTGTGCGTATAGCACACACACCCCATCATTGACAGGGACCCCCGTTTTGAGTCTGGTCTGCCGCGTAGTAGGAGAGAAGTGAAGGAAGCGTTCAATGCTTTGAAGTAAACCTCATGTGAGTTGCCTTAGAAACCCAATTTCGCTTAGCAAATGAGCAAAAGGATAAAGTTCGGAAGTTTCATGCCCTCTGAAAATCTCACAAAATAGTTAAATCGCCGAAATGATAAAGCTTCACAGCCTTGCAAACTCGGCTTGTAAGCCGAAAATGAAACAACAGTTGAAAGTCGCGCAAATGATACCTTTGGGCTGAAAATGTCATAAGTCCCGAAAATCATTAAAATCCTGAAAATATGCTTTTGGGCCGAAAATGACCTTCTAACCCGAAAACGCAAAAATGAGAAGTAAAGGTGTTTTAACTTAAAAGTTTGCAAAAAGGCCTTTTAGGCCGAAATCACTTAAAGTTTGCAAAAAGGCCTTTTAGGCCGAAATCACTTAAAGTTTGCAAAAAGCCTTTTAGGCTGAAATCTCTTAAAATTTGCAAAAAGCCTTTTAGGCCAAAATCGTGAAGATGTTAGAAGAGAGGCATTTTAATAACTTTGCAAAAGGTCTTTTTGGCCGAAAATCTAATAAGATGAAATCCTCATAGGCCGAAATTCAAAAAATGCTTAGAGGTTTCAAATTGCCTAATATGCATGAAATTCCAAAGAGAGAGGCAAATGAGCATTTAAAATGAAATCTCACATTTCACCTCTATTAAGCGAAAAACATTTAAAGATTCATCTCACAAAGAGCTTCTTGAGCCAAACGTTAAAATTTAATGTTTGTCAAAATAATTTTAATTTTTCAAATTGATTGATTGTTCGCAGGTCGAAGGTATTGTCCCGAAGATGCAGGAACGCGAGATCTGAACCGAGCATTGGGAAGTGTGTCGTTGTGCCACCAGACCACAAAGCTGAAGTCCACCACCGAGACCAAAGACCGAAGAACACTCTGAATGCGGCAAGTCTATGCATTCTCGAGAAATACACAGCTAGATTTAATTCCAGAAGTTCAGTTTCTGAAAACTGAAACTGTTTTATTGTAAAATTGCCTGTGGGCCCCACTCAATATATTTTGAAACAAAGGGGAAACAGGTCAGTTGTGGACAATTATGTCCAACCATTGGATAGACCCAAATTGAATCCAAACAGTTGTGGGTAGTTGAGATAGTGGTTGGGTGGATGACTAAGAGTTTAGTGGGCATGGGTTAAAGCTGCCAACTTCTAGATGGTAGGTTACAGCCCTTGGATGCAGTCCATCCTAGCCTCTGATTCATATTGTAAAATCTATAAAAGGCAGAGGCCTTTCTTTTGTAAAGGGTTAGGTGGTTAGAATTTTGTAGTTAGATTTTAGAGTTAGAACAGGTTAGATTTTAGGAATAGCATAGAGATGCTGCAGAAATTGTTGTAATGGCAATTGAAGCAAATATATGAACATTGAAATATGGTGTTTGTTGTCTTTGTTTAGTCTGTTTGCATGTTTTCTTTCAGCTGGTTAATTTTAGAGTGCAGGGATTTTAATGGTGAAGTGTAGAGGGGTATTTGATGCATTTCTAGTTCATACCATTGGGGGTCTGCTGATTGTAGGTCACCGTGCATGGTTAGTATGAACCCAAACTGTGCTTAGTTCAACCGCAGGTGTTCGTCTTTAGGCTGCGCCAGAATTGGGTGCCTAAAACGAATGTCTCCGGTCTGAAAATCCTTCATCCCTTGGAGCTTGCACCATTCTTGTCTAGTTGTGAGGGTGTCTCTAGCAAAACAAGAATTGGTTTATCGAAATCTATCTACCCGCTACATCAACTTTTATCATCCTTGCCCTTAGGCTTCCTAAACCTTCTCTTTTGCTTTTATTTCCCTGTCTGAAAATCGCAACAGACCAACTTGTTGCAAAACGTAATTCCCCCTTGTGCTCCCAGCAAATCATATCGACCGTTGAGCTATCCTACAGTCAAGACCTGACAATCGAAACCTTGAGGTCGTCCCCATTGATCAATTAAAACAGCATTAGGGATTTCCTTATCTCAAGAGAGGATAGGATACTCGGCGAGATCATTCTATTCTGCGTTGGCCGGATAGAGTCGTAGCAATGCGATTTTAGCCACGTCAACACACACCTTTTATTTTGGTGATCAAATCTATCTACATCTATAGAAGGAAAGGCTAATAGGACCTTACCCAATGACTTCTACAATCAATATAATAACAGTTAGGTTAAAAAATGAGGATGAATAAAAATGCGACCATCAAAATTTTAGGAAGTAAAAGCTAATGATTAGAGCTAAAGAAAAAGTACAAAATGTAAATTGTGAAGAAAATTTTCTACCAAAAGTATATAAGTAGATCATACTACCATACATCTAGTTTCAGTAATCTCATTTTTATATCACTCGAACAGTTTCTTGCTTCTATCCGATAAACTAGTGTGGCCTGTGCATTTACTTTAATTCATGACATCTCAAAATTCTCATTCTTGTCTAGTATCATTAAAGCTGTAAATTCCATACTTACTCCTATATTTCCAATTGTCTCTGTTGCAATCTTTTCATTTCCTATTTTGATTCACAGGATATGCATTGAAACAAAAAGAAAACCAACGTTTGACCAAATGTTTGCTCAGTACTCAATAGTAGAGTGACTCAGGAGAATTTTTATAGAACATTGTTTTTTTTTAATGTTAGTGTACTGGTTATTTCCTACAGGAAGCCATATGTTCATCCCTGGAAGACTATAATAAGCAAATTGAGAAACTGAAGCAGGAGATGAACGATGCAACTCATGGAGCAGACAGCATCAGACAAGACATCAGTGCTTTGGCACAAAGATATGCAGTTGTTGACCGTGATGAAGAATGTGGGGTATTGTTTTTTAACATTCAGCCATGACTCTGTCTATTTAAGTGAGAGGAGGCTTTTTCTAATTTCTTGCATACATTTCTTTCTGAAGCATTTCTCAGATTATTATAGAACAGCTTACTGGATACCAGGTTCAAGTCATTTGTCTTTTAATTGCAGCTCTTAGGCA
Source organism: Cryptomeria japonica (assembly GCF_030272615.1). NCBI lineage: Eukaryota > Viridiplantae > Streptophyta > Pinopsida > Cupressales > Cupressaceae > Cryptomeria > Cryptomeria japonica. The sequence continues at coordinate 393,945,659 of NC_081410.1, forward strand.
TAATAAGATAGAAGTAACACTAAGAATTTTAATGACTATCAAACTGGATCTGACAGGTTTGTGAACGAAAAATATTGACTTCAAGAAGTGGACTTGGAGTGGCTAGGGGTTTTACATCACCCATGGCGCCATTTTATGTTTTTCCTTGTGAACATGCTTTTCATGCACAATGTCTTATTGGGCATGTCACGAAGCACACAGATCCAACTGAGGTAATAATTTGCAGTGACATTTATTGTATGCTTGATCTATTCTTCCCTTTCATGAAACTTAAATCAAATATCATACTATATTTGTCTATCCTTTCATGCAATGCTTAGAAATGTGATTACGTATGTGTGTACATATGGATGCATGTGTATGTGTATGTATGTATAACCAAGCTACCTTTAATTAATATGTCCACAATGTATATGCTGAACATGTAATGGAAAAACAAACATATCCTGTTTGGCAAACACTTATCCTTGCTAAGCTGTTGAATTTTCAATCTGAAAGGCATGGATGTATCAACTTTTCATGGTCATTGCACACTTTGACTCAAAAAGGAATGCTATTGTAAATATTTTCACAATAATTTATAATCTATATTTATGCACATTGTGCATTTAAATGATCTTGAAGTAACAAGTGTTGCAGATTGATGCTTTTTTAGAAAGCATTACCCTGATTGAATCTATTTACATAACTATCTTCTGTATCTTCCCATTGAGTGGGAATTCTCTGCATTTCTATCCTTTTCTTTGTGTTACATTGCAATTAATTCAAGATAACCTGGTTGTGATGATGGGAGGATGCACAAGGTATGAGTACATAACACCCCTCTGAAATTTGGGTGCATCTGTTATAGGGTGTATCTGTGTATACTTTAAAATTGTGTATGTATGAGTATATATACAAAAATCATTAGAAACTTGAATTTAATTGTACAATTATGGGTACAAATGCACTCCTGTAATGCATCTGTTTATTTTCTAGATCTTATACTCTTCATTCTATCCCCTTTTATTACTTGTGAATAACATTATTTCTTGCTATCCTCCTCACTTTTTCTGTTCCTTTACTATGAAACTGAGAACTGTATAAGCTAGTATGAGCTACAAAAAGTGAATCCAACATGCTAGATCAGTGAAAACAATGGTAAATTGATTTGAATTTTTTTGTACATACAGCTGCAGTTCTTTTCATGTATAACCAGAATTGTAAGCAAAAGGGAGGGCTGGAAAAATATGCTTAGGTAACAGTTACATGCAATAAGACTGAAACAAGGAGCTTCATTGAAACAATTTTGTTTTACCGAATGCATAAAAAACTATGTTACTGGATATGGCATTGGGAGCCCAGTTGCCAGTCCGCATTTGAGCCGGGTCCAAGTCTATTCCTTGTGCGGCCTTGGGTTTGCCACCATTCTGGCCTCACTTGCTTTAATAAAATTGATATTTTTTTATTTTTTATTAAAAAAAATTAAGACTCTAAAGTTTATCTAAATTTGTTTTTATATATATTTAATAATGCTTATTAATATATTTATTTATTACTTTTAAAAAAAATTATAAATTCATTGATATATACTATATATTTTATTATATTAATATATTACATTTATGCATTTATTACATATATTGTTGTACCCATACCTGCAGGCTGCAACTATATCCAAATTGGCAACTTAGGTAAAAAAAAATGCACCAAAATTTCATGCACGAAAGAAAGAAATAAGAAATTATATTAATGTCTAGGAATGACTAGAATAGGTAAAAGGGACTAGAATGTACAACAGGTACAATAGCAAAGAACAAGGGCAAAAGATGCTCTAAAACTGAAGCAAATACAGTAAAGCGAGAAAAGCAGGAAAAAGAAAGAAAATTACACATGGGGGTTAATCTAAAAAAAGGTAACCCACAAACTAGAACAAATATAAATAAATGTGTGAGGGAAACCTTGCAAAGCACTAGAAGCAAATGAAGACCACCAAAAAAGGGAACAACAATTCTCAAGTGTTTGTATTCTAGTATGCATCAAAGTATTGAACAACTTATCATTATAAGACTACCAATGTAGAGTCTAAGAATGCTTGTCAAGGAAGTTTCATGACTAAGGGGGTTGGGCTAGACAATCCTAGGAGGCAATTGATATCACATAGAATTCTTCTAACATTTAAAGTCAAAGAACAACTAGTGATAGAAAAGAAACTACTAATGTGAGTGTGCCCCCAATATTTGTTGAAGGTCATGGACATCAATAAGAGATAGAGCCTGTAATGTCCCCTTCCTAGGTGACAGGCAATTGAGCAAGGATTGGCCTATCATCGGGTTTCTGTAGGCCAGTGGAGTGAAGAGGGAACCCATTATGAGGCTTGTGGAGTTGCGCAGGGGATTTATAAGCCATTTTGGATGCTTAGAGGCAGTTCTAATTTTTAAGAGGGATCCCTATTTTTTAGGGAATAATTGAGAGTTGGTCTTGGGGTGTCTATGTAATGTCCCTACTAGTTAGAGATCATTGTCCTGCAAAACAAATTGTTAGAATGCAACAAATATATATATATAACTAATCTAACTTGCAATTTAACTTTAAAATACTTAATTCAACACTAATCACAATTCTTATCTAATAAAAAGGATACAAATGTCATACGGAGATATGTCCTTAGGTGGCCATGAAGCTCGCCTTCTTGGAACCCATCTTGGTTCCAAGCCATCCAGGAAATCGAAGGTGAATTCGATTCCTGTCTTGGATGTAATTTCTTACGCCCAAGCCATCCAAGAAATCAAAGGTTAATTCGATTCCTGTCTTGGATGTAACTTCTCACACCCAAGCCATTCAGGAAATTGAAGGTTAATTCGATTCTCGTCTTGAGTGTAATTTCTTACACTCAAGCCATCCAAGGAAGACCATATGTCAATTCCTTGCCTTGGATGATGCATCTCATCATCCAAGTCCTCAGAGGGGACCGGCCAGATCCGTCTCTTCTTGGATGAACTTAGTCAACCAAGCCATATATGTGCATATAGATATTCAGTATATATATTGCCTATCAGGGATTATCATAATCCCTCCCTTAGACTAAGGGAGTTTCCTCCTTATAGCCTCCTTCATGTAATCACATTTATAATACATTTTTGCATTTTGTTACTATTTTCCATTCCATAATCCACATTTACATATTCCCGATTTAACATGTATTCCCTAACATATATTCATAAAAATGTTCATTATCCAATATTCACATTTATTTCTTAACATATATTCCTGCTATTCATTGATATGTATTTATTACTTATGTTTATACATATTCATTAAGGACCTTTCATTAACATATGTATTCAAATGTTCATTATTTATATTCATTAATATATATATTAAACTATTCATTATATTCATTAATATATATTTAAAATATTAATTACTTATATTTATTTACACATACATCCTGTGACATCTCTTACTGTTAAATTGTTATCCTAATTAATTTAAATATTCAGTTCTTTTATTATGCATCTGACTGTATTTATGTTTGTAAATATTCAGTATAACATTGTATAGTTCACTGTTATGTTATTTGATAATCAATTAGTTCTCTTCTAAGATATATTTTTTATTATATTGCATTTATTCTGGAACATAATATTTATTATTTACTGAATTATGTTCTTATCCTGGAACATGATTGTCTTTGAACAATACTCAATAATATTATTACCGTATAATATTAATAATATTAATACACCAACATTGGGTAAGGAGTACTTACCACTACAGACAACCTTTCTGACAACCTTCTGACAGTCTGATTCCTTTGTCTGCTGATCCTCCTTTTTTTACCTTGCGTTGATGCACCTTTTATATACCCCGTGGAGGGGAAAGGTTGCATCCCTCCACAGGCCCCTTTCCACACGAAGGGATGCGATAGTAGTCGCAGCCCAGGCTGCGACTACCGTCGCATCACTTCGTGCGGGGTGGGGGAGGGGGTGGGTCGTAGTCTTCAGTGATTTAATTTAAATATATTTCTTTTTTATATATTATTTATGGTATTTTTAATTGTTTACTTTGTAATACCGTTTACTATATAATATCATTTACTTTATTAAATCTATTAACATTTTAACCATTTACTTTATAATACCTTTCATTATTATTTAATATATTAAATGTATTACCAATTTAATTATTTGTTTAATAATACTTTTCCTTTATTATTATATATATTAAATCTATTAATATTTTAATCATTTATTTATATTAACCTTATTTAATTAACAATATTTAATGATTTATTTCCTCTTTAGAATATTAACATTATTTAATAATTTGCATCAGGTGATATCATGGGGGTTATCACAGTCCCTCTATCTCAATTTTGCTTGTCCTCAAGCATATTTAGGTCTTCCTCTTTTATTTATGGGGTGGCGGTAAGGAGGTGTAATGGCAAGTTTTGCTCCTTCTTCTAGTTCAATGGAGTGTTCAAATCCCCTTTTTGTGGGTAAACCCAGGGGAATGTCTTTGAAGACTTCTTTTTTTTTTTTTTTTTTATTGTTTGGTGTCTCCTAAGGATGGGTTGTATATTACTATGAATGATTTGACCTTTGGTCGGAGATTTATCCACGACCATTCATTGGGCGACCCACTCTCGTTGATCATGCCTAAGGATTTTCTCCATTTTATTACACGATATTGTCTTTGGAGAGCCATCAGGTATTCCATGGTGAACCGTCCCAATTAGTTTATCCATGGCATTCCCAAAATGATGTCATTCTCTAGGTTCACCACAAAGAAGTTCCTCTTAATTGTGTGCCCCCCCAGGGTGACTTCCAATTGAGGTATAATTTTAGTGCACCTGTCTACGACTCTGTTGCCCATGATCACTTCAAACCCTCCAAACTCTTGAGTTTTTAACCTTCTCTTTGCTGCTAAGTGTTTGCTAATGAAGTCATGTGAGGCTCCTGTGTCTACCAAAGCGATTACTTTCTGCCCTTTGATAATCCCATTGAGTTTGAAGCATCTATTCTCACTTCCTTGAGTGATGACTGCCAAGGTGCCTAGTTTCTTGCTTTCAAACCTGACCCTTTTATAGGGTCTTTCCTCATCCCGTATTTCTTCTGTGTTATTTAAGTGTCCTCTTTTACAGTCATGGCCTTTCCCCCATGGGGCCTTGCATTTGAAACATAACCCTTTCTCCCTGAGTTCCCCTCTCTCCTTACATTGGTGAATCAAACTCCAAGGTTTCTTGCAAAAGTGACAGGGCTTCTCTTGGTGGTCCCTCTGGGGTCCTTCATTCCTATGCGGCATTTTGGTTGCGGGGTTCTTGGGAGCACTAAATTCGACCATCCTAGTTTTCTTAATGGCCTCTACTAAATTTTGAGGTTCCAAGGGTTTTACAAAAATTTTAATAGTCTCTTTCAAGCCTTCTAAAAACATGTAAGTATGCCTTCTCTGAGATAGGTCAAGGACCATCCCTGATAGGTTTTGGAATTGGTCTATATAGTCTTCAATGGTTCCTGATTGCTTAAGGTGTGTTAACTCTTGGAAATACCATTCGGAGTCTTTCTAGTCAAACCGGTTGATGAGCTTTTGGGTAAACTCATTATAGGTGGAGATATTTTTGTGCCCTAGGGAAATGAGACCATCATGCCACCAATTATGGGTTGCTTCGGTTAGATGGAGTATGGCAAATTTTATAGCATCTCCTTCGGTCATGGGGCTGTATGAAAGGTATGTATCTAGTTTTTGGACCCAAGCTTGGGCACTATCCTTCCCTGACCCGTCAAAGCATGGTAGGGACATTTTGTTGACCTTAGCTTTGAGGTCTCTACCCATAGGCTTCCTCCTTCTACCTTCATTAGTCTTGGACTCACAGAAGTCCCTGAAGGAAACCACCCTTTGAACTTCTGGCTCTAATCTAGCATAAATTTGGGTCATTTCTTCCACCCCAAGTGTGGTTGGTTCCTCTTCGTCCCTCACATGTTCCTCTCTAGGAAGAAATTCGGGAACTGTTTGTCTAGAACTTTGAGGAGATCGTTCATTATCGGCGTGATTAGAGCGTGTCTCTCTTCTAGGGTTTGGAATATCTCTATTGTTGTTGTTTGTACTTTGGAGGATTAATTGGCTCATTCTTTCGAATTTCTCATTGGTTTGCTCCATGAAAATCTAAAGCTGTTTGGCTAATTGATCGGCCATTTCTTTCACGCCTTTCTTTCTCTGATATGTGATCATAAACTAAGAATCCTTCTCACAAGTTGGCAGGATTATGCTCTGATACCACTGTAATGTCCCTACTAGTTAGAGATCATTGTCCTACAAAACAAATTGTTAGAATACAACAAATATATATATATATATATATATATATATATATATATATATATATATATATATATATATATATATATATATATATATATATATATATATAACTAATCTAACTTGCAATTTAACTTTAAAATACTTAATTCAACACTACTCACAATTCTTATCTAATAAAAAGGATACGAATGCCATACGGAGATATGTCCTTAGGCAGCCGTGAAGCTCGCCTTCTTGGAACCCATCTTGGTTCCAAGCCATCCAGGAAATCGAAGGTGAATTCGATTCCTATCTTGGATGTAATTTCTTACACCCAAGCCATCCAAGAAATCAAAGGTTAATTCGATTCCTGTCTTGGATGTAACTTCTCACACCCAAGCCATTCAAGAAATCGAAGGTTAATTCGATTCCTGTCATGTCCCCCTGCTTGACCGTTATATATATATCCTAAATAAAACAATTATAAATTAATATAATAATTACCAAAGAATGATTATTTGATATTTATTTATATATTAAATATTATTATTTAATTAATATTTATTACTAATAAAATCTTAAAATATTCAAATAAAATAAATTAATATTATATCATAAACATATTTATATATTATAAATCATAAACATAGTTTACATATTCTTAATTGTAAACAACATGTATTTATTTAAAATAATACACATATAATTTACACAATCGATAATAAATAATAACAATACTATTTACAATAGAATAGACAATGACTAATAAGAAGCCTATTTAGGCATCACGTATATTGCGATCCAAATAAGACTCCCCTTAGGAAAGAAAAACCATATTATTAAACCCAAATCATTTTGTAGAGGATGTGATTTGTTTATATTATAGGGAGATGCGATCTGTTTGAAACGATGCAACCGTTTCTCTAGCAAGATATAATAAGTCCACAGCGGGGTGGGGGGGGGGGGGGGGCGGGGCGGGAACTATGATGGGATAGCTGCCGATCAGATTAGAACTATTAAGTTACAGGCGGTAACATCCTTGTTTGGTGGTATGCATGGGAACATGCTTAATACGTAAGCTTAATATAGAGTCTGATAATGTTTTATGCAAAATTTAAGGGTAACATTAATATAAACTGCAAGACACGACAGCCACTCTTAATTTAATATATAATGGCAGACCAGATCTGACGCATGTCAGATCTGTCTGCCCTTATAGTTATTAAATATTGATTTAACATGTATTCCCTAATATATATTTATAAAAATGTTCATTATCCAATATTCACATTTATTTCTTAACATATATTCCTACTTCATTGATATGTATTTATTACTTACGTTTATACATATTCATTAAGGACCTTTCATTAACATATATATTCAAATGTTCATTATTTATATTCATTAATATATATATTAAACTATTCATTATATTCATTAATGTATATATTAAAATATTTATTTACACATACATCATGTGACATCTCTTACTGTTAAATTGTTATCCTAATTAATTCAAATATTCAGTTCTTTTATTATGCATCTGACTGTATTTATGTTTGTAAATATTCAGTATAACATTGTAAAGTTCACTGTTATGTTATTCGATAACCAATTAGTTCTCTTCTAAGATATATTTTTTATTATATTGCATTTATTCTGGAACGTAATATTTATTATTTACTGAATTATGTTCTTATCCTGGAACATGATTGTCTTTGAACAATATTAAATAATATTATTACCTTATAATATTAATAATATTAATAATATTAATACACCAACATTGGGTAAGGAGTACTTACCACTGCAGACAACCTTTCTGACAGCCTTCTGACAGTCTGATTTCTTTGTCTGCTGATCCTCCTTTTTTTACCTCCCTCCCTTGCGCTGATGCACCTTTTATATACCCCGTGGAGGGGAAAGGTTGCATCCCTCCATGGGCCCCTTTCCACGCAAAGGGATGCGATGGTAGGCTGCGACTACCGTCGCATCACTTCGTGCGGGGTGTGGGGGGGGTCAGTCTTTAGTGGTTTAATTTAAATATATATTTTTTTTATATATTATTTATGGTATTTTTAATTGTTTACTTTATAATACCCATTTACTTTATTAAATCTATTAACATTTTAACCATTTACTTTATAATACCTTTCATTATTACTTAATATATTAATTGTATTACCAATTTAATTATTTGTTTAATAATACTTTTCCTTTATTATTTTATATATATTAAATCTATTAATATTTTAATCATTTATTTATATTAACCTTATTTAATTAACAATATTTAATGATTTATTTCCTCTTTAGAATATTAACATTATTTAATAATTTGCATCAGGTGATATCATGGGGGTTATCACAGTCTACGAACCATTCTGGATGATTTGAGACCATCTCCTATTTTTTTAGGATGGCTCCTATTTTTTAGGGCAAGCAAGTTGACTAGTTGACCACCGAAGGACTGGGGCGCAGAGTAGGAGCCCTTACGTGAATTTTCAAATGATTGGAAATAGTCTCCTAACTTTTAGGAGAATCCCTATTTCTTAGGAGGACACTGCCGATTCACCTGCTATATTTGGACATCACCAGGATGGCACGTGCATCTTCAGTTTTCAGTTTGGAGGAGGCTAGGTGATGGAATTTGAATAAATTAAATATTAAATTTTGACTTTAGTATTTAATAAAAGAAATAAAGTTAAGTGATTATAATATCACTTTATAATGATTTAATAAAGTATCTTAATATTATAATAAAGGGGACCACCTTGGGCCATGATGGCTAAGGGACATGATTTAAGTTGTTTTTGAACAACTTAAAATAATAAAATGAAGCCTAGGAGAAAAGGTACAGTCAGCCTAGAGGAGGAAATAATTTGATTAAAAATCAAATAAAGATTTTATTTAAGAATGATAATAATGGAAAGGCAACCCTAAAATCAAATTAGGGTTTTGACTTTTGAGACAATAAAAGAACATTGGAGGCAGCCATTTGATTATCTGTGAAATCATTTTTACAATCAACTTCTAGAACTTGAGCTCTGCAACTCAATTCAATAGCTTTGCAACTTTGAGGAATGAAAACTCCTTGAAGAGAAGGTGAAATTGGACGATACCCTAAATCACGGGATGGAGGAATTCACCCTGAATTCCTAATTGAGCCTTAATTCAGCATCTACAGGGAATTTATATGTAGACTAGAGAGGGTTTCAGATTGTGAAGGCAAATAATTCATTTCCTATGGCAGCCGTACAGCCTCCATATGCAGCCGTACCATTTGGTGGGCTTCCAAGGTGCTAGCTACCACGGCTTGAATCTCCTGAATTTCTCATGGTCACTGTTGCACAATTTCAGTGATTTAATTGGTTACAAGAATAATTCTCTCTTCCAGAATAGTGTTTTGTTTAGTAGATTGAATAATCCTCATGGGAATCGGGCATGGAAATTAGTGGAATTCAATTATTTGTTTTTGGTAATTACTATTGGGTCAAATAAAGATCATTAAAGCAATTCCCAACTTTTGGGTGTTGTTAAATTGCATTGTGCACCAATAACTTTAATAAATGTATTCCAGGCATGGCGTTGGACACCTGGTATGCAGCTCTATTATCCTATTGAAATAAATTCCTTAATTCTGAAATTATCATATTGTTGTTCTCAAAAATCAGAATTCTGAGTTTCATTAGCAGTCATTTATATTTCTATATTTTGGATTCAAAAATATTAAGTTCATTGGCAATTGCTCATGACAAAACCCCAAACAATTCATTGGAAACAAATCCGAAGCAAACACCTTTGAAAACAATCATAAAACCATCAAGTTGCAGCATAAAATTCAGAAAAAATTCTGTATAGAATTGGCAGGGATCTTTCAATGGTATCAGAGCCTTGATTCTGCTAGCCTGAGGGTGGAATCAATTTGCTTCAGTTGCTAATCACGTCAATGGCCAAAATTAAGGGTGGAAGATTATTACCTACATTCTTCACCAATGAAGGAAAAGATACCTAGCTGGGAGAAAATAACAAAGGATCCTACAAAGTTAGGAGAAACTCAACCTCAAAACAATCGAAAATTGCAACGCTTAGATATTGCACATTCAAGGAAAATTGGGCACTCTAAGTTTCATCTCCATCAACAAGTACAAGTAAGAGGCCTCATGCCAAGGCATTCAAGGATGGGTATTGCACTCTTTCGAAGGAGATATGTGACCTCTTTTTCTTCACACAATTTATGGGTATACCAAGTAAGGATGATGATTTGGTATCCACAAGTTCATATCAGTTGAAAGAAAAATCAGAAGATAGCAAGGAAAACATTGGGAGAGTAGAAGATATGAAGGCTACAAGTAAGGTTTGCAAAAAGCTATATGTAGAATTTGATAAATAGGCAAATTCAGGTTATGAGGACAAATGGATAACATTGAGGAGTGACTCACATGAGGCTTCCCCATCTTTGCAAGTCTCACAAGTGGATTCTATAGGAGAACAAAGGTCTAGAACCGCCCTTGAAGGAAAGCATGTTGAAGATGTCTAGAGGTTAAATGAAGAATTGCTTCTTGGTAATCAGCCACATGAAGGTATGAATTCTTGTAATGATCCATTACTTGAGCATAGTATTACCTCACTATCTCTTCACCCTAGTGGCAAGGCATGCAAGAGCATTTCGGTGGGTGAACTAGAGATCTTGATCGATGAAAGCATAGATCCAATTGGTGCCTCTTTGGTTGGTCACGACGCTGTCCCATCATTCATGGTGGAAGATGTGAAGGAAGTGTTTGTAACTTCAAGCAATATGCAAGGTACAGCAACCCATGGAGAGATTATTGTTGAACACGAGTCTGATTTTCTGAGTTTGACCAGGAGTTCTTTGTCATCACATGGGCCTTGTAGTGACAACATTCAAGAGAGTTTTGATGAGTATTCAGATTGCTCAAAGACTGATTTTGAATCAGCAATTGATGAAGAACATGAGATTGATATGGATAGTGAAAGTTTGAATTCATTTGACACACTACCTCCTCTTCTCAATTGGGAAGACTATGAGGAAAATCGAAATTTAGTGGTGTGTAGTGAATCCAAAGATAGCAAAGGAGAAAAGTCCCAAGTTCTGAATTTGGACAGCAAAGGTTCCTTTCCTCATTTTCTTGAGTTTGCAGATTTGACACATGGGCTAATCAGTAAAGAAGAGACCTCTAGCATTGGCATTCAAGATATAAAGGTTGGGCATGAAGTTTACAAGAAAAATATGCTTGTATCAATTGAAGATTTATCACCAAGGTATGACCATAATTCTGAAGTTCATAACAGCAGTGACATAATTTCTCTTCCTCAAGATATGGCAGCCTTTGGTCAAAAAGAGAACAATGATTTGTATTCTACATTTGAGGGCACACATGGTGCAAGCATGGGTTGTGATGATGTGAATGATACAACCTATTGTGCCTTGCACACACTCCCTGTCGTCGACAAGGTCCCCCCTTTTTTTTTCGTTCTCTCGTCTCGTCCTCGCTCAGGTCCTGGGTAGGGAATTTCTGTAATTCGTAGAGAGAGGATGTAGCAGCTAAGAATTTGAATGTTGAGAAGATGACTAGCCTAAGTTCTAGGTACTGGAGTGTTTACATCTTGAAGATGAGAAGCAAAATTTTGCATCTAAGTCAGATGACCAAGCTACCAAGGGGGTTTTGAAAATTCAAAGTTTGCAAAATGATCCTAAAGCCGAGTTGAAAATGTCTTTAAGACCTCTTGAGAACCAAAATCAGCCTCTAAGGCCAAAATGCAAATTCAAAATCTCTAAGGCCCAAAATCGGCCTCCAGACCAAAATGCAAAGTCGTTGAAAGCAAAATCGACCTAAGCACCAAAACGTTACAACGCAAAAGTTTAAAATTCGGCTTGATAGGCCGAAATGAGAGAAACAAAGTAAAGGTAAAGAGCTCACAAAGTTGCCTCCTAAGCTGAAATTCATTAAAGCCCACAAAGTCGGCCTCCAAAGCCAAAATGCAAAGTTCAACGAAGTCCTTAAAAACCGGCTTCTAAGCCGAAAATGGGAAAAGATAGAAAATCGCAAAAATGTCCAAAAGAGTTTTAAAACGTCTAAGCTCATGAAATCAGCTTTCAGGCCGAAAAATGATAAAAGAGGTGAAACTTGCTGAAATTGAGACAAGTAATAAAGTTCACGCAATTCGGCCCAAATGGCCGAAAAGATACAAAACTCTCAAAATCCTCTTCATACCCGAAAATGAACAAATGCCCAAAATCGCGAAAATGGGCAAAATAACCGAAAATCTTCAGGAGTCTAATATCGCACGAAGGCACCCAATAGGCCGAATAAACTTGAGTTCTCAAAGTTAGCTTCCAGGCCGAAACTGGCTGCAAACCAAGTCGCGATTTCGAGTCATTTGGCCGAAATGATAGACCCTCAAATCGGCCTCTAAGACCGAAATACAAGATCACCTAAGTTCTTAAAGTCGACTTTCAGGCTGAAAAGGAAGAAAACACTAAAACAAAACGCCGTCTTTTGGCCCTTCAAGCCAAAAACCATCTTCTAAGCCGAAAACCAAGTCTAAAAATCACGTGATATTATTATTTGGCCCGAAATCTCACATTTTGGTCTAATGTCCGAAATTGTTATGAAAGAGCATTTTTACATAACCCGAAGATCGCCTGAAGCTTGAACTAGGCGTCTCAAGGTGCAAAAGACAATCACGCAATTCGGCTTAGTAGCCCAAAATTGGTAACAAAGAGAACACAAAAGAAGATCGCACATTCTCATAGTAAGCCGAATTCCTTCTAAGGCAAACGGATGCGCGAAGTGTGGTGATTTCACAGGAAACGAAACTGAACAAAACCCTGCCATTGTCCCAAAATCGATGTTTAACATGTGGTGAAAGGTTGAGGTCGTGCGAGGAGGTTCAAAATCACACATTTGTGTATTCAAAGTCCGAATTTATTTCAAGAGGGAAGACGTTGGAACCATTAGTTGCGCTATTCAAAGAGAGGGCGATCTAAACTTCAGAGGGAGGGCATCTTTTCACTTTGGTTCATCGGCCCGAAATTGTAGAGGTTCTTAGACGCCAAGTTCACCATTTGAGTTTAGAAGTCTAAACACCATCAGCAAACCTTTCATTGTGTTACCAGGTAAATTCGAAATTTGCCCTTGAATGGTTAGATTGTTGCATTTAGTGAATAACCATGTTTCTTTTACCTAGGGTGAAAATGCAAATCAAAACCAAGTAAATTATAAAAGTTTAACCTCATGAAACATCAGTGACCTGCCAAATTCGGCCTCCAGTCAGCAACAAATGAAATGATAAAATTTTAAACTTGCTCAAAATCAATAACAGCTAACTGGCAAATCGGCCTTCAGACTGAAATTTTGAACTTAGACAAACTTTAGGTTTCAAGCCTAAATTGAACATTGGAGCATTGTTCCAAGCACCCTTGAAACGTTTGAACCTCCTTTTAATAGCCAATAAAGAAAACAAGTTCGAAAATAAAGCACTTTTAAAACTGAAGCCTTTTTTTCAAGTTCCAAATCAGTTGTATAGGAAGCGGCATCGTTCAAAGACACTCATCCGATATCAATGACCAACAACTTTCGAAATTTAAAGCTTTTCAAAGGTCCAAAACGCATAAACTCATCTTTCAGAGATTGCAAACGCAGAATCATCTTCAAACAATTAGCATACCATTATCAAAACATTCAAACGCTCAGTCGCAAGCCAAAACGTTTGCAAATTCCCACATCAACAAAATCAGGAGCAATGATATTTTGAAACTTTGTTCAAACCAACCAACTGATTTTCAACTTTGAATTGCATTCATTCCCCAAGCGCAGGATTTAAAATGTTTTAAAAACCTATTCCGAAATGCTTTCAAGCATTAAGTTATCTCGTTGGTCATCAATTTTAAATGCTAATGTCGTCTTCTAGCCTTGCTAACCCGTTTTTTTTGCCTTAATCTTGTCTCGTAATCCATGTCTGATTGTGCAGGATAGATGCCTAAATTAGCGACAGAGTCCTCGAAGGCACCTGACGCAATTGGAACATCACGGATTTCCAAAGCTGAGATTCCCCGCAAGGTCAAAAAAATGAAGTACCGATACCAAGGAGGAGTCAAGGAGTCAAAGGTCCAGAGTGTGTGGGACAACATAGGTGATATGGACCTGGGACATATTGATATTCAGGATTTCAGGAACAGAGTGTACTCTCTTAACGCCTATGGCAAGCCCAAACGAATGATGGAGAGTGGTATTGCTCAGGCAGTTGGTTTCCCTCCGGTCGTGCAGAATTATGAATTAGTGGTTGAAGCTGCTAAACATTGTTAGTCAGAAACCAGATTAGTGGTATTTAAAGGGATGGTACTAGCTGACTTCATGCCTGAAGCCCTTGGGGAAGCATTTGATATCCCGTTTCTTGATAATCCCACTGCCACAACTATCGATGAGGCTCAAATTGTTTATGACATGAATCTTGTTAAGTGCAAAACATTGATAAACGAAGAATGGTTCAGCGAGAGAAGACCACAAAGCACTAGAATCAGTAAAAAGACCCTCAGAAGCGATTTCCACAATGAGTATGGTGATATGGTTACCTTACTCAGCCGAGTCATGGGACTTTCTCAATCCAATCTCTTTGAGGAATGGATGTTCTACTTCACCGAGCAAGTCTTCGCTGGGAAGTCTAAGTTTGACTGGGCTCAGATCATCGGCAACAATATTCATACACAGCTGGTTGAGCTTGAAGAGAAAAAGTACTTTACCGTGACTTCCTACTTGGTCTACATGTTTGCTCGACATCAGCCATTGCCGAGATTAATTAAGAAAGGTGAGATTGGGAATGGGCCGAATCAGGGGAAAGTATACGACTGCTACCCTCAGTTGCATTACTATGACATTGCCCAAAGAGAAAAGAATAACATCGCATATGCAATTGGTCAGTACGAGTGTGTTAATGATGCTTTTACAATGCACCTAGTTAGATTAATGCAAGAAGGATTGCATATAAGGTTGTCAAAGCAGGCTACCACCTTGATCCGGAAATACGGTGCATGGTTCATCCAATTCCCCAGATTCACCTACATCAAAATAGTAGGCTTTGAGGGAACACCATACCAGCTTCCGCGTTATCCATTAGATAGATTAGTCCTCATGGAGGTACCAAGGCAGGCACACCCAGCAGGTAGCTTACTCAGAGACAAAAAGCAATCAGGGTTCACCTTCCCCGTGATTTTGGGTAATCTTGATGTACGCTTCAAGAATTTGGTGCAAGCTGAAGAATCATTTGCCGAATTAGCATCCTATTGCTTACAGGAGCATTTCCCCAGAAAATGCTTTGACCATGATGGATTGGGAAAGAAGGCCTACGACAAGCATTACAGGGCCAAGGTATTGATTGAGGACTATTGGAGCAATTGTTCAGATGACTTTGAGGTCCTCAGCGGGAATATTCAAGGTTGAGTGTTCAACAAATGCGGCTTTATGAGTACCGCCAAGTCCCAGATCAAGTAACAGACTATGGAAACTGCTTGCAAGTCCGGGAATTTGAAGCAGTCAAGGACCTCCCGCCAGCCATTGATTGGACTCAGGACCCGATCACATATTTTGAAGTAGTCATGGAAGGTCCAAGAAGGTACACAGATAACTGGCTATCCCAACAAATAGAGAGGCTGACTCATGAAGGAACCCAATTCACATACAATTTAATGGGTAGTCTTGATTCCCAGTCTTCAGAGGACGAAGGAACCTCAAGCGCACCAAAAGAAAAGGTTGAGAAACCTGAAAAAAAAGAGAAAGAAAGCAAGAGCCAATAGAGGGACTCCGACGTCGAAAAGAACAAGAAGAGAAAAGATCCCAATCAGGAGGCTAGAGGTTACTTCCTCATCCAAGGACCCCAGTTCGGAGGATGATGTGGTTGAACTTGATTTCATGCCCACTCCACCTTCACAGAATGATCCTGTTGCATCGGAGGCAAATAATCCTCAAATACAGAATGAGCAAGAGGCAGAGGTGAGGATCATTGGTTTGGATGGACCTGGAAATCAGGTCAAGGAGGGAGAGATTGCACCTGATCAAGAGATTGGTAAACAAGAGCTCACACAAGAGAGCGGGCATGAGTTGCAGCAGAAAGGCGGCAACAAAGATGACACCACGGTTGAGGGAGAACAGAAAGAGGATGGAACTCAAGAACCCAGCAGAACTGAAGAGCAACCATTACTAGAGGATACCCAGCAGTTGCTCAGTGAAGTGGGAGAAAACTCAATTGAGTAAAGGATTAGATACTGCACCCATTCCTCCTATATCTGATCAATTACGGATAAGCAGTGAGTCAGTTGAGGCCTCCAAAGAATAGAGTAGGAATCTAGCAATTACATCTAGCCAAACCATCCCTCAGGACTAGTTAATAACTCACGCACAGCGGAAAGCAGTTGTCAAGCCACCAATTAACCTGGAGGATATCTTCTCTCGAATAGGAGAAATAAAATCCAAAGGCAGGAAAAAGCCGAAGACTTACTCCAAGATCACTGAAGATGAGCAAAGGAATCGCTTGATTCATATTGCTACCCCACCTGCAGACAAACTAGCAGATCAGATTGCATTGGCTAATTACAGCGTCACGACCATCCCAATAGGACGAGCAATCAAAGAGCAGGAGAGGGAAGAATTCAAAGATTCCGTGCAGAATATGCTCAGATAACTTGACGAAATGACCGCTGAGAGAGATATGTACCGGGCTCGTGCTGAGCAAGTTGAGGGGTACATAGATCAAGTGTTGAGACCACTGCAGCATGCCGTGAGTCCCATGTTCCCCCATTGGCACTAGCACAAAAGACTACAGCTGAATTTGAAGGAGTGTGTGACACTACCAAGGTCATCAGGGAATGGATTCGGGGCATTAAAGAAAGGGGAGAGCAAATCATCAACGATGTGTGGAAGATGGCCCACGACCGAGAGACCATTCGCATCAAGATATTTGAAGTAAAGAAGGAATACTTCAAGGTCCATGAGATGGTTGGTATGGTTTCCCCCTCATGAGGGCTCTTTTCTGGACCCACACTCAAATTCCCACATTGCATACTATCCTGGATCCCTACGACATCAGCACTTTCAAAGAATGGTAATGGACTGCCAGAACGAAAAATGATATGAAACATACCATAAATAAAGAGCAGGATGAGTGCGAGGAAATTTTGTCAAACATGAAGGATCTTGGTGAAAGGATCCTCAGATCGATGGTCCTTGGTTGGAAGAGCAGCATGAGGGATAATGAGGTACGACCAAGGTGGGAGGATAGATTGAGAATTGATAAAGCCACGTACTCCATAGAAGACCTGGAATTTGCCAGTGAGCTACGTGCAGACAAATTGGGTTTTGAAACTCGTCGGTCGGTCTAGAGTGATGAGTTGAAACATGTGGATCACCACCGAGAGGGTATGCAGTACAAAATACGCCATCCTCCTATGCCCCCCAACAAGGTACTGTTCCAACTGTGCATGAGATTTCAGGATTACGTTCGGGTAGAACGTGCAGCAAATCGAGACATCTGGGGAGAGTACTTGCACAACGAAGTTGAATTTTTGGAGAAAGAGTCTACCTCGGGGAAGGAAAAAGTGCTTTCTTGAGAATATTTGTTTCTTTCAAATTCTAAATGCACTTTTTCAGCATAAAGTTTCTTTCCAACTACCAAAGTCATTGTAAATTTTTGAGCTCCGTGCAAGTGCACTTTTTGGATCAGCTTTATGTTTGGTAGTTGGTAGTTATTAGTTACTTTATGGTTGGTGGTGATATTTTGTTTTCCATTTATGGGTATGGGCAGCCATGTTTCATAGGATGAATTTGAGCCACTTGTAGAATCAAATCCTGGCCATTCATCCATTTTTGAAAATCTATATAAGGAATAGTCCCTTCTTTTTTTTTAGTAAGAAATTGTGGATTGTTGCAAAAGCTTTGCAGAAATACATTCAGACTTAGTGAAGATTAAAGTTGTTATTGTTTCATGTGAGTGCATGGTCTTTCTTCACTCTTTAAATTTATGTATGCATTTTGCTTTACAAAATAATATTTGCAAGTTGATTTTTGATAGAAATCTTCGTTCATACCATTAAGGATTGACTGATTGCAAGTTCCTCTGGATGGTTAGTCTGAACTTATTAGTATGCTTAGTTCGGTTTTTTGAACATGGAATGCATGAATCTCTCAAATTCAGTGTTTATGTTTAAAAACTTGAAAATTTGTTTCCCCTTTGAAGATTGCATCAATTTTATGTAGTAGTGCAAATTGTTGGCAAAATAAAATTTGATTATTGCAAGATTTCTATCTATTAGCTTGAAGGTGTTATTTTTAGGTAGATTAATTAGGCATTTTCTCCCTCTTTTCCCTTCCTTTTTTCCTCCTTTTTTTTACCAAAGTTGAATTCCAAACAGCATCGTATTAAAGCAAAATCTGATGAAATCAAAACCGTAGGATCTTAGGGAACCTATGTGAACAAAACCAATTCTGTCTAATCGTAAGTCCCCTTTGTGTTTCCAGCAAAACACATCAAACTGTTGAGCTATCCTGCAGTCAAGACCTGACAATCGAAACCTTGAGGTCGTCCCCATTGATCAACTAAAATAGCATTAGGGATTTCCTTATCTCAAGAGAGGATAGGATACTTAGCATTCTATTCTGTGTTGATCGGAGAGAGTTGTAGCAACACGACTTTAGCCATGTCAACACAACCCATCATAAATTAGATTTTGTGTACTTTTGGGTAGCAAATATAGAGCATTGCCAAAGGCTGAATGAAGATTGGTTACATAGAGCTACCCAAGCAAAGATGCTTACTGCCCAAGCAAGACAACACCTCCAAAAAGTCAAAGAACGTCGCAATCAGCTAGATGATGCAAGGAAACAAAGAGAATCATCCATTAGGTCTTTATTTTTTCCAAGGGAAGAAGAAGACAGCGAAGATATATTGAAGAGGTTTAAGCATCAGTCTGATTTTTTGAGTTTGATCAGCAATTCTCTTTCATCTAATGAGTCAAATTTGAAACCTTGCATTGAGAATATTCAAGTAGGGATGGCTAGGTGTGAAGTTGATTCCTTCCTGCCTAGAGTTGATGAGATATTGGGTGGCATTCATAGTGGACCAGCCAATAAAAGTTTGTCTATGATGCAAAACGAAAACATCTACTATTCATCCGTGGACTTGTCACCTCTTTCTAATGATATGGCAGCGATCTACTTGTTGATTGGTGATTTATTCTTCATAGATTCTACATGGGATAGTGGCTGTCCTAGTTGGAATCATTTAGCACTTCTTGATTTTGCATTGACTACATCAGCGATTCAGTATGGGAATGTTGAGGGGTATTTCTTTTGGATATTCTTTGATTGGCATTGGTTTGATGACATGTTTGATATCATCCATGTTGCTGATCAAAGTTATGACAGTGAGGGTTAGTGGCCATTTGTGTTGGTTATTTGGCATATGGGAGTTCATCTTCACATTGTCTTGATGTCTTACATGCATGGATGGTTACTTCAGGGTGATTGGTTGACAAACTTCTTATTCATCTCTTACAGCAGGTTCTATATTTTGATATGGGATCCGGGTATCGATTGGTTGTCTGCATGGATTCCATGTTGTTGCTTCACAGATTGTGGTGTATGGTATTTCTATCAGAGTGGAGCAGCGGGTTGCTTGGAGATTGCTTGAGAGCAAGCAATCTCGGGAAGGGAGGATTGTAATGTCCCCTTCCTAGGTGACAGGCAATTGAGCAAGGATTTGCCTATCATCGGGTTTCCGTAGGCCGATGGAGTGAAGAGGGAACCCATTCTAAGGCTTGTGGAGTTGTGTAAGGGATTTATAAGCCATTTTGGATGTTCAGAGGCAGTTCCTACTTTTTAGGAGGGATCCCTATTTTTTTATGGAATGACTGGGAGTTGGTCCCGCGATGTCTACAAACCATTCCGGATGATTTGAGACCATCTCCTATTTTTTAGGGTAGACTGTCAGTTGATTGGTTGACCACCTGGAGGACCAGGGAGCAAAGCAAGAGCCTTTACGTGCATTTTCAGTTGATTGGAGACAATCTCCTAACTTTTAGGAGAATCCCTATTTCTTAGGACACTGCCAATTCACCTACTATATTTGGACATCACCAGAAGGGTACGTGCATCATCAATTTTTAGTTTGGGGGAGGCCAGGTGATGGAATTTGAATAAATTAAATATTAAAGTTTAACTTTAATATTTAATAAAAGAAATAAAGTTAAGTGATTATAATCACTTTATAATGGTTCGATAAAGTATCTTTATATTATACTAAAGGAGACCACCTCGGGCCATGATGGCTAGGGGACATGATTTAAGTTGTTTTTAAACAAGTTAAAATAATAAAATGAAGCCTAGGAGATAAGGTATGGTCAGCCTAGAGGAGGAAATAACTTTATTTAAGAATGATAATAATGGAAAGGCAACCCTAAAATTAAATTAGGGTTTTGAGACAACAAAAGAACATTGGAGGCAGCCATTTGATTATCTTTGAAATCATTTTTACAATCAACTTTTGGAAATTGAGCTCTGCAACTCAATTCAACAGCTTAGCAACTTTAAGGAACGAAAACTCCTTGAAGAGAAGGTGAAATTGGACGATACCCCAATTCACAGGATGGAGGAATTCACTGTGAATTCCTAATTGAGCTTTAATTCAGATTCACTTCAGCATATACAGGGAATTTATATGCAGATTGGAGAGGGTTTCAGACTGAGAAGGCAGATAATTCATTTCCTAGGGTAGCTATACAACCTCCATACGCAGTTGTACCATTTGGTGGGCTTCCAGGGTGCTAGCTACCATTAATCCAGCCAGTAGAGGGCTTGAATCTCCTAAATTTATTATGGTCAGCGTTGCACATCAATATTTCAATGATTAAATTGGTTACAGGAATAATTCTCCCTTCCGGAATAGTGTTTTGTTTTGTAGATCGAATAATCCTCCTAGGAATCATGCATGGAAATTAGTGGAATTCAATTATTTGTTTTTGGTAATCACTATTGGGTCAAATAAAGCTCATTAGAGCCATTGTTGTCCTTGTGCCAAAGGAAGATGTGACAGAGGATGATTGTGTTGTCCCTGCACTTGATGAAGCCAAGGCTGAAGGAGACGAAGATCAAGTGAGCTCCGTAGAGAAGCTCAACACTGAAGAGCAGTTTGCAGCACCCCCACCAATGGAGGATGCAATCCAAGAGCCCGTTGAAGACATTTTTGAGGACCAGGCTATCGAAGAGTCCCTTCTATTTGAAGATATACTGACAGAGGTGCATAAGGCCGCATGGTTCATACAACCCAAAGATGCACCAGTGGATGATGATTTCCACTTTCTTGAATTCGTGTTCCAGACTGATTTTCAGCCTGTTTAACCCAATGAAGAGCTTGATGCTGATTTGCACAAGCCGGACGCAAGCGTGATGCTGCACCACCAGTTGCGACCTCCTGAGGCTGCTAAAGCTTTTCCGCTGCACAACACCCCGCACGACTCAGAAACTTGTCAGGTTGTGTATTTCCTTTCTGCTATTAATTTTGAAAGTTTTTAGTTTGATTTTGAATATCCTAGGAAAGCAACCTGTAAATGGATTAACCACGGACCTAATGAACTACCCCAACTGATAATACTGCCCGATGTCCTAGTTAAACTCGAAAGTGGCCAACTAAAAATTTTCTTTTCAAAATTTAAAGACAAACTAGCCAAACTTAGAACTGTCCCCACTGCCCTGTTATTGCTGCACATACTAAGAAATCATCTTGGGGCAGGAACATGTGTGTATAGTCCACATTTTGTACAATCAGTCTCTTCTTGTATATAGTTAGCTTAGGTTTTTTTATTTTTTGTTTTAGAGTAGTTTTTCTTTCTGTTTCTAGCTTAGATTTTTTGTTTTCTATTTTAGTTTAGTTTGCTTTCCATAGTGTAGGTGTCCTTTCAGAAGGAGTTGTCTCCCTATTAGTTTTTGCAAGAGGGTTTGTTTTCTTTCCCAACATTGGTGTGCGAAGCTAGGAAATTTTTCCAGCTCATTTCTCGAATGTCGACTTTGGTAGAACACCTAATTGACAGTTGCCCCCGTAGTCAATTCATTTGGTTTAAGGCTTAGTCATTTTAAAAATTTAGTTGCTTACTGCACTTTGTCACCAACATTGCGATCACTGCACCTTAGATTCTTAATATCGCTCGTCCGTTGTCTTGTCAAAGGGAAGTCATTGCAAGTAAAAAATCTGAAGCTCTACTTCAGCGACCACTATAACGCTCAATCCTACGTAGGCTTCATTGCTTACCAGCCAATGTGAAAAAAGTGAAAATCAAAGAAAAATCAAAAGCAAAGAAATATCAAATTGTTTGGCTTTGGGAGTGCAGACATCTCTGCCAGTATTCAAAAAGAGTAATTTATCGGAAACAGAGCAATCTTTGTGAGCTTACAGGCAATAACCTCGTCGGGGCTATAGACGCTCTGATGCAGGAGCATCGATCTAGTTCTTACCAGTTGAGCAGTTTTCAGTGGAATTGCTTGAGAGCGTGGCATTTCTTCATGTTTGAGTGTTTAGCATTGTGGTTTTGGGTTTATCCCCTTGTGTTCGTGGTCTTTACCGTGTTCGAGTTTCATAGCATTTGGATTTGTTTCCGATGAGATGTGGATTCCGGTATTGTCCCGGTCGTTGTGTTCTTACCGGTTAGCCTGGCTGTATGTTGAGCGAAGATGAATTCTGGTTGCGATTGATCTTCGTGACTTGCGGATCGTTGGAGGTGTTGCTTTGGGCCTTGGTCGGTATTCCCGGAGGTCTGCACATCATTTTTATGATTTGGAGATTGTTCTTAGTGATTTGAGTCGACATGTTACCGTTGCACGTTTCATGAACCGGTTGGTCTTTGGGCCGACTTGATTGAGTTGTAATTATTTGCAAATGATTTAAAAATGGAAGCTTGTGAATCATTTGAGGACGGAGAAAAGTTAGAAGATTGAAGACAGAGCTTTGAGATTGAGCGAAGATGTAGAACCGGCGAGATTTTGATCCGGTAGGACTGAGGTCCGGATTAGGATAGAACCGGCAGACTATTACCAGAGACCGTCTTGATGTGTATATGATCTGCGGATCTAGTAATTGCATTGTAAGCATTGTTTGTATCCTGGACTGCGATCCAGCATGTGGCATGTATAATTCTTCAAATTGTAATAAGATTCATTCACATTGTTTACCGGTTTTATGTGTTCTGTGTTGTTACCGGTTGTTCTTTCTGTTGTTTCTAGCACCTTGTTACCGGTTACCAGTATGCTTTGCATGATTTATGTTATAAGCTGCAAGGTTGGGTTGTCCTTCATTGGATCTCCTTGCCTTGACTGCGTCACGCTCACTGGCAGCGGGGCAATATCCAGGTTGCTTTTGAAGTCAGCTTCACCTATGTAGCTTGCCCTAACTAAACGATGATATCCCAACTTTCTTTAAGCTGGAATGAACTTCACTACACACACTCGATTTTCAAGGTTGGTGACTCGATTCAGTTTGCGACCTCATTTTTGCCATGAATCTGTCTTTGTCATTTGGGTTGTTTTGTGGGGTATATACCAGAGATTCTGGGGTTTGATCCAAATGGTCATCCTCAAAATGTTCGGGAACATTTCCCAGCCGAGTCGCCATTTGTTGTGCGTTAAGCACACATCACCCTACTTCACAGGGAATCCCAAGTTTTTTGTTGCAATCTGCCTGTCTGTGAGAGGAGTTAGGTGTTTTGAGAGCCTGAGTCAAAATCAAGCAATCAAACCAAAATCGCCATTTTCATGTGAAATCCCGAAAGTCCATAGGCTCCAGCAATTAAATAAATCGCACCTTCTAGGGGAAAGATCCAAATTTCGTAGGAAGGGCGTGAGAAATAGAACACAGAGACATCTCACATTTAGACGCTAAGGCCCAAAATTTGTTTTCAAACAATGAAAGGGGGGGGCGTTAAGAGAGAGAACCAAAATCGCACATTTTCTCTTAAATGCTCGAAATAAACCCCTCTCAGATCACTGAAAGTCTCCTGGATTCGGCTTAGAGGGTCAAAGTGCAAAGTAAAAGTAAGGGGGCAAAATCTCAAAGTGCCTCTCAAGGCCGTGAAAGTCCTGACTCTCCAAAATCGCGCCAAAGTGACCAGAAGGCTGAAAAACAGCAAATCTCACAAACGGAGCTTGGAGGCCGAAAATCAACAAAATTCCAAAATCTCACAAAATCGTCTTTTAGGCCGAAAACGACTCCAGGAATCAAATTGCGCAAAATGGCTCTATGAGCCGAAAATGAACTAAAGCCTCCCACATCATGCGAAACGGCTCTCTAGACCAAAAATGATAAAAGAGTTCAAAGTCATGCAAAAGAGCATTTGAGCTGAAAATGAAATCAATAAGGTAAGTTCGCATTTTAACTTCATTTGGCCAAAATTAGAAGACAACTCGCAAAAAGGCTCGCCGAAAATGATAAGCAAGTTCTAAGTCACGCATTTTCACCTCATAGACCGAAAATGATAAAAGATCAAGTCGTGCAAAACACTCCATTTGCCCGAAAAGTCATTCACGGACTAAAATCTCGCCAAATGAGTCCATAGGCCGAAAATGAAGTGAAACGTCCAAAATCACAATGTATCTAAAAGGACCCGAATTTCACTAATCAAAGGTGAAAGGGCGAAAAGATAACAAAGTATTGCATTTTATTTCAAAGGGCCGAATTTTTCCCTTAGTCGCCCAAGTAATTGCAAATGCAATTAAAGGGAGACGTTTTAAAAGTTAAGATTTTGCAAACATAAAAGTTCGTCCAAATTTCATTTAAAGGTGGGCACTTTCTATCAAAGGGGTTTAAATCTTGCATTTAAAGCCAAAGTGGCCGATTTTCGTCACAAGTGAAGGGAGCATTTCAACTTACAGGTTTAAATCTCGTGTTTTAACCATAAAACCCTTATTTTGCAAAGGAGGGAACTTATATTGTTTTTTAAAGAAAACATTTTTCGTCTTCGCCAAGACAAAGCCCGACATCGCTTAAAATTTGATTTTTGTTAAATGAATTTATTTAATTTTTCAAAAATAATTAATTTAAATCGAAATTGATTGTTTGCAGATTGACATCAAGAGGAACTAAGGTGGCGACTTAAAGCTCAAACCTGATCACAATCAAAGCCGGAAGCAAGGATGCAGAAGCGTAGGATCAAAGCAACAAAGCCAGGCGTTGCTAATGAAGAACACATTGCGGAGCGCAGGATCAAAAAACGAAGCACGGAGAAACGTGCCACCACCAGACCACAAAGTTGAGGTCCACCAGCTAGACCGAAGATTAAAAAAACACTCAGAATGCAACAAGTCTATGCATTCTCAAAAATGCACAGCCAGAAGAAATTCTAGAAAATCAGTTTGAAAACTAAATTGTTTAATGTACATGACTATCTGTGGGCCCTACCTTATGTATTCAAAACAAAAAGACACGGGTCAGTTATTTCCAACTATCAGGTTGACCGAATTAATGCCAAACAGTTGTAGGTAGTTGAGAATGTGGTTGGGAGGATAACTAAGGATTAAATGGGCATGGGTTAAAGCTACCAAGTTCTAGAAGGCAGATTAGAACTATTGGATGCAGTCAATCGTGGCCTTTGATTCATAATTGTAAAATCTATAAAAGGCAAGATGCCTCTCATTGTTAAGGGTTAGATTGTTAGACAGTTAGATAGTTAGAGTTTTTGTAGAAAGTTAGAATTTAGTAGTTAGGAATAGAGTAGAATTTCTGTAGAAATTGTTGTAATAGCAGCTGAAATCAATATATGGACATTGATTTGGTGTTTATCATCTTGGTTTTAGTCTATTTGCATGGTTTCCTTGAACAGGTTTAGATAGATTCTTTCTGGTGTGCAAGTATTTAATGGATTCGGGTTCATACCATTGGGGATATGTTGATTGTGTATCTCTGTGTATGGTTATCCTGAACCTTTAAAATTGTGTTTAGTTCAATTGTAGGTGTCTGTGTGAGTTGCACCAGAATTGGGTGCTTAGGCATGCAACTGCAGTCTGAAAATCTTCTAAGTCCCCTTGAAGATTGCACCGTTCTTGTGAGGTTGTGAGTTATTCTAGCCAAGCAGGGATTGGTTATGTCAAATCCGTCTACTTGCACACCAGTCTTGTTAATTTTAGGTCTCCTAAACCCTTATCCTTTGCTTTTATTTCCCAGTTTGAGAATCAGATGCAAACCATCTTGTTGTGAACGTAAGGCCCCTTGTGCTCCTAGCAAAACACATCAACTATTGAGCTATCCCGCAGTCATGAATTGACACTTGGAACCTTGAGGTTGTCCCCTTTGATCAACTAAAACAGCATTAGGGCTTCCTTATACAAGAGAGGATAGGATACTCAGCGAGTAATTCTATTCTACGTTGGCCGAATAGAGTTGTAGCAATACGATTTTAGCCACATCAACAGAACCTATGCCGAGTTTTTGTCAACATTGAGTCTAGTAAAAGCCCGCACGTGTAGGTGTGTTGGCTTGGGCGGTGGGTTTGTTCCCCATCGGTCTCGGGTTTGACTCCCTCTCGGGTTTAAGAGGGAGGACTGGTTGCGGGCTCTGGCTTCTCCCCCTAGGAGACTAGTCTCGCCTCAGCTCGCCCCTTCCTAACCCCAACTTGGCAATAAAGTAAGCTCAAGGTAAGGCAGGTTGGGTCGTTGGGCTGGGTCGCGGGGATACCCCTAGCGTACCAAAAAAAAAACATTGAGTCTAGTAACACTAGCAAAAACACAGGTCCATATAACAAAAATAAAATATATATAACTAAAATTGTGTTTAGAAGCCTTCAATTACTTAATACAACTACATGATTAGGTTTTAATTGGGTCAATCCTACATTGGATGCATTGTAAGGGTGACTTACAAGTTACAAGGCATTACCTGCTACAAAAGCTTTGCTAATAGAAAAAGATGCTTGAGGGGAGAAGGCCAAAGCAGTGGGGATTACATTGACTATTCCTTTTCCTATTTACAAATTATTGAAGATGTTTGTGTGCTAAGTGGGTCCCTCTGCCTTGAAATTATTACCAAAGTATACAAAGAAAAAATGCCATTAGTAAACGACCACTCATAGATGACTTAAAGCACCAACAATTCAAATTCCACAAATTAAAAACTCTAATTAATAAACTTTG
This sequence comes from Cryptomeria japonica, assembly GCF_030272615.1. Classification (NCBI taxonomy): domain Eukaryota; kingdom Viridiplantae; phylum Streptophyta; class Pinopsida; order Cupressales; family Cupressaceae; genus Cryptomeria; species Cryptomeria japonica. The sequence continues at coordinate 393,973,120 of NC_081410.1, forward strand.
TTATTTGTATTCTTTTAACTTGCTCTATGAACATGGATTCAACTATCGTGCACCTTAATCACGTCCACAGCTACGGACCTTAGTACCGTTGAACCTTGTAATGGCCAATGCTAGAAAACCAAATGAAGGGTTGAAAAGCTTTTGCCTTGTAACAACACTAAAGTACCTTCGCACTTCATCTTTCAAATGAATGGAGAACATTAGTATAAAGGTTTTACGGTAAGCTCAAAATCTACTAAAATTTCTCAATAAGCTAACCATCTGTCGATGAGCCTATGTACACAATAATTTCATTAAGCGTCCTCATCAATGAATCAAAGATTTGAAATGGTTTGAAAGACATGCCAGACAAGAAATCCTTGTTTCTAAAATGTATCTTCTGAAATTTTCTGCCAGCAAATTAAAGAAGATGAAAGTACATAATGTCAAATCTACAATGACAACCTGTCAATTGTCCATTGAGCTGTGGTCTAGTAATAGTTTGGAGAACAAGCTTCAAAAACAACCTCAGTTCAATTTGTGGTGGGCAGTCTCATCTGTTAATACTTCTTTCAACGGCAAGTGGAAGCCCCAACAGCATTAGTGGCCTACGGATCAGCGGCCTGGATCCTTGCGGGTGAGTAGAATTGGAATATAAAACAAGCTGAATCTTTGATAAGTAAGATTGAAACAATTGTACACTTAAGACATCTGATAATCTTTTTTAAGTAACAAGGTACCACAATAAAATGACCTTATAATATAGTCCATCTTATGATTCCTCATATGAATTGTCTTGTGATCTCTGTAAATCAGTGGCTAAGAATGTAATGAAGTTTCCCATTTTCTTTCCAACCCAAATAGGGGATGGAATGCCATATGTAAACTGAGTAATTGTGTTCATGGAGAACATATTTGAACTTTATAGACTAGCATTTACTCGGAGTAAATTTCTCTGTTATTTTTGTATCATGCAATTATTTTTATAGCTGTAATTTGTTATTGCATTCATATTTTGCAGGCAGAGCGCATACTTGATCTGCAGCGGAGGCTGAGTTTAGCTGTGAACTCAGGGACAACCCTCAATTTAGAAAGAACGTCAAGCATTGCAGATGAAGAAGCACAAGTCAGCACCAGATCACCCACAGATCAGGTTTATACTTGGCTTGTAATATGATATGGTTTTCCACAAATTAGATAGTAATGTGATATGTTTCTGTTTCCATTGCTGAAATATTTTTCTTCAATTCAAATTTCCTGTCCGTCTTGTATTCTTTTCCCATGCTGTACAAGATTCTGCAGGCCATTGCTTATTCTGTCATATCTATTTTTTCTTCTACTTTGAAGGTCATGATTTCTGAATCGCCAGTTTTCTTTATTGTTTAGATTCGAGCACAGCTTGATGATGCTGTGGCTGGGGAATGCCCATTTTGTGGAGAGTTGATGATAAAGGAGATCTCCTTGCCTTTTATTATGCCCGAGGAAACAGAACATGTAATGTCATGGGACATAAAAGGTGGTACATTTTCACGAGAGTATGGTTTAACATAAAGAGCTCTCTGGGAGAATGGTTCAAATCGTACCTTTGAAAGCTACAATCAGCATTGAGTCAGATTGGTTCAGCAGAAACAATATGTAAAAAGTTATATGATTTATTTGGGATAAATGTATGGTTTACAATCCAAGTTTGAGTTTTGGAATGGTCAAGTATACACAACTTCATGACGATGCGGCTACATTTCAATCAGCTGAAGATATAAATACTGAGTTAACAGGGATCCACCTGGAGACAGCGAGGAATATGTTATTTCCTTGAGATGTTCCTCTTTCGCCTGAGCAGTGAATGTTTGGTCTTTTTATGCAGTATTGGGGATTTGAATTGAGAACAATAAATGCTTTGTTCGTCACCATTTGGATATGATTGAGTTGTGATCGGGCAATCTTGGATTTTCTAACTAATGAATTTTTGCTACAGAACCAAATTTTCACCTTTCACAAGCATAAGCATTGAGATAGTTAAGCCATCAAAAAGTTCATAAGATTATTTATTAGTGTTTTCCATATTTAAATTGAAGCACAAAATTAAAGTGATATATTCAATTTAACAGTGTGTATCTAATGGTTAATGTCGAGATGATGTAAAACGTGCTATTAAAAAACACATATAAGGAGTTGTTATTGAGTAGTTTAAACTTAATCATCTTAGGGCAGTCTTGATCCGTCTTGTTTCTCAAAGGAAGTTACCTTTGTTTAGTTTTTTACTCGCAAGTTCAACCAGAGTAATATTGGATCAATTTGTATATAAGATCGATTGTATAAGACTGAACAGGATCTCTATTATTTAATTACTTCTAATCTTAAAGATTCAATTCAAATACAAAATTCTTTATATAAGACCCTTAACTCTTCTTCAGTTATTTAAATTTCTATCGTCTTTAAGATTTTTTTTCTTTTTTAAATGGTTGTTAGCCATAATAGTCCAGCGTTTGAATCTAGAGTTGCTAGCTATAATAGTCCAATGCTTGATTCTAGGGTTGCTAGCTGTCAAGTGTAAGAAAATGGCATCAAAACATCTTCACAAGCTCATACCAAAAGTTGTCCATGAGTAGCTCTCATGTTCTTGATGTTTTGTTGATTTATGATCTTGATAATGCATGTGAACGGCTTGAAAATTATAATATTGTCTATGTAGCCATCAGATTGCACATTTGACCGTATTTATTAATTAATTGAAAATAAAAAAATTGTTGTTTTTTAATTAATTAATACTGTCAAATGGCAGTCTGATGACTGCATAGACGACGTCGAAAACTATACTCTTGTTGATATTTTATAATAAAATTCTCTTTGAATGCATGCTAAAGCTGGGTCAACTCTATTTGGGTTCTATGTGGAGTTTACGTAGAGATCATCTAAAACCTTAAAAGCAGTTTTTGTTTTGTTTTGTTAATTTTAAATTTGTGAAAGCTTTGTTTGAGCATGGCCCATGCTTAATTCACACCTTTTTAGTACTTTTTCCCCTATTGGACTCAAGACTTTGTTGTCTCTGAAGAACATGCCCTCTAAGTTCGTATCTAGGTTAAGTTCCCTAGTGTTCCTTTGTTGTTATGGCCTTTTATGGACTACAGAGTGGCTTCACTAGGTGATGTTGTTCATGTTGAGCTAAAACCATTTTTCTTTGCTTATCCTTGGAAAAGAGTTTTTGAGGTCAACCTATTTAAGAATGTCAAGGATTCTATTGAAAAAATTAATTGGTGACCAAAGTCTCACTCAATGGTGCATCTACCTTGATTTGCCAAACACTTGTTGTTGGTACCAATCCTCAATTCACAAAATCTAGGATTTATGTTGGATATCCAATGCCCCAAGCCACAACCCAAGTTACTTATCGGAGATTCTCCTTAAAAAATAAGGATGGTTGGGCTATAATAAATAATAAAAAGAACAATTGTAATATTGGAGCTAAAGATATTGATCCTCACTAGTCATTTGTTGGGCCATCAGATTCAAATCCTGACAAGGCAAAAATAGTTTTATCACAACTCATAGGGTAATTGTCCTAGGTGGCAACGTAGTAACTACATATTTTCCAGCCTCGTGCATTTCAACTTGTGAGTTTAAGGATGGTGAGTTTGTGCTTAATAAGAAGTCGCCTATTGTAGTCAAATTGTCATAGTTTGAACCATTTATCCAATTGACACACAAATTGTCCCTCATCCCACAATGCATTCTATATTTAATCCTTTTAGAGCATAATACCCTTTGTTTACCTCTATCCTAATCATTTGACTACAATGAACATCAGCATACCTATAGTGGTGTCTACTAAACACCAACATTCAAAATAGTATGCACAATAGTCAAAATGTGATATTTTATAGTCTAACAACTACCTCTCTACTCCAACTAATGCCCTTATCCTTTTTACATGCCTAAGAATAAAAATAATTTTTTAATGATTTATTTTTAAAAGGGAATTACTAAATTAATATAGAAATGATCACACAAGATAATCATATTGTAAATATATTAGAAAGTAATTATCATTAACAAAACACATAGAAGAGGTCATTGTTAGACTTTCTTAGATGCACTTACATTTATTAACATTTTTAATAATGCATGATCCTAATGATTCTATTTTTCACATATTTATAAACCATATGGAGCTTGATCATCATCAACCTCTTTAAGAAAAACTCCCAAAGGTGCTAAGGAAACATCTTGTCCAAATAGCTAAATTCTATTTGTAAGTAATAAGCTTCAAAGTTGCATATTAATTCTTGGCAAGGGACACTAGAGTACCATAGCAATTCAAAATCAATCTTAGACTCAAATAGATGTCAACCTTGCATCAAGGTCTTGGGTGTGCTATAACAAATGTATAAGAATAGTGGGAGTTCCCAAGTGAGGAGTGTCACTTTGATAGTTTGCAAAGTGAACTTGCAATGGGGATAACGTTAAGCCCCAAGCTAGTAGATGTTGAGGTGCTTGAGGTGTCTATCACTCCTAGAAAACCATGTAATGAAGTGGGTACTAAGTAGAAAACAAGGATATCTAGCTATAGTGTTTCTCCTAAAAAAGAATGCATCAACACAAGAAATGGATGAAAGGGAAGAAAAAAATCTGAAAGAAAGGTTGGTATCTTAAATACATTTGATTAACTCTTCCCTTTTAAGGAGTTTTGGATCCATTTTCTAGGTTAGAAAGTAATTAGTGAGGAAGATATTTTTTGAGTCAAGGGCTGATCTATAGATTTAACACTTTATGTTCTACGCTAGCTAATCTTCATGTATGGATAACAAAAAGTTGGTCTAAAAAACTAAAAGGATCATTAGAGATTATCCTTGTTCTTAGGTATTTTTCTATTGCTATGTCAATGTGTGCAAGATAAAGAATATAAATTGGAAAATAGGGCCATGTTTGAAGGAAAATCAATCTTGTTGACCAAACTTTTGGTTTCTAGAGTTTAATTTGATGACAAAGACATTCTCAATAATGCTAGTATGGATTAGGCTACCTTATTTGTAGCTACAGTTTTGAGTAGATGATTATTTCCACAAGAAAAGAAATCTATTAGGTCATTTTTTTTATTGGCCCAAAAAGTGATCATTTAATCCATTACTTCCACTAGGATTCAAGTATAGTTGGAAATTTCTATGGGTTTGTCATTGAAAGTGTGGTTGCAAGTAGGTGAGCACATTTGTAAGTAGGTTTTAGAGTATGAAAATATCTTGTTTAAATATAGGCATTGTTATCAAGTGGGATATATTGTGGCAATGTTTAAAAGAGAAACTATAAAAGGTGAAATGGTGACATGATGGTAGGGGGTGATGCAACAACATCTGAGGTGTAAGAGCAATCTTGCATCACCGGAATAAAATTTGTTGTTTTTTACACTTTTACGGTTCTATTGGAGCCCATGATGACACTTCAGAGGTGTAGGATAGCCAGGTGTTCTAAAAGGCCAAAAATTGTAACGTTATTTATAGTAAGGTTGCGTGTTTAGGCAACATGTGAACCTAAAAACTTACCCCAAGGAGTAGAAGCGAAAATTTAAGAAAATGTTGAAGAAATCATTTGAATATCATGTATTGTTCGGAAGATATTAAAGCTTTCCTCCTAGAAAATTTTAAAGGTTTCAAACTTAAATTTAAATCCCTTAGAAGCCTCATACAAGTTTGAAAAGTGGGGTAAATGATCTTCAAATTATTTCGACATTGTAGATATCTTCACAAGCTTTCCAACAATTTATTAGGTTTGTAAATCGAACACCTGAGTCAACTCTCAAAATTTGTGCTATTAAATTCTAAATTTCAAATTTCAAATAAAATATCTTCTTGGGTGGGAAAATGAATGGTTGGGCTCTTGGGTGCCCAAAAAAAATGGAATTACGATTTCCAAAACATTCGAAAGATGTAGAGGAATTGGATGAAAAATTATTGATGCCAATTAAAGAGGTGGACAAAGGTTACAATTATAGTTCTAGTAATACAAATAGTGTCTCTGACTTGTAAAAAGAATTTGTTAGAGTCGAATTCATTTGTAATGGAATAAGCCCATGATGTTGTAGTAAAGTAATTTTTGAATATTTTATTTTATTTTCTTGGATGAATAAAAGTTTATTGTTTACCTTGGTATTTTCTATGTGAATCTATGTTTGTTGTGATATATGTGTGTGTTGGGTGGAGTAGCCCTACATGGGGGGGTTAGGTTCTCTCATCTGTTAGTTAAAAGGGTGGTTTTGTATTTGTGAGTGAAGGGGATGATGTTAAGTTACATGGCAAAGAGATGAAGTAGTTTACTAATGCATGTATGTAGGATATGTGGTTGATTCTATTCACTCCACGACCTACATCACCACATAAATGCTTTGATATAGTTTGTCTACCTTAGCCTTGATAGGTTCAAACTCATAATTGGTCTTCCCATAAAGGTAAATACAAATCTTTTGTTAGAATAGTAGAATTTAAAGATGGCCAAGAAATCCATATTGTATTCAAAAAAACGCAAGTGCTTCATCCTAGAATAGTTGGTGGAAGCATTATGGAAACTACGATGACCATTAGATAGAGTATTTAGGAGTTGCCTCCCATTTTCAAGAATTATTTCTAGCTATAATCAATCAACCATTACATGATGCCTCTTATGTAGATTATAAAGTAGATGAAGCTTTGTTTGATTAGAAAGAGGTCAAAAGAAGAAATGTGTTACAAGCTATATAGCAACAAGATCAAGGGGAAAGAAAAAGTGTAGTGTCATTTTTGTAGTGTATATGTCATTTTGTGAGTTTTGTCTTTGTTAGCTAGTGTTTATTTGTAGTTAGGTGAAAAGGTTCATATATAGGTCCACCTATATTTTTTTTTTTTTTTAAAGTTGTGTAGTTGTACATAACACCTTTGTAGTGCAACACCATCATGATCATGTGAATGCCACCATCCCAAACCATACAACCCATGCATATATTTATCTTCTTGAAAGAGACTAAGATTAGAGAAGCATAAACCCTAATGCAAATCCCAGAATGCAACTCCTAATCTATTCTATTCTAAAATAGAGTGATAAACCACTACATGCTCTAGCCCTATTAGCTTGTCCCTTTCTATGAGTTGCCTTTTTTTGGTTGCCCTAGTTTATATTGAATGAAAATGAATGTTTAAATATTTAATTATTTTTAAATTCACATTAGATTATAGAATAAGGTTAATGGAATAAGTGTTGTATGGGTGAAAAGAGCATATGAACCTTTACCCTTCATTTTACAAGTCTTTGCATGGGCATCTTAAGTACATTACCTTAACATGTGATTTCTATTAATTTGATTCTCCTATTAACCCTAGAATTAGATTAACCATTTGAAAAAACTATCTTATCTTAACATATAATGTTCTGAGACTTCAAATTAGATTTTTCCCTTAGGTTCAAAATTGTAGGCATGATATTGTTCTAGGTCCATATCGTAGCAATGATTGTGACCCAATTTTATCAAAATATAAATTTTATTCCAAAATCAAACCGATCTACCTCTAACTACTCATTATTTATCATTGCCCACAATACAACTTTCAAATTGTGCACCTATGACTAAAAAACATCACTTTGTAGATAATTTCATAATAAGAATCATCTAGGGTTCATCCATCATTAGAACAATCCTTTTACATGTGTCTATAGAAAGTGTCACTCATCAATTATTATTCATATTTCCACATAAAACACATTGACCCTCGTATCAACCCATAGGGAAACCCCAACCCTTTGATGACAAGTACTCCCCTTACAAGCCCAAACCCACAACAACACTAGAGAAATGAACAAAAGATGCAAGAAAGGAAACACTTTCTTTCTATTATCTCAATGAAATGAAATTACAACATTTAGAAAATAACATGCTACAACCACATGGGCTTTCTCATTACAATAATTGATTGGTTGAAAATTTTGTACACCTAAGAAGGCATGCAAAATCAGGGTTTCAGCCACAGCGTGTGAGTTAAAACTCTCCTAATTCTAAGGTAAGGCTCTCCCTTTCCTACTATTACAAATTAACTATAAAATATAAACACTATTCTAACTTGGGTGAGACAACATCCTTTTCTCACTTTTTAGAAAATATGATATTCTTTTCTCTTTTCAGAAAAGAAACTACAACTAGAGTAACAAATATGGAAACTTAACAAAATTTCGACAACTACAAAGATTCTTGTATAAAAGAAAGTGAAGTTTCCATGAAAGTGCAAAGTCTTTTGTCACTTTCTCGAGATGGGAATGTAGAAGAAAATCTCAAAGTCTTCACCTTTCTACTATCCTATCTACCTTCCAAGATGATTAGTATGATAACAATGTACAACATATGACAGCTCAAAGTCTATTGATATGATGCACTCCAAACTATTATGAGTAGGAATAATTACAAGCACAAAGTCTTGTGACTTTTATCTATTATGAACACTTAACTATGCTAATCTAATCCTCAATATTTGCAACATAAATTCTACAAGAAATTAGATTAAAGCTATTTCCAACAACCTCACTAGAATCTCAAGTATATGCAGAAAAATATATGATTGTGACATAAGAACACAATGGATATATGAACAAAGCCTCAACAACAACTCTAAAACTTAAATGTCCTCATTTATATTGCTTGAGAATCCAATTTACAAGTATAAAGCATAAAGTCTTTATCACTATTTATTTTTGTAGAGTTTTCTTGCTTGCTAAAAAGATCCCTGTTACATAGAGCACTCCCCAATATATATAGGAGAGGAGCTAAGAGAAAAAAAAAGTGGGAGAGGTCTAACTAACTAAGACTTATTCCACAACTAACTATGACTTATTCCTAATTGCAGTCCTACTATCTTTCAACTTGTAACTTGTTTACATGTAATTACAAGTTACAAGAATGCAAGTAAGGTGACTACTTGCAATTACAATTTTTGGCATTACATGTAATTTGTCAAAGGGAAATTACAAATACATAATTGAAACTAATATGTGTCCAAAACACGACTCTACTTACATCATCCTCTATCTAAGGGGTCTTCATGCTACTACGAGATGCTAGCACTTGAAGTATTCAAGATTGGTGAAGGTATTTGTTTTGGAACATCAACTTGCATCCTTGATAGTTCTTATGTCCTTTGCCAAAGAACTCCAACCTCATCTTCTTGCTTGGTGTAATACTGATTCTTCAGGAGAAGTTCTCTCTATGCATATGACATTGTACTCTTTTCAATTTACATCACTATTGTCATCAACATATGACAACGTTGGCTTTTGTTTACTATCTTTACATGAATTAAGACCCCTTGCAATTGGGTCTCTAGGACCCAATTACAAGTGCAAAAATATTTAACATTCTTGCAATATTGGCTGGCAATCGGATTTTGGAGGCCCAATTACAAAGGGAACTTGCAAAAAAGAAGACAGCATTGCATGCTTGCAATCGGGTTTCTAAGACTTGATTGCAAGTAATAATGTAATGGCAAATATAAAGGCTTGCAATTGGATTTTAGAAACTCGATTGCAAGTAATCACAACTTGCAAGCAAAGACAAAACCTACGTACTTGCAATCAGGGTTTTGAAACCCAATTGCAAGTGATCAAAGTGACTTTAGTTGCAGTTGAGGTTTAGAAAACTGATTGCAAGTAATAAGGTTTGAACTTACATTTCGGGTCTTAGGACCCAATTTGCAAGTTATAGTGCAACACAACTTGTAATCGGGTTTCTAAGACCCAATTGCAAGTAAAGTTAACTTGCAATGATAGCAAAAAGTTCCTACTTGCAATGATTGCAAAAATTTCCTATTTACAATGACTACAAAAAGTTCTTGCCTGCAATGACTACAAAAAGTTCCTACTTGCAATGACTGCAAAAAGTTCCTACTCGCAATGATAGCAAAAAGTTCCTACTTGCGGAGAGGAACTGAAAACCCGAAATTGCACAAAAAGATAGGAAATGAAAGCAAAAACCAACCAAAACTTGGACAACAATGACAAACACACTCACTGATGATTTGGCATTGACAAATATGAGTTTTAAACCTTGTAAAACATGCCTTAGAGAAGAAAACTACAAATTTTGAGTAAAAATTTGTATGGACTGTCAATTATTTGAAAGTTCAAAAATTGAGACAACATAATCTACAAGCCAAAACCACAAATTGCAATCTTGGAATTGTCCTATATAACCCATGTTTGTCTTCTTTGTCTTCTTTATATTGTTAAGTTTAACCACCCTAGAATGTTCTGGAAAGTGTAACTCCCCCCTTTTAAGGTTGGCCACTTTTGTATCCCCTTTCCTTATGTATACGGTGAAATTAGGAATTCAAAATATTGTAAAACTCATAAAGATTCAATCACAGAAAACCCTAGTTCTACAATGATCCATCATACACCAATGAAGAACCTAAAAACATGCAAAGAAAAAAATATGAAAGATTACACCATTCACATGCTCATTAGGGTTTGATCTCCATTGTTTCCTATCTTCATTGATCTTGCTTTAATATGTTGGTTGCTCTCAGATTTTTGTATTGTGCACAAGAGCTCAATAAAGAACAAATTGTGGTTGTGTATGTATATGTGTGATTGATCATTGTTAGAGTATTGGGGTATTAGCATAAGGATTAGGATTATGGATGGACAAATAAAAGGGATCCTCTTTTATAGAGAGTACCCTAGAAATGAAAGGCTCGGATTAAGAGGTAAAGGGATAAATGGTCGATTGAGATTAGAGGGTGGGTATAGAAAATAAGAAAATATTAGAGGTGATTAAAGGTAAATTAAGAGATGAATGACAAATTTCATAGAGGGAAAAAGCTAATGAATTAATTAAATAAATAAAAATTTATTTAATTAATAGAAGAGGTGGGACCAATTAAATAAATAAAATATTTATTTAATTTAGGGAAAGAATAATTTAAATAAATAGAAATATTTATTTAAATAGGGAAAGGCTAGGAGAGGATTAGTGAATTAATTAAATAAATAAAAATCTATTTAATTAATAGAAAGCTTAGAATAAAAATAATTAAACAAATAAAATATTTTTTTAATTAAGCTAGGACAATTTTAGGTGTCTACATTTTTCCCCTATAATTCCCCACCGAGAAACCCTAAAGGATACAACTACAAACACTCAAAAAGAGTGCCTAAATATTTTCTTTAAACAATTTTGAACGCATAATGTAAAAAATAAACATTGCAATAGTTGTTGCACAAGCGGAAGACTTAACTCAAACTGCTAAAGGGTTTCCCAACATGAATTACTTAATTAAACTAATCCTTACTTAAGATCAATTAATCCACTTAAGAAATATATTTAACCATTAGGAACTTAGTTATACAAATCAATGATTGTTTCATTCTTTGCACGAGATAACACTAACATTTCCATACTTCATTTATGATTAAACATTCAATTACATTGCATTAATGAACTTAATTAAAGATATAAATCCTAACATCTAACTCACATCATTATAAACTTCTTTTACATTGCAAGGATAACATAGTATTACAATTGGACTTAATACATCAAGTCTCATAATAATACATGATGATTATATCAAATTACAACTGCCATGAAGGCATACATATAACATATGATACAACCGACCACATAAGGTTCCAAGAGATAAAAATATGATCCAAGAATAACAAAGAAGATCCAACTGGTACAATAGATTGAAGCAAATCCAAGAAATACATCTGGAGCACCTGCGAAGCTAATCCCTCACAAGAAGGCACGAAAAAAATACCCAATGGAAAGTGGCACTACCACCCGACCATGTGGCCCAAAAAGGAACCACCCCTTTGTGCTAGGAGATAGTAATAAGGCCCTCAAGCAAGCCACAACAAATCATCACATGGTCTAACATGTACATTAGGTACTTACACAAAGCATAAGCATACAAATAAGACTCCCACAAGAGTGCTCCAAGTAAAGCCAACACATGACTACACACTAGTGAAAATAAGGGAAGAATGTCATCGCATAGCTAGTATGGGTTATCCTGGAAGGCCTCCATAGGCCCCAACCCCCATCTTGGGTTATCTTGGTAGCCTCTCACGTACCCTCGAACCCCATCCATAACTCATGTAGATCCAACAAACCTTTCATGAAGACAAGGTAGTTGGTTTGTCATTCCAAGCCTTCTCACTACACCCTGAGTCTGTACTAGCACTCAACCATGAGCGAGGCACAATTAATCTTAATTAATGTTTGAAACCCAACCCCGGATTATTAATTAAGTTATCACTTATTACTCAACTTCCAAGGGGTTATCCTGGCAGCCACTTTGGGCCCCGGGACCCACTTAGAAGTCACTCTTCCTTATGACACTACACAACCTCCAAAGAACCCCAAGGCAAATCACAAAAGAAAACTAACACAAGGAGTTCAAAAACAAAACTGAAGAACAATTTGGTTATACAAACCTTCTACCAAGGTTAAACCAACTGGAGGTGTGAAACGAACAACTAGACTATTCACAAATCAAGACCACCACCAAAATAAAGCAAGTATAGCCACAATTCAACACTTAACCAATTATCTTACACAACAGACTCGCATTCAACAAAATACCAACATGAACATGAGAATGACTCTTTCAAATCAACACCAAATACCATCAATCAGAGTAAATACTCAAAAGGGTACACTTGCACTCTAAACACATCCATGTTAAGGAATCATAACGATCACTCAAAATATAATTAAAAGATAATGTTATCTTATTGCAGCTCTTTCAATAATTGACTCCTTCATGATAAGAAAATCCACAATAGGGAATAACGCATAAAAAGGGTCTAAGTACACATACACCCAAATAGACGTGCACAATGCTTGATTTAAAAACCATACACCCTCTAAAAGAATAAAAGCAACTCGTAGACTAAATAAGTCATCATTTAAAATAAATATAAATCTTTTCAATTAAAGTCAATTGGGCTATAAACAATTTCCCTTTGCATTCAAATTTCTAATTAATAAAAATAACAATTAAATACATTTGAAAACTAAAAACATTATTTAAGTCAAATAGACCTTTTCAATTAAAAATCATGTCGACTAAATTTAATTGATGACTATTCATATAGTCTTTATTTTCACTAAATAACTTACTATTATATCCAATCAATCTTTTAATAAACTTATAAGGCACTGAGAGTGGGGGGGGGTGAATCAGTGCAAGCAAAAACAATATAAATTTGATCACCACTTTAACCAACTTCAAAAACAATAAGCATGCAAGAAATATCACCACATATGCAAACATCCAATAAAGCATGCAACACATAGCACAATAATTTTTCACGTGGAAACCCAAATGGGAAAAACCATGGTGGGAATTAGCACCCACAAAAATATGCACTCTTTCGGAATGCGTCCTATTGAAGGCCTAGCCCGGTTAGGAGCTTTACAATAATGCCTGATTAAGAGCAGACCCCGTTAGGAGTCACTCAGTGAAGGGATTTCAACCTCGGCCCTGTTAGGAGCTCTACCCTGTTAGGAGTAACCTTGCTAAAGGATTTAAACTCAAGTTAATGAGTCACCTAGTGAAGTGATTTACAAGATCAGGCCTATTCGGACCTACCTAGTTAAGGGATTTTAATACTGCTGCAATTGTTAGGAAACAACAGATAAGTGATCTGCATATAGCACCTATGTACCTGATAGATCTGCTTCAGTTATGCTTCTAGCATTGACTAAACATTAATGCAGAGCTTCACCTTACACCACACAATCAAATTCTCCATGTAGATCCTTCATCTCATACATCATCACACAATATTCACCTTTTTATAAACAAATCTCTTAAATCGGCTAATACCCTTGGAATAATTTGCTAGGTTCAATATATCTGGTCAATCTTGCTCATTACACTTTACTCATGTTGGCCACAAACATCATAACTCAAAAATAAAGCATTAAGTCTACCGGTTTACCAATCTAAGTAACTCTTCTCTACCGGTTAACTGTTCTTCCTGACTGACTGCTCAATACATCATAACTCACTTTAAACTTCAAATTTGTTGATGCGGTTCCAGTCATAGACTCGTGCCAATGTCATGAACATGCATTCCAAACTGCAACACTTAACTCTTCTCTGATCTTCCGTACCGGTCGCTTTATCATAGCGTTGTCCTTGTTCACCGGTTTGTTGTCATGTTTACTGGTTCACTATTTAACTACTTCCTCTACCAGTTAGGCTTTACCGATTGGACTAAATGACTTAGATGACTGACAAAATATGGTTTCCATCAATGACAACACAATTCAAGTCATCAATCAACCTATTACATCATATCATCATAATCAAGCCAACAATCTCCCCCTTTGGCATTAATGGCAACACTTAGGAAAAATTTTGTCTAAGTGTCACATTACAAAAATTATGACTCATTACTCAAATACATACAAAACTCCCCCTTAGCAATTACATTCTATTACAAAAAATTTGTTGACCATACTACTCCCCCTTTGACAACAATGACAAAGGTAAGCAAATAGATTTGAAACAAATGAATACAATATATCAAAATTTGCATTACCAAAAAATATATAGGAGTTCAAAAGTTTTACAATAATTACCTCTTGATGAAAATATCTGCAAAATGTGTCTTTGTGACTGTTCTCCCATGTCTCCAAAAGTGTAGCAGTGATCTCATTGAGTCCTGACTTGGTAGGCAAGTTCTTCCATGGCATCTAATGTACTCATCTTTGGTGTTGACATAATTGTCTTTGTTTCCTTGTAGCCTCTCTTTGGTTTTCAATGCTCCTTTAATTAGGTCCATGTTGACAGTGAGACCTACTATTTCCTTATCAATATCTTGCATCAATTGCTCAATTCTCTTCTTCCTATATTCCTTCTCCACATTAAGCATTGTTGCTTCTTCCAAACTCTTCATTTGTTCTCCTACTGATGTGACCAGTTGTTCCAGTTTGTCAATAGGTGTAGGAAGACTGTCAATATTAGTCTCTGATAGTATATTGGAAAGTATATCAATTGCACTTTGAATAGTTTGAGCCTCTTTTCTCTGTGCTTTCATAATTTTCTTTTGTGCCTTAGACTGCATAGCAGATGCAATCTCCATCAACTCAGTAGGACTTAACATATCCATGTTGATCAGTCCTTGAATGGATATAGTGTCATCTTCTGCATCATCATCAATAATTTTCTTTGATGTAAGTGACCGAGGTGTCACTTTTTGTTCGGGTTCTTCTTCCTTTTTCTTTTCTGGTATCTTTTGTTTTGTCTCCTCTTGAGCCTTTTCTTCAATCTTCTCTTCTTCTATCTTCTTTACTGGTGGCTCTTGTGCTTTTGTCTTTTCCGATTGCTCAGTGGTCTGTACATTTTATTGTATAATCACTGATGGCTCAGTCATTTCTTCATCTTTCTTCTCTGCTTATGTTTTCTCTTCACCTATACCGGTTGAAGTAGCTTCTGATAACACAGTCTCTTCATCTGTGATAATAATTGTTTCTTGCTCAGTGTGTGTATCAAATACAATTTCATCTGGTATAATATCATTAATGTTCAAATTGTCAGGGAGATCTTCTCCCTTTATTCTCTTTGGTTCCTCTTCTTCAGGAATAAGTCCTAAAAACTTCTTCAAAATATGCTTTTTCTCATCTTCACCAAAATTGTTAAAATGTTTCTTTACATCAACCAAAATACCATACTTTCTTATTTTCTCCAACATCTTTTCAAGTGAAGTAAGTTTACTTATCGGTTGCTTTACAGATTTCTTAGTAGGAGAACCCACCACTTTGGATTTTTTCCCACTGGCTCTCAATTCTTTATGTCCACCTTTAGATTTTGTATCTTCTTCCTTATCATCGGCTATAGTCTCAAGAGACTTTTGTGCTTGTTTTTTTCTCCCTTTTCTTGTAAACTTCTTTCACTTTAGGAACTTGAGGCTTTTCTTCCTTAGATTTTATTCTAAATTGGATCTTAGGAGGAGGAGGAGGCTTCTCTTTCTTCACATTTACGCTCTTGGTTTGCATATCGGTGCTGGTATCAGTTGAGGCACTAGAGGATCCTTCCTATCTTGCTTCAAACTTTGTTCTAGCTTCAGCAATCATCTCTTTTGTGAACCCTTGTTCAACTACAAATTGTTCAACCTCTTTTCTAACTTTCTTTTCAATAATCGGTTTGGCCAACTCAGCATGAACTTGTAAATATTTCTCCTTAAAGGTACCAAACCTCGTCGCATTCAGATCTACCGGTGTAGATAGAAGATGATCAGCATACATAGTCAAAATAGTTGCTTCTACCTTGTATCCCATAGGCATAACCCATGAAGTTCTAGGGTCTTCCGCCTCCATCTGACATGTATCTATATCAACCATAAAATAGATAGAGTCCTCATACTTCTTCACAACACTTTCTGGTATCCTTTTTCTTTCATGCATCCTCTTCCAAAAATCTTTAAAGTAACCCCAAATGGTCTTATTAAATTCATTCCCAAGCATCTTGATGTTGTTCTTGATTTGTAGGGATGTCGGTGTATTATTAGACCACTGTATTTCACCGATACCGAGAAAGAAGTTTTGGAAATATAAAAATAAACCAATGATCAACTGACCAAATTTAAACTTCTGTCTCTTGTCCTTCTTAATTGACTCTAGATTCAGCATCAATTGTGCTCTTACGGCTTCAAAAATATCATATTTTGCATTATCCTTAATCATCCAATAGGCAGTATGAATCACAGCACAAGGAATAATGTTCATCCGGCTAGAATGATAAACCCTATAATCGATGACCAAAGATACATATTTTGCTTTTGGATCATCAATCTCATTCACAGTCATAGCACGACCATCCCATTTAGAGTTAGTCAATCGAATCACCTCATCCTTCAAAATTGATCTTAAAATAGGAACTTCACTGGTGGCAGACAATCCGATGATAGCATGATTCACCTCCTTAGTAATCTTATGTGGTCTATCCAACCACATAAACTGGTCATGAACTCTGCTCAAAACATATCTAGCATGCTCCTCTTCAAAATTATCCATAAAATTCAATGCATGATGAAAACCTTTATCGGTAACCCGTCTGAATTGTTCTTGCAAAATTCCTTCCTTATCACACATTAACCTGTACTGATAAAAGATAGCAAAAATACCTAAGTCTTCCAACTTACAGTGAATATAAGATCTAACATATTCCACATGCAGAACACCATAAGGAACACTTGATAGGGCTCCAACGGGATCAGTTTCTGTTGATTTGTGAGGATGCCTCTTGAATTTCAGTCGAGGCCTAACAGTAACATCTACAATGTGTGGCATATCCATTGTAAGAACTTAAACACAGATTTAGATTCTCAAAGGAATACCTTTTCAACTTCTTTGCAGCTAGGGTTTCCAGTCAGAATGTACTTTCACTGATTCACTTCTCAATCTGCTAACAATTTTGCTAAAGAAATAATCAACAGCTCTTCAGTGCTTCATTCGCTCTGCAAATGTGCTCTCAAGAATGCAAGGTAACAAATGAAACTGTAAAACATCCTTTTATTTACCTTTTACAAACTGCATTAAATGCTATATCAGTTGAACTTACCCTAATCACCATCCAACCCTAAAACTTGTTACCGGTTCTCATAACACATCCAATATACCAGTTAGATCACAAAAACTCTTCATAACATTATAATGCATCAAGATATGCACATTTAACTCACCTCACACCATTCAGGGGGTCCATAAATAGATCTGACAATAAGCTCCCCCTAAGCTTTATGCATAGCTTAGTTTACCAGTGAAGGATTCTCCACACTAGGTGAAGAATTAGGGTCTTCTGTTGGTTTCTCATCACTCTTCTTTCTCCAGATCTTGTTCATTTCACTCCTGGTCTCCTCCACATCAACCTTCTTCTTCCCTTTCCAGTTAGCAAACTGATTTACTGATTGGTTCATTCTTTCTCTGCAAAACCTTGCAATATGTCTCGGTTTATGACAATGAAAACAAGCCATTCCAAATGCTCTCCAGGGTCCAGCATTGCCTCTACTAGTTCTTCTTTTGTAGTTCATAGCTACATGTCCATAGTTATGACAAATAGTGCAAATCACATTCCATTTGTTCTCCATTTCATAAGGGCTAGACCGATTCACATAAGGTCTCTGCCAAGTAGGGTTTCTCTGGTCATTGAAAGATCTTTGCCATCTACCATTATACCTCTTATTCAAGTAAGATCTCTGATTATTTGCTCCAGACCTGCACTCAACAGCTCTATGCCCATACCTGTTGCAATTTTAGCAATAACCATTAAAGGTACTAGGCTTAGTCCATTATATGTATTAGGTATATATCCATCAAAGGTACTGGATCTACTTCTACAAACATTAGCAGTATGACCTACCTTATGACAGTTAAAACATATTGGTTTGTAGGATCTCTTACTAGTGGTTTTCATGTTCTTAGGTGCAAACTTAGCTTCAGCCATGATGTCTTTAGTACCACAAGGCTCTCCTTGCTCAAAGTTTATGTATCCCAAGCCATGCGTATCTACATTCTGCCTTTGTCACTAGATCTTCTCATCAAGCATAGCAATTCTCTTATTGTATTTAGCCAATATCTCATTAGCATCAGCCAACTCCTTAGCAAGATCTTCATTCTTCTTCATAAGAATTTCTCTAAGAGACATAGCCATGTCTAGATCAGCTTATATTTCCTCTTTTTCTTCTTTTTCTTCATGAAGATGTGCATGCAGGGTACCAATCTCCTGGTTTAGCTTTAAGATCTCATCATCCTTTTCTCTTATCTTGTCTTCAGCAGTCCTTCTGGCTTCCAGCTCTTGACTCATTATGATGGTTAGGGCTTCCAACTCTCTCCTCAGATTTGACTTCTCATCATTCAACTTTTCCACCTCATTAGCCAATACATCAATGTTAGCTTCTTTAGATGAACTATTTTCACTAAGTTCATACAACTACTCAGCTAGCTCTCTCCTTTTAGCCAGTGAAGCTTGGTACTTGACCCTTAACTCACCTAGGGCTTCTTCAGATTCTGCAAGCCGGTTAGAAATCTCTCTATAACTCATATCCCCCATGATATCCTTAAGGATCTTTCCAAAGCGATTAAGCCTTGAGGAAGTTAGGCTCTAATACCAATTGATAAACTTATAAGGCACTGAGAGGGGGGGTGAATCGGTGCAAGCAAAAAAAATATAAATCTGATCACCACTTTAACCAACTTGAAAAACAATAAGCATGCAAGAAATATCACCACTTATGCAAACATCCAATAAAGCATGCAACATGTAACACAATAATTTTTCATGTGGAAACCCAAATGGGAAAAACCATGGTGGGAATTAGCACCCACAAAAATATGCACTCTTTCGGAATGCGCCCTGTTAAAGGCCTAGCCCAATTAGGAGCTTTACAATAATGTCCAGTTAAGAGCAGACCCTGTTAGGAGTCACCTGGTGAAGGGATTTCAACCTCAACCCTGTTAGGAGTAACCTTGCTAAAGGATTTAAACTCAAGTTAATGAGTCACTCGATGAAGGGATTTACAAGATTAGGCCTATTAGGACCTACCCGGTTAAGGGATTTTAATACTGCTGCAAAGGAAACAACAAATAAGTGATCTGCATATAGCACATTTGTGCCTAATAGATCTGCTTTAGTTCTTCTTCTAGAACCGACTAAACATTAATACAAAGCTTCACCTTACACTGCACAATCAAATTATAATTGTAGATCCTTCATCTCATACATCATCACACAATATTCACCTTTTTATAAACAACTTTGTTAAGTCAGCTAATACCCTTGGAACAATTTCCTAGGTTTAATGTATTTGGTCAATCTTGCTCATTACGCTTTACTCATGTTGGCCACAAACATCATAACTCAAAAATAAAACATTAAGTCTACCGATTTATCAATCTAAGTAACTCTGCTCTACTGGTTAACTGTTCTTCCTGACTGACTGCTCAATACATCATAACTCACTCCAAACTTCAAATCCGTCGATGCGGTTCCAGTCATAGACTCCTACCAATGTCATGAACATACATTCCAAACCGTAACACTTAACTCTTATCTGATCTTTCGTACCGGTCGCTTGATTATAGCACTGTCCCTATTTACTGATTTGTTGTCTTGTTTACCGGTTCACTATTTAACTGCTTCCTCTACCGGTTAGGCTTTACCGGTTGGACTAAATTACTTAGATGACTGACAAAACATGGTTGCCATCAATGACAACACAATTCAAGTCATCAATCAACCTATTACATCATATCATCATCATCAAGCCAACATCTTTAACATTTAATTCATATTACTAATTCCAAAATACATATTATATATATACACATATATGAACACACACACACACACACACACACACACACATATATAATTCAAAATCTTATTCTCATCATAATCCCATATATATATAAATACATATATATTTATTTAATTCAAAATCTGATACTCATCATAATCCCACTAACCACCATATCAATTTAAAATTACAAATTTATATATACATCAATCAACCTATTACATCATATCATCATCATCAAGCCTACATCTTTAACATTTAATTCATATTACTAATTCCAAAATACATATTATATATATACACATATATGACTACACACACACACACACACACACACACACATATATGTATATGTATATGTATATATACATAATATTTATTTAATTCAAAATCTGATACTCATCATAATCCCACTAACCACCATATCAATTTAAAATTAAAAATTTATATATACATATACACATATATAGATATAGATATATATACATATAGATATATATACATATATATGTATATACATATACATATAGATATATATACATATCTATATGTATATATACACATATATATGTATATATACACATATATATGTATATATATACATATATATAAATCACATTTTAATATAAATCGAAATACATACTGCAGGAATGATTTTTAACAACAAATTAAAAAAAATGAAACAGTACTACAAATTTACCGCCCGCCATACTCCCCACTGCGTGGAGGAAGGGGCCTCCACAACTGTGGAAGGCTCCCCCCATGGAGTAGGGTGAGGAACCTCCATAGTCGTGGAGAGAGCCCCCCCACAGTTGTGGTGGCTCTCCCCACCACTATGGGTTGAGAGGCACCGCGGTTGTGGCGCCCTCTCCCCACAGCATGGAGTTTGGGCTCCACGCCCCCCTCCCCCCCCCCCCCACCCCAACGTGTTCAATCAATTTATTTTTTATTTAAATTTTTTTAGACACTCTTCTCTGTGATTTCAAACAGAGGTTTTTTTTTCATTAATTTTTTTCAAAACAAAATTTCAAATGAAGTTTTCCAACAGCAACAAAAACACCAGTCCTCTGCCCAGAAACAGGGTATGTACTTTTGGCACAAATTGAATGGTAAAACATTCATAATATTAATTTAACAGTCTGAATCCAAGATTCAAATACCAAAATTTTAAAGACATTTCACAGACCATTTTTTCTTCCCAAACATAAAATTGAGAAATTTCAAAACCCCATGAACCAATTTTACCCAAAAGGGAAGGAATAAACTTCTTCCAATTTCGCTAAATTTGATAGAAACCCAGCAATAAGAGCATTCTCAACAACAATTTCTTTCAACTTGACAAAGGAAAAAAACAAACAATCACATAGTCTCGAAAAATTTTAAAAAGAAGAACAAGCAAAAGAATCAAGCAGCCAACCTGCAAAAGCTTTCTTGGAGGAAATTTGAGGAAGAGCCATCTCAATCCTCCCAAAATTGTCAAAGTTCACACCAAACCCCAATAACAAGCAAAGAAGAAGAATTTCTCCAGCATGAGAAAGAATCCCCCTTTTTGAAAAATTTCCCAAATTATAAAGCAATTTTACCCAAAAATCTATTTGAGGGCACAAATTCACTTTCAGAAAAAATTGAAAATCTAATTTTGTTTAAAACATTTACATCACATATTTAACAATTCCATTATTCTTTTAACACAAAATCGAATAAATATTTTAATAACTAATAAGTAAAAATTAACTTTCTTTCTCTCTTATTTTTTTAAAACAAATACTCAAGACAAAATATAAATTTCCACTAATAATTCAACAATTACTTTAACTAAAAAACTAAGAAAAATCGATTCTCTAATTAACCACAAAAGTGCTCTTAATTTAATTTATTCTTTATTAAATTTAATAAACACAACACACATTAGTTATTAATAACCATATGGTATTAATAAGTAATTACTCATTAACTAACACAAAAAGAGAATAGTTTAAATACACAAAACGCATAACACGCAGCACTCAACTTAAACAAAATAAAGACATGACCCACATACCAACGTCGGAACAATGGCCTACTTGGTGATCTGACAGGGTTGACAAATGATAGATGACACTCAACAACAAGCAAGGCTAGGGGTGACATTAGGGTCTTAAAACCATCTCCTCCACTTCCATCAGGTTAATTAGGTACGCTCAAACTTGTGGAGCCAGGTGGAGTCAATACCTTGTACCTACAATTTTGCATCATCGAACCATGCATACATATAGATACAAACACAATAAACACACCAGTGAAGGAGAATTATGACTTTCTGTGTCTCACCGAAGTGAGTGACGGTAAATCATCTCCTCACACCCCTTACACTTTCCACACATACATGATGACATATACATAATACAATTCACACAGGTAGTAAATGTGTTAGTCCATCGTTAGTAACACATAAATAAACTTAACATTTCATTATTTATAAAATACAATGCATAAGCAGAGTTAACAACTACTCATTCAACTACTCCTCAATGAGCAATAATGCATAATCATATTCACAAAATCACACTCCAAAGCATGATACCTAGATAAAAACATCACAATCATAATGAATCAGTCATCCACATAAGCCACTGAAAAGTTAACCACAGTCAACGAGGTCAAAAAGGGTCTAATTAGGGTAGGGGTACTACATCTTTGAGACAATTCAGCCTATTGTGTTGTTTCAAAGAAAATAAAGCATTGGTGTGATAAGTTGCCCCTATTAAGGAAGACAACATACTCCCTCGAGAGATTAGGTTAAAAAAAAATTGAAAATTTTGGACAATCTCTCAAAGAGAAAAAGGTTGGAAAAAGGCTAAGCGGAATGAAAAATAAGGTGAAAAGGTTTAATACAGATGAAAACGGGGTCTCGGGGGATCACAACGACCACAGAGAGTCACCATGAGCAACTAGGGTTAGCACCCCTATAAATAGGAGCTAGGAAGAGGGACCACCTCATTTGCATCCATCACTTTCATTGTTCATGACACAGAGCAAAAGAGAGCTAAAAAACACCATAGTGAAGCTATGGCAAAGAGATTCCACAAATTCAAGCATGTTCGACACAATGAGCGGCCTGAGGAGTACAGAGAGCCGGTATGTACCCTATCATACCTTTAATTTGGACAATCTCTCAAAGAGAAAAATGTTGGAAAAAGGCTAAGTGGAATGAAAAATAAGGTGAAAAGGTTGAAGACAGATGAAAACGGGGTCTCGGGGGATCACAGCGACCACAGAGAGTCACCATGAGAAACTAGGGTTAGCACCCCTATAAATAGGAGCTAGGAAGAGGGACCACCTCATTTGCATCCATCACTTTCATTGTTCATGACATAGAGCAAAGGAGAGCTAAAAAGCACCATAGCGAAGCTATGGCAAAGAGATTCCACAAATTCGAGCATGTTCAACACCATGAACGGCCTGAGGAATACAGAGAGCCAGTATCTACCCTATCATACTTTTAATTTCATGCATTTAATGCATCATTAATAGGGATAGAATGCATTTTGCCAAAAATGCAACGATTAGGAAAATGTTGAAATCGCGTACAGGTTTCATATTAGCACATTTGGGTTGCATCTTAGCATGTATAGGGTCTTAACATGTCTATGGTCAAGATAATTACGTATAGGGTCTGCAAAAGTACCTTGATGATGAAAATTTGTTTAGGGTCAATATTGGCATGTTTGTGATGAATAGTAGTGCTTACGCGGTCAAACTGTGTATATGGCACAAATAAATGTGTATGTGGTTTTTTAGCGCATCTATGATAAACATAAGCGCGTATAGGGTAGAAGTGTGTTTTTGCACTATAAAATTGTGTATATGGATTATTAGCATATTCGTGATAAACATAAGTTTGTTTATGGTCCCAATAAGGGCAAAATAGGCTTTCACTGTGATAAACAAGAACTACCCATTGGATAAGTCATCGGATTGATGAAATTCGGTGAGTGCCCTAGTAGGATAGGTTGCAAAGTGATTGGTGAAGCTGATAAAGTTGATGAATTTGAAAGATAGAGCTAATTAAACTCACGCAAGACTGACAAGATTTTGACGCTAACACAGGTGTACAATTGATTGCAAACTGACTTGGCCCCTTTAGATTTACAAGAGAGGTTCTTGAGGATGCAAAGACTAAGGCCACAGTTGACGGAGGATGATCATCCGACACTAGGAGTCCTAATACTATGGCATGCTACCTTCATGCTCGAAATTTGGATGAATCTCAATTTTCTATATGTGTTTTTCAAGCGGTGGTACAGTGAGCACCACACTTTCCAGTTGCCTACCGAGGAGATTTTGTGATGCTGCATGATGTCTACTACATTATATGCATCCCTATCCATGGGGAGATGGTGGTCTACTACTAAGAGGGAGGAGAACTTTAGGATCTACACCGTGTGTTTGACTATCAGGATTTGGAGATCCGCGACAATCACATCAGCTGGGATGAGATGTATGAGGTGGGTTTGGTGAGGTCAGCTTGGGCGGCGATTGTCGGCGGCATGATCAGTGGGTACATCTGTCCAGACCACATGACTCATAGGATGTCCATTAGTTGGGTTCGGGCTATGGACATGATTCTCTCTCATGGGAATTGGTTTGCTTGGGGGCCATGCATGTTGACTCACCTATATCATGATCTACACCATTTTGTTTACTTGGGTCATTGCGGGATATCTGCAGGTGTGACACTTCTTCATATATGGGCTTACAAGCATATTGTTGTGACTAGGCCAATTTATTACAAAGGACACAAGGTTGCACAACCTTGTGTATATATGTATAGCATGATTGTCTCCCAGCCTTCGCTTGGGAAGATGGACTACTCGAGACAAGTGATCGATGAAATTAATACTCTTATTTGGCAACCTTATTTAGATTGCGAGCCTTGGGAGGAGAATGACATAGAGCTCCCATACTATTATCAAACCAGGTGTCTCATTGGTCAAACTGCTTACATCATTGAGAGATATCTACTAGATAGGGTTTTTAGATAGTTTGGATGGGTATAGGGCCAACCAATATGTTATGCAGAGTTTGCATGGACCAGACAAAATATTCCTTGATGGGGATCATGTTTGTCTTATGAGGTACATGTGGTCGAGTTCCAAGCATTGACTCATGTGGTTTGGGACTTGAGGCTGGATGTCACAGATGTTGGGATGACACTAGACTATGAGGCTTACTTCTGAGCACATCCATTTACATGGTTGACAGGTGTTGGCAAGCCCATGTCTAGGCTCAAGGATGATACACATGGAGAGCGACCAACCCACCAACGAAGGAGGAGAGGGAGAGGCAGTTGCTTGGAGGGTGATGATGAGGGGGGTGGAGGTATGGATGGATGGCCACCTAGGCCACAACGAGGGAGAGGAGGTGGGATATAGGTGCCACCGATATAGCCACAGGGACAGGGTGCACAGGTTTAGGGATAGGGTGCCCCACACCACGTTGAGGGAGAGCAGGGATAAGCAACTAGACAGGGATGGGATTAGGAAGGTAGGTATGAGAAACCCAGAGGAGGAGATGGTTGGGATGAGCCAGCTGATTTTGGGGCTATGAGAGCCCAACTATGGATTTTGGAGGACCAGATACAAGTCTAGGCAAAGCGGATTGCATCACTCCAGGAGTAGGTAAGGAGATGCATTTATTTATGAAATGATGATTTATATGATCCTATAATGATTATGGTGTACGTTCTAAATAATTATTATGTTATGATGTTATATGATGGATCACTACACATGGCGTTGGTAACCCATTTTTCAACATGGTACTTACCCAGGGCACCACCGAAGTGGTTTTCACTATTGGACGAATTTATTTCTCTTTACTTTTTTTTCAATTTTTTTTTTTTGCATCACAAGGTACCTGTTTGCTAGGTTTTCACCAAAGTGGTTTTTTTTTTTTTTGTATTTTTTTTTTTTTATATTTTTCATTTTTTTTTTAAATAATTGCATTTTTTTTATATTTTTTGTAATTTTGAATGGGATTCTCTGAAAAAGCTATGTATAGAACCTACAAAGGTGCATGTTGTTGATAGGATCATCCAATGGTTCTCCTTCTAGTGTTGATAATTGGCATGCACTTGAGTGATAAACTACTATGATGATGTAAGGCCCAAGCCAATTTGGTTCAAATTTGGCCCTTTTCTCTCTGTCTTGCTAAAATTTGGGGTTTTCTCTTAGGAGAAAGTCACCTATCTCAAATATGCGAAGTTTCACCTTGTGATTATAATTGTGGCTCATGCATTTTCGATATGCTTTCAAGTGATTGAATGTATTTTGTCAATGCTCATCTAGTAATTCCAAATCCTACAAGTAGGTGACCCTCTAGTCTTCATCACTAATCAAAACATGTAAGATGGCAACTTGATCTCAATAGGAAAGGTGGCTTCAATACCATTGATAAGTGAATAGGGGGTAGCTCTAGTAAGTGTGTAGACACTTGTGTGATAAGCCCATAGTTAGGAGTTAAGTTGAATGTGTTAGTTATGCCTAGTGTCATCAACTGTCTTTTTAAGGATCCTGAGAATAGTTTTTGTTTGACACCTCAGCTTGACCGTTTCCTTGGGGGTAGTATGGAGTGGAAAAGTGATGGTGAATATGGAATCAATCACAAAGCTTACGAACATCCTGATTTTTTAAGGGACATCCATTGGTTGTGATGATGGAAATGAGAACATTGTATTTGCAAATGATGTAATTGAGGGTAAAAGTGGCAACCAGCCTACCGGTGATTTGGATGAGAGGGATGCCCTCAATCCACTTTGTGAAATTCTCAATTGTTGTGATAATGAATGTATGGTCATTGGATGAGGGAGGGTGAATCTTGCCCACGAGATTGAGTCTCCACTGGAAAAGGGGCCATGGTGTAGCAATTGGTTGAAGTTCTTGTGTTGGTGCATGTATTAGGTCTCCATGAATCTAACATTGCTTACATTTTGTGACAAATTGGTATGAATCCTTTTCTATTGTAGGCCAATAGTAACCAATCCTCTAAAGTTTCTTGGCTAAGGCTAGACCACTAGAGTGAGTCCCATATATACCTTCGTGGACTTCACACAATGTGATTTGAGCTTCCTCACTCTATAAACATCTAAGAAGAGTACCAGCGAGACCCCATCAGTAAATTGTGTCATCTATGATGATGTAGCAAGAGGTTTGGCGGATAAAGGCCCAACGTTGGTTATTGGAAAGGTCAGGTGGAAGGGTGTCACGAATTTAATTGAAAATCTTGCCATACCAAGGGAAATCGGGTCCAATAACACATATTAATCCAAATGGAGTGATCTCGTATGTAGTAACCAAAACATTATCCACCAAGAATTCACAACAGGTCATGTTTTGTGGCATTTCAATCAAGGAGGTAATGGTAGCCATGGCATTTGCAGCTTGGTTGTTTTCTCTTGGTATTTTCTCAAAGGCCATCTCTATGAATTAATTCTTGAAGTCATCCACCATTTTATTGAAAGGCGTTAGTTTTTTATCATTAGTTTGATAATCATCATTTGTTTGATGAATCACGAGTTGAGAGTCCCCAAAAACATGAAGCTCTTGGATCTTCAACTAAACTACAATTTGTAGACCTGTTGTCAATGCTTCATATTCTACAATATTTCTTGTGCAAGGGAAAGATATCCAATATGACAGGAATACAATCTCCTTGAAGTGTGATGAGTATCATGCCTACTCCTACTCCATGTTGTGTAAAGGATCCATCAAAATATAGCTACCATAATTTTGATTTTGTCACCGTGAAAATGGAATTATCCAAAAAAAATTGATACAAGAGGAGAATCATCAACCATTGGTGGATCTACGAGTTGATCTGCATTGACTTTTCCTTTGATATCTTTTAAGTCAACATACTCAATGTTAAATTTTCTTAACATCATTACCCACTTAGCCAACCTTCTTGTGAGAGTTTCTTTGTTGAGTAGATACTTCGGTGGATCACTTCTTTCTATGAGGATCCTTTTGTGAGTTAACATGTAATGACACAATTTTTGTGAAGCAAAAACTACGACAAGACATGCACGCTTATTTGGAGTGTAATTAAGCTCATATCCTACCAATGTGTGATTGATGTAATAGATGGCTCGTTCTTTTCCTTCATGGTCTTATTGTGCCAAAAGTGCCCTAGTGTCATCGTATTTGCTGATATGTAGAGTAACAATGGTTTTCCTTGAATTGATGGCATAAGCACTAGTGGATTCACAAGATAGTCCTTAAGCAACTCAAAATCTTATTGCCATTTTTCATCCCACTTAAATTTGATATTATTGTAAAACAAATGTTGAAATGGATTACACTTATCTACAGGCTACACTACAAATATACAAATTGATTGGATTTCCTTGCAATGATCTTAGTTGACTGATATTCTTAAGAGGAGGCATCTCTAGAATTTCTTTGACTTTTGCTAGATCTACTTTAATGCCTCGTTGCAATACTATATATCCTAGGAGTTTCCCAAAGGTCGCCCCAAAGACACACTTCTTGGGGTTCAATCTTACCATATATTTCTCCAAGTAATCAAAAACCACTTCTAAAACATCCAAATGTTCTTCCCTTGTAACTATTTTTTTTTAAATATCATCAAAATAGTCCTCCAAAGTAACATGCATCATGTCATGAAATATTATTGTCATGGCTCTCTGATATGTGGCACCTGCATTCTTCAATCCAAAGGGCATGATGTTCCAACAAAAGGTACCCTATGATCATGTGAATGTTGTCTTGTGTTGATATTTAGGCGCTATCTTGATTTGGTTGTATATGGAGAATACATCTATAAGTGATAACATTGCATGACCTATGGTGAGATTGGTGATCAAATCATTTTTTGGTAATGGGAAGTCATCCTTGGGACAAGCCTTGTTTATGTCTCTAAAATTGGTACATATCCTTATGTTGTCAGTTGGCTTGCTGACAAGTACAAGATTGGAAATCCATTTGAGATAATCAATTGGCATGGCCAAATGAAACCAACATCCAACAACTTTTCAACCACAACGTTCACTAGTAATGCCACCTATGGATGCATCTTTCACAGTTTCTATTTAACTGGTTTGGCGCCTAGACTAACTATCAAGTGATGCATAAACAAGTTAGGATCTAGTCCAGGCATATTTGCATACAACCATGCAAAATTTATTTGTCTCTCTATGAAAAACTTTGTGAACTTTGGACACTCAATTTTTGTCAATGATTGTGTGAGGAAAATGTTGTTTGGTACTTCTTTTATCCCAATGTTTGTTTTTATGGTCTCTTCGATCAACATAGATGAGTTCTCCTGATATGATGTCTTGGGGAGGGTGTCAAACTTTCCATCCTATAGCATCTTAGAGAGTTTTTCACCATAAGATGTGTCCTTTCTTTTTACTTTTATGGGGTTAAAAAGCATCGCAATGCAATTTTCGCCAAAAGACCCATTATTTATTTTTATTTTAATATTTTTGCAACTGAAAGGTTTGGCACCCTCTCCAAAGTATGCCACTTTGTTGAGTTCAATGGTGTATCCTTCTTTATGGTCCCCAAGAGGGAGATCTTCTCTTATGCCAAGGTAATCAATGAAGGCCTCATCATTTTGGAATTTGTCAAGTTGTGGAGGTCCTTCTTGGTCCCATTCAATGAGTTGAGGGTGAATGAGGGGAAGGCCATCAGTATGTTCAAATTCAGCCGGTGTAAGGAAAAAGAAACAAGAGTCTTTCAGTATGTCAATGAATTCTATAGGGTCATTACTAGTACTCTTTCCATCGGGATCGATCATAAGAGAATCTAAATCGGCATTACTAGAAGGACACTCAACAACGAGAGAACTCACTTTTCATAGTTTTTTCCTAAAGCCTCGAGAAATAGAGGGTTCAAGATCCCAGAAAAGTCCTTATCTATGCTTCACCACTATCTTTCTTATCTTGGGATGTAGAATTCGATGATGTTGCTTGACCAACTTTGAATAATTCTCTAAACAAAAATTCCTCATTGGGTTTGCTTGGTTCTGTGAAGGTTTCTGCAAGTGCATGGTCACTAGATGATTTTTCGGAGCCCCATTCTCATTCATTTGAATATGTAAAATAACGGTGTTCCTCATGTTGGTCATTGGTGAAAGTAGGATAAGTAATTTGCAATTTTTCTTGAGAGTCAAGACCATATGGCGTTAATGGTGTGAAACCAAGTCCTTTAGTTCTCTACTTCTTTGGTACTAACTCAAGTTGTAATGGTTCCACAATACCTTTCTTTTGTAGGCCAAGTGGATCTTTTGTATCCCATCTTTAGAAAAAACTTGAAACTTTTTCCATAATTTTCAACTGGTATTATGATGTGGCCTTGATTAGATTATTCTTCTAGTTCTTTGTAAAGCGCTTTTAGATATCTTCTCCTTCCATTTCACCCCATTTTTTGAAAGTGTTGGGATCTTATTTTATGATAATTTTTGATATCTGCTTTGAAGGATGTGGTCTACCATAAATCTTGAGAGAGCCCATTAATTGCCTCAGATACATGGTTTGGTTTAGATTATATTCTCCCATGCCTTTGTTCCTTGAATTTCTCTTTAAGCTCTACTTGCTTTGAAGTGGAATCTTTTAGTGATTCTGGATAAATATATGTTGAAGATGGACTCACTTCTCCATTTATACGAACTATTGTTTCCAATCTTGGTCAAAGATTATTGCAATACATGTATGGATTTGGATCACCTTTAACTATGACTTCAATTTTGTTGTGTGGGAACTTGATACATTGATGATAAGTTGAAGGCACTTCTTTCATTGCATGTATCCAAGGTCATCCCAAAAGTATATTGTATGTAAGATCAAGAACAAGGACTTGGCAAACCACATCCTTTGTTGTTGGCCCAATTTTTAGAGGTAGAGTGACTATTCCTTTTAAGGAGCATACTTCATCTTCATATGCCTTTATAGTAATCTTCTTCCTAAAATCTATAGTGTTTTCAGAGAATCCCAATGCTAAGACAACTTTCAAAGTACAAATATTGAGACCTTCTCCTCTATCTATCAAGACTCATTTTATGCAGTGTATATGGAGGAAAACTTCAATATGAAGTGGTGCATTTTATGGTTTTTATGGAGATGCATCATTTGCTTTGGTGAATGTAAGGAAATGAGGGGTAGAAAGGTGTCCCACCATGGCTCAAAACTAGTCCACCTTTAGATCAGTAGGAACGGATGTCTCTTGCAAGATTGTGTCCAAAATAAATTTGTGTGAGGGTGAAATGCACAAAAGCTGAAGGATTGAAATGCGAGTGATTTTATTTCCCAATTGATCTTCAAGGTCATATTGGTTGTTGGAAGATGAAGTCATTTTGGATGTAGCACCTTGTAAAGTAACTTTACCTCATCAATTAGTGACATTGCATTTAGGGGTTTTACCTTTTATGATTATGGTAGACACATGGTTGTTCAATTCACTGATATGGTTGGCAATGTAATCATAGGCTTCATTAGTATAATTGGCATTATTGTTTGTTTTAGAGGCCTTTCCCTTATCATATTTTGGAAATGGTTCCTTGAACGTCGCATGCTCCTCATAGGAAGTATGACCGTCAACTTCTATCGTGCCATCATCAATAAGATATTGAAGGAGATTCTTCAATTTTGATAATTGCTAGTCTTATGGCCCTTGCTCTTGTGGTATTCGCAAAACTCATTGTCATTCCACCATGACAGTTTTACACTTAGCTCAAATGGTCAATTTTCTGGTATTGTAATGATCTTATTGGCAACCAACTTCTTCAATGCACTTTCAATTGGTTCTCCCAAAGGTGTGCACTTCCTTGGAGGTCTTGGTGATCTTTGTGTATTAACTTGATTATTAGATGAACTATCATCGGGAAAACTTACCATTGGTTTAACCACATTTGCATCAACAACCCCATTATTAACGGTATTCTTGTTCTTATTCCAAATCAGGTTTTGTCTTTCCTATTTCCTTCATCTTTGTTCTCTTTAAATAACTTTATGGTGTCTTTCTCAATGATAACCTTCTCAATAGATAAAACCTTTTTCAATAACTTCTTGGAATGTAGACAAACATGCTTTACGAAGGTCATATACAATGTCTTTGTTCAAATTTTGGGTAAACATCTCAACCATCTATTTTAATGGAATATGAGAAGGGCATTGACTAGATAAACTTCTCCATAATTATAGAAATGACACAAAAGACTCTCCCTTTTTCTTCTTTGTGTTACATAAAGTGGTCACTGATACTCCACATTCAATATTGTATGAGAAATGTTATATAAAAGCCTTTGCCAACTCACCCCATGACTTGATCCTAAGTGGTAATTTTAAAAACCATTACATGGCTTGTCCACCTAAACTTTGTGGAAATAATCTCATCAAGTAAGAATCCTCTCATGTCAATTCTATGCAAGTCCTGATAAATTCTCTAATATATTCCTTGGGACCTCCCTTTCCTTTATATTTGTCAAATTTAGATACCACAAAGTAAGGAGAAAATGGTGGCATGGGTATGCTTCTATCAATTGGATAAAGACATATGTCTTGGATTATGTAATTCTTGGTTGGTGCATGCATACTTGTCATTTTTAGTTGCAACTATTTAATTTGTTGTTGCAAATCACTACTAGGTGGTTCTTTGTCTCTTTGAGCTACTCCTATGTCTGAGACACTGGGTGGAGGAGGGTATATTGTATGTAAGGATGATATTGGTCATATATGTGTTGGAGTGGTGGAAGAATGAAGTTACCGTATGAGCCACCTGTTATGGTATTATGATGAGGTTCACTAGGCTTAGGCTTAGTATACATGTCATGACCATGTGCATAATTAGTATTGAAGGAAAGATCTTGAGTATGGTCATCAAATCTGGCACATGGTTTTCCAATATAGGTATTATCATGATCTTTACTATCCTCTTGTTTTTTAGTATAAGCATTGGTATTATTTTTGCCTTGTAAAGTACGTGCACGAGGTTGTTCATGAGTGTATCTAGCATCATTGGTATGAGTATGAGTATTAGTCACTTCAAATTTTTGGAATAGGGATGAAGGTGACTCTTGCATGGTATGTTCATGTCTATGTCCACCATCATTACCATTAGCTTGATTGGGAACTTCTTCCAAAATTTGTGTCATATCAAAGTCATGGGGTAATCTTGACCCATTTTTAATTAACATGTGTAAAAATCTTTGACGATCTCTTCTCAAAATTGTCCCTAGCAATCTATTAAACCTTGCATTGGACATGTCATCTTGAATTTTTGTGGTTGTAAAGGACTCATTATCAAATTCTTGTGCATTATGTTGTGGATTATAAAATTCTTCATCATCAAATACATATGAATCCATGTTTTGAGAACTTTGAGCTTCTTCGGCTTGTCTTCTAGATCTTTGGGATCAAGTTTCAACCATGAAAAGACCTTGGCTAAAATGGATCATGGAAGAATATGGAGACTATGAAAGATAAGGAGGTTATGAAAATGGATAATAAATCTAGAGTTGTCTTGCAATGTCCCAAAATATTGTTCCAAGATAGATAAGATAATCTAAGCAAGGTGTGGCTTCCTAGGAGATGACAAAATCCTATAGGTAAGTTGACCTTAACTTGAGATGTCCAAATGGTACCCAAGATGATAAATATGATGCAAGAACCACCTAGAGATGTATGTGAGGTGTTTTCAAGCTAAGATAAGGACTAATAAAAAACCTTTTGACTCTAGTTGAAAGTGATGTCTGAAAGTGTCTGAAAATGGATGGAAAGTCGTGAAAAGATAATGTTTGACTAAAATGGAATCCTATGTAATCAACCTTAGAAGCTCTCTAAATATTAGAACCATAGAAGCAGTATGAATCCACATATGTATTATAATATCTCAAATATGTAGTTTCAAAATTTAAAAACACAGTTGCAGTGTAAATCATAGTTTGTCCAAATACACAATAGAATGTCTCAGAAATGCACCATAAATATGCACAGATGCGATAGAATATCTCAAAAATGCATTTTCCTATTGATAATGTTGTTTCGGTTTTGTCTGTAAACACACCAAAAAGTTGCACAAATGTGACAAGATGAGTAAAAAATGCACTAGAAATGAATACAAATGTGGCTAGAGTGATTGTATACACGCTAGAAGTGAACACAGACACGTTTCTAGAAAAAAATCTCAAATTTGTCCAATTTTTGAAGTTGTTGATAAGTGACCAGATCTTAATGTTGATGTTTTTGTGGGAAGAAGACACAATGTTTTAAGGTTTTGTTGTCCAAATATGACTGTAATGTGTATGTTCAATAGGCTGAAACAGTCCAATTTCCACAGGTCTTATCACAAACGAATACACTTCAAACACTTCTTATACCTAAGGTCAAGGTCTCATGAGAATAAGTTCAACCCACAACCTGGAATCTCCATCAAATCAAATGTAGGACACCTTAACGGGTGTGTACACTATTTTTTTTGTGTGTGTGAGGATAGATAGGGGCCTCTAGGACTGGAAGGATGAACCAATCACCCTCTCCTTAGAAAGCTACAAAAATCTTATGCTAAGCTGAGGGTTTTTGTCTCATCTCAAGGGAACCTTATAGTGAGTATCTTGGGGGGGAAACTAGCTATCCCCTTGCACTAAAGCTATCACAATTATTGGAAAAAATAGGGTGGGCCAATACTAAGGTTTTTAGTTAGTATTTTAGGGTAATCTAGTGTCTATACATGCAGTGGTTCACTCATTTCAGAGGTTCCCCAGCCCTTGGAACAAGGGTTTTTACTCATCACATGGATACTGAGGGAAACTTTTGTTGGTATAGAATAGTGGCACTAGATGGTTGATGACTTTCATCACATCCACGATTATTTATATAGTGGACCAAAATGAAAATGTTGCTTGGGTCGTTCCCTCTCACCATTGGGAGGCAGGATCTCTAAAAAAAAGAGATGTTCAATGATTTCTCTTACACCCAAGATCTGCGAAGGTGAGGAGAGAGGATACTTTCATCAAACACCTAGGGTTCTACAATAGATTGGGAAAGCACCCCAAACACTTCAAACAATTGTTTCTTTTAGTGAATCAATGGAAGTGTTTACTAATCTAATAAAAATAAGCACTCTCCTAAATTAACCCTGCAAGCACAAATGTATTAGTAGTTTCAAAATTACCCCAACCTGCAACCACAAAGATTAGATCACAAAATGAAATTAAAAGAGGCCTTCTACAAACGATTTTAAAATCTTCAATCTTCAACTAACCCGCAAGACAAAAATGTGACATAACAAGCCAAAAACGTGTTAAGAGTTGGAGAAAATGCAATAACATCTAAACCCTTGACGTGGTAGGATAGGATAAAGATACCACAAAAATTGATGCAAGAGCATCCCCAGTCGATGAGAAATCTTGCATCAACCAAAAATATTTCCTTTCAGTTTTGTTCTTGTTTAGTTCTTTGTGCAGTTTTTTGTATTCTTACCGGTATGTACCGATAGTTGCTTGTTCTTCATGGGAGATCTTATTTTCAATTTCTAGACGGTTTCATGTGCTTGATTCCATATTTCTAGTTCATTTGGGTTCTTTCTCGGTCATTTTTTGCTTATGGTTGATTGTTTCTGGGTTTTGGGACAGTTCTTGTGCTTACCAGTTGGTTTTCCTTCATTACCAGCACAATTCTTGGCATTTAGATCTATCTTGGGTCTTGTCCAATCCTCTTTGGCATGTGGTCGACCTTCCTGTTGAACCGCATCACTTGGTTGTTATTTTTCAGAAAGATTTATCTAATTCTTAGGGTCGACCTAATTACATGTTTCATTTTCCTGCATTGGTGAATGTAATCTTATGAGGTTGACCCAGATATGTTCTGGTGGGTATAAATGTGTTATTATGTATTCAATGGTGGGGGAGATAAAAGTAGAACTTAGAATAAGGATTGAGATTCGCATGTTGTGATCCGGTTGATTCTTAGTCTTGTTTGGATTGTATCTGGCTTGAAGCCTGCATGTAACCGGTTAACTACCAGATGTTCTTTGATGATAATAAGATGATTGTCGGATGATTTCTGGAAGTTCTAAGGATTTAATATGATCTATTTATGTGAGCTTGTTATGTTTTCTTGTTGCTTTCATTGTCTCTTGCTACGTAAGTCAATTGACTCTTTTGAGGGTTATTACCGGTTATGGATGCATCAAGTGGTATCAGAGTTGGTTATGGACTGGGTGGTGGAAGAATCCTTTGCGAACATTGAGGCATTCCTTGGGGTGGACAGATCGGCAATAGGAGGCAAGTTGCACGTATGTTCAATAGATCACCGAGGGGAGGCAATTGAAATTGGTAGTCAAATCGTTGAGTTGAGGCAGCTCATTGAAGTGGAAGGAGAGATGTCGTCGAGGAGGACAAACCCTCGGAGGGTAGAGCAGATGATGGAAGACTTCAAGAATGAAGTAAGGAATGAAATCCGAAATGCTTTCGTTGGTTTGCGGAGAAACCCTGATTCTAAGGATGAATATGAGGAAGCCGGTGAAGATCTTGATGAAGTTCAAGGACCGAAAGATGAAAGAGAGGAAAGATTCCTGAGAGCAGTGGCGCAAGCAAGTAAAGTTCATAAAGTTGAGGTTTCCAACTTTTCTGGAGCACTAAACCTGGAGGATCTGATCGATTGGATCGGAGAGTTGGAGGACTACTTTGAGTTTGAGGATGTCAAGGAATCGCAAAGAGTTCAGTTGGCACAGACCAAGTTGAAAGGGCATGTTGCCTTATGGTGGAAAGAATTGTAGAAAGATAGAGTGGAGAATGGTGAATTGAAGATCACCCGGTGGAGACAGATGGTTGCAAGATTGAAGGCCAAGTTCATACCACGAGACTATGAATTGGAACTGTTTAAGAAGTTGCAGAACCTGAAACAAAGAAACATGACTCTGAAGGAATATACTGAGGAATTCTACAAGGTGGTTATTAGATCTAAACATAAAGAGATGGATAGAGAAAAGGTGGCAAGGTACATCAATGGACTTTGCTTTTAATATTCAAGATGAGATGAGTATGTTGAAAGTTTCCACAGTTGAAGAAGCTTACCAGTATTCTTTGAAGGCTGGGGAGAAGGTGAGAAGAAGACAACTGAATAAGGGAAAGGAGAAATTCAAGATGAGTGATAGTATGAAGAAATTGGTTGAAGAAGAGGAATCAAAACCTAAGTGGATTAAAGAACCGGAGCAGAAGACACCAAGGAATAGTAGCAGCAGCACCGGTAGAGAATTTCTTGGTAAATGTTTCAAGTGTGGAGAAACCAGACATAGATTCTATGAATGTAAGCCATAAATGGAAAGAATTTGTGTGCCAAGTGAGGAACCAGAAGGTGATGGTACCGTATCTGACTGTGCACCGGAGCAAGGAGAATCCCTTATGTTCAGAAGAAAGGATACTGGATCTACTCAAAGGAAGAGTCTTTTCTAGACTATGTGCAAATCAGGTGGTAAGTGTTGCCAGGTTATTGTAGATAGTGGAAGTACTGATAATTTAGTATCTGAGGAGATGGTTGTGAAGCTTGGGTTGAAGAGTCTTAAGCATCATTTTCCTTATGAGGTGAGTTGGCTACAAGATGATCAGAAGATAGAGATAAAGGAGCAGTGTTTGGTGAGTTTCAATATTGGGCCTTTCAGAGATGGAGTTTTATGTAATGTTGTGTCTATGAGTGTTTGCCATGTCTTGTTTGGAAAACCTTGGTAGTATGATAGAGGAGCTATTTATGACTATAGAAGATACCTCGTTACTATTGAAAAGGATGGGCAGAAGTTCACATTGATTTCTTTGAAGGAGAAAGAGAAGGGGGTGAAGAATATGAGTCTTGAGAGAAGTTGCAATATTGAGAAACCAGTGGCAGAGGTCATACCAAAAGGTTTGATAGAACTGGTTGCAGAGGTCATACCAGAGGTTTTGAAGAAAGATATGATAGAACCAGTTATAGAGGTTATACTGGAGGGTGACATGAGTTTGCAGAAGGATCTGATGGATGAACCTGATGGACAGATGGAACTGATTGACAGAGGGCTGATGGTGACAAACTAGATGAAGTCTTGTGGCAGAACCAAATAAAAATTACAAAAACAAAGACAATGTGAAGATTTGAAGAAAAGGAAGAGAAACAGAGAGAGTCAAAAGTTAGAGAAGTCAGTTGAGGCACCGAAACAGCTAAAATAGAGGTTGGCAGATAAGGAAGATGTTTGGATCAGAAATGAGCATGGGATCTTCATTCTAAATCCTTTTAGATGTTCATGAGTTTCCTCTCATGGAACATCTTTTTCTACCTGGGTTATCTAATGCAAGAGCATCCCCGGTCGATGAGCAATCTTACATCAACCAAAAATATTTCCTTTCAGTTTTGTTCTGGTTTAGTTCTTTGTGCAGTTTTATGTATTCTTACAAGTATGTACCAATAGTTTATTGTTCTTCATGGCAGATCTTATTTTTGGTTTCCAAACAGTTTCATGTGCTTGATTTCATATTTCCAATTCATTTGGTTCTTTGTCGGTCAGTTTTCGCTTCCGGTTGACTGTTTCTTGGTTTCGAGACAGCTCTTGTGCTTACCGGTTGGTTTTCCTTCATTACCGGTGTGATTCTTGGCATGTGGATCTATCTTGGGTCTTGTCTGATGTTCTTTGGTGTGTGGTAGATCTTCCTGTTGAACCGCATAACTTGGTTGTTATTTTTTAGAAAGATTTATCTAATTCTTAGGGCCGACCTAATTACACGTTTCATTTTCCTACATTGGTGAATGTAATCTTATGAGGTCGACTCGGATATGTTCTGATGGGTATAAATTTGTTATTATGTATTTATTGATGGGGGAGAGAAAAGTAGAACTTAGAATAAGGATTAAGATTCGCATGTTGTGATCTGGTTGATTCTTAGAGTCTCGGTTGGATTGTATCTAGCTTGAAGCCTGCATGTAATCGATTAACTATCGAATGTTCTTTGATGATAATATGATGATTGTTGGATGATTGTCGGAAGTTATAAGGCTTTAATATGATCTGTTTATGTGATATTTTTATATCTTCTTGTTGCTTTCATTGTGTCTATCTTGCTGCATAAGTCGGTTGACTCTTTTGAGGGTTCTTACCAGTTATGGTTGCATAAAAAATTAACAAAAATGCAACAGAAACCTACAAAATAGAAAACTATCAGAACTAGAAACATAGTAAGATTGGTCCTAGATGCAAAAATATTAGCCAGAAATACGGTAGGACATGCCGCAAACACGGAAAGAAACAAAGATGTTGAATGCTTAGAAATACAAAAATGCAGTAGGACAAGCCATAAATGCAGAAAGAAACAAAGATGTTGAATGCTCAAAAATATAGAAACATGTTAGGATCACCCACAAATGCAGTAGGATCTAACTAAGGTCAATGGAATAAGGGTTGTATGGGTGAAAAGAGCATATGAACTTTTACCCTTCATTTTACAAGTCTTTCCATGAGCATCTTAAGTAAATTGCCTTAACATGTGATTTTGATTAATTTGATTCTCCTATTAACCCCAAAATTAGATTAAGCATTTGAAAAAAAAATATATCTTCTTAACATACAATATTTTCAGACTTCAAATTAGATTTTTCCCTCATGGGTTCAAAATTGTAGGCATGATATTGTTCTAGGTCAATATTGTAGCAATGGTTGTGACCCAATTTTATTAAAATATAGAATTTATCCCAAAATCAAACCGATCTACCTCTAACTACTCATTATTTATCATTTCCCACACTACAATTTCCAAATTGTGCACCTATGACTAAAAAACATCACTTTGCAGGTAATTTCATAATAAGAATCATCTAGGGTTCATCCATCACTAGAACAATCCTTTTACATGTGTCTATAGAAAGTGTCACTTGTCAATTATTATTCATCTTTCCACATCAAACACATTAACCCTCATATCAACCCATAGGGAAACCCCAACCCTTTGATAATGAGTACTCCCATTACAAACCCAAACATACAACAACAATAGAGAAATGAACAAAAAATGTAACAAAGGAAACATTTTCTTTCTATTATCTCAATGAAATGAAATTACATTTATAAAATAACATGCTACAACCACATGGGCTTTATTAGTACAATAATTTGAAAGCCAGAGCCACAAATTGCAATCTTGGAACTATCCTTTGTAACCCTTGTTTGTCTTCTTTGTATTGGGAAGTTGAACCACCCTAGAATGTTTTAGAAAGTATAACTCCCCCCTTTTAAGGCTAGCCACTTTCATATCCCATTTCCTTATGTATACGGTGAAATTGGGAATTCAAAGTATTATAAAACTCATAAAGATTCAACGACATAAAACCCTAGTTCTACAATGAAATCTACCATACATCAATGAAGAACCTAAAAACATGCAAAGCAACAAATGTGAAAGATTACACCATTCACATGCTCATTAGGGTTTGATCTCAATTGTTTCCTACCTCCATTGATATTTCTTTGTTATATTGGTTGCTCTCAAATTTTGTATTGTGCACAAGAGCTCAATAAAGAATGATATTTGGCTATGTATGTAGATGCTTGATTGATCGTTGTTGGAGTATTTGGGTATTATCATAAGGTTTAGGATTAAGGATAGATAAAGAGAAGGGATCCTCTTTTATAGAGAGTACCCTAGAAATGGAAGGCTAGGATTAAGAGGTGGACAAATAAATGGTTGGCTGAAAATTAGAGGGTAGGTATAGAAAATAGGAAAATATTAGAGAGGTAATTAAAGGTAAATTAAGAGATGAATGAAAAATGTTATGGAGGGAAAAAGCTAATTAATTAATTAAATAAATAAAGATTTAATTTAATTAATAGAAGAGGTGAGACCAATTAAATAAACAAAATATTTATTTAATTTATGGAAATGATCAATTTAAATAAATAAAAAATAATTATTTAAATAGGGAAAGGCTAGAAGAGGATTAGTGAAAGTTAGAGTTCTTAAAGCATGGTCGTCTTGGTCTATCCATTCTAGATCCAAATTCAAAAGGGTAATGACCATTCATCACAACCTTTTTAATCTTCACTTCCAAGGCAAACATTT
Organism: Cryptomeria japonica; assembly: GCF_030272615.1. Classification (NCBI taxonomy): domain Eukaryota; kingdom Viridiplantae; phylum Streptophyta; class Pinopsida; order Cupressales; family Cupressaceae; genus Cryptomeria; species Cryptomeria japonica. The sequence goes on from NC_081410.1 coordinate 394,014,487, forward strand.
TATTATTATTTTATTCTTATTTCATTTTTATTAGGTGCATAGTTTTGCCCTTGCTCTAGTATCTACTATGATTTAATTAGAACTACTTTATTGCATTTATTTAACCTAGGTATATATGGAGGGTTTTCAAACTCCTTATATAATATTTCAAACTTGGGATTCAAACCCCTTTAGGATTTTTGACAAGGCTTTAATCTTAGTGATAATATTGATCTATTGAGTTTTTAATCTATTTTTTTATCATTTGCATCTTTTATTTCAAAAAAAAAAATCATTAATTATATTTTAGGTCCATCCTCACTTGCACTTTATTAATTCATATTGGTTAGGGTTTATACTTTCATTGTTTTCACCCTTTACAATCTGTATCCACCCACCCTTTTATTTGTGGTTTCATTGTTTGATCTTTATCATGTATATATTGTCTGCTTCTTAATCCAATTCACTTACTATGCCACCATATTTTGTAATGACATCTTTTGTATTCTATGATGGTGACTTGGGACTTACTTCAACCCTATATTTATTTATGCATTTTGGAGTTTTGATTCATGTTATATACCTAGAAAAAATATTCCTTCTACATCTCATTGTAGATTTTATTTTATATATATATATTCTCATTCATGTGTATCTCATAATTCATCTTTCCTTGAGGATCCAAGCAATACAAATCCACATATTCCACCTTCATGTGATATTGCTAGTCCTGTATCTTCTAACACTTAGTCTGTTAATTATATATTTAGTGAGAAGAATGTACTAGTTATTTATCTTCCCATCATCAATGAGGTTGAAAACTCTATTTCATAATGGTTTGGTTTATGATGCACATTCTTTTAAAGCACTAATGATAGTTATTTAGTATAAATAATGTAATGCTATATTTTGATCATTTTTTTCTTCATATTATGCATGTCTACATGATGATATTACATTAATGAATATACTTGGTGATACCTTAAATGATATGGTAAATCCATGGTGTAGCACATGTCATGTTTATTATAAATCATTTCATTATTTGTCATGTGCTTTCATAGATTACTTTACTTGTAGCTCTAGATCATGTTTTTCTTATGACTGTCATATATGATCTTCCAATATACTTTTACTAGAGGATCCTGTGAGATTTTGCCAAGATCAAGAGGCAATAGAAAGCACAAATAAGAGAGAACAAAATAGATGATAGAAATAAATTGTATTCTATCAAGATGAAATACTGATCAATTGGATCATCAATGATTGTTACATACAATGAATATGAGCTTGCTTATATAGGCAAGGCTATATGGATATGTGAGCACACAAACATGACATGTGGCTCAATAAGAAACAAGGGTAGGTAGGAAATAGGTATGGGTAGGTAGGAGAAACAATATAATATTCCACATGAGGTGGATCACCCACTGAATGTGGAATGTAACAACAAGATAAGTCCACAAAAGGTGGAAATTATCCTACACACACTATCCCAATGTGGCACAAACACCCAAGTGTCTCATACCCAAACTACTATGAAATGCATGTACCTAAGTAAACTTAAGTAAGGTGTAATAATATCCAAGATGAATAATTATTTACACCAACACCCCCCCTTAAGTGCAACTTAGGGGAATGCACTTAAGTCTACAATGCAACTAAGCTATGCAAGATGGGTCCTGGCTACGAGGCCATGTTAGGTACCCATGTACAAATGCAAATGCATGCAAACCAATGCAAGGAAATCTCTCACAAAGTGGGGAAAGAGAGAAAAACCCAATGGGAGAAAACCTTCCCCCAAAAGAGAGATGAAAACTAGATACAAAGAACTCTCATAGAAGTATGTGAAGGACAAAACCCCATGTGAGGAAAAAGACCCCCCCATATGAGAGAAGAAGAAGAGAGACTAGGAAAACTGTTGCCCCATGTGTGATTTGATAGATGGAAAGAAAATTATTTGTCAAGTGGGGTACACACAACACATCATTCAAGGAGTTATCCCCAATGGAAATAGATCCTTTCCCAATCACATCCATGTATGTATGATTGCCCATCAAAATTTGTGGCATGTGGCAAGGCTCAAATGTAGAAAACATAGACTGTGAAGATGCCATATGATGAGAAGCCCCTGAATCCAGAAGCCATCTCCCTGAATCATGACTTGTAGTAGCACAAAGAGCTTGTCCATTTCCTTTATCTATCCCAAAAGAGTGATCCTTTCCTTTATCCTTGGAAGAAGAAGCTGATATAGACATTCTAGAAGGTAGGTTGATTCTTTTCTTCTCAAGAAGATTCTTCAACTCATCAATATCCTTCTTATAACAATGATGTTCATCATGTCCTGACTTCTTTCAATATCCACAAAAAAATTGTCCTTATATGATTTTCTCTTAGGTGAGAATGGTGAATCACCTTGTTGTGGAGAGGAAGATTGTGCTCCATATTGTTGTGGTTTTGACTTAGGTTGCTTTTGATTCTTGCCTTTTCCTTGATTACTTTGATTCCCTTTATTAGCCACCAAAGCTTGTGACTTTGAAGATTTGAGAATCCCCATCGTGGTCAACTTAGATTGCTCAAGTATCAACATCTCCATGAATGAATCATATGAGGGAGAAGTGTATGAGGAACCTTGAGCTAACCTGTGGGTGTGAAAGCTAGATACAAAAGCTGCATACTCTGAAGGAAGCTTGTCCAATAAGTTATAAACCAATTGAGCATCCTTTTTGTCAATTCCACAATCCTTTAGCTTTGCTCTTAGCTTAGTTGCTTTTGTGACATAATTTTGGATTGTATCAAAATCCTTGGGATCCAAAGTTGTGAGTTCACTATCAAGCTTGTAGCCCTTAATCTCATCAACTTGACCATACAATTTCTTAAAAATGTCCCAAGCCTCTTTAATTGTTGTACACTTATCAATGTGAAAAATGAGGTCATCTGATACATACTTTCTAAGAGTTCCAAGTGCCATAGCATTCTTAGTAAGCCATTCAATTTGAGCATTACGATCAACCTTAGGATCAGGTGGTGTTGTAATAGTTTCATTTACATAATGAATGAGTCATTTTTCCATTAGTTTACTCCATGCCTTAAATTTTCATGATGCATAATTATGAGGAGTTAAAAGTGGAAATTTAGGAGAACCCATAGCACCAAAATAAAAAAACACAAGATAGAGAGAGGCACAATCACACAAGACACCCCCCCAAAATACTCAATCAAGAAATCCCCCCAAAATGGTGATTTTGGCACTTTATACTTAGTGCGTATACAATGGGCCACTTGCAAAACAAGGCAAAGTGGAATTCTAATTTCAATTTACAACTTCTTAAAATGAGATGTAAGAGACTTCAAAAAATACTGCTAGTGATCTAAACTGAGATCCAAGCAATATGCAAGTACCAAATATGCCAAAAATGGCCAAATATAGAAAGTAAAATTTCTACTTAAAATTACTACAAATAAATGGTGGATTATGAAAGTAGATGAAAAAATATGCACTTTAAAAAAAAACGGCACCTGAAAAGGAGTCCATATGAGCCTAAACGAAGCCTCCAAAGTTGTAAAAATTGGGATTTCATGATTTTCAAAAAACTTGTATCTGAAACTCAGAAAACTCCTGCACCACTATACAGATCATGAAATTCTACCCCAAAACAAAAAAAAATTCTCAAAAAAACGAGTCCGGATGAGTGAGATATCGCTATTTGAAAAATGCCTGCAAAATTTATAATTTTTGGAAAATTTCCGCCGCAGCGTCAAACTTCAAATGCCTCTAGATTTGGCCTATGAAGTCCGATTTGGATGAAACAAAAGCCAAAACTGACTTTCTTATACCTCCTCAATCCAATGGTAACCTCATATTTGACCCATCAAGCTTCAATAATAACCTGCAATAGAAAACTCCAAAATACACAACCCCAAATAGCATCAAATTTCTCTCAATTAGCAAACCAATGACACTCTAATGGTTCTGATACCATGTGAGACATGGACTAGCTCTGATACCATGTGAGATTTTGCCAAGATCAAGAGTCAATGGAAAGCACAAATAAAAGAGAACAAAACAGATGATAGAAATAAATTGTATTCTATCAAGATGAAAATACTGATCAACTGGATCATCAATCGTTGTTACATACAATGAATATGAGCCTGCTTATATAGGCAAGGCTATATGGATATGTGAGCACACAAACATGACATGTGGCTCAATAAGAAACAAGGGTAGGTAGGAAATAGGTGTGGGTAGGTAGGAGAAATAATATAATATTCCACATGAGGTGGATCACCCACTGAATGTGGAATGTAACAACAAGATAAGTCCACAAAAGGTGGAAATTCTCTTACACACACTATCCCAATGTGGCACAAACACCCAAGTGTCTCATACCCAAACTACTATGAAATGCATGTACCTAAGTAAACTTAAGTAAGGTGTAATAATATCCAAGATGAATAATTATTTACACCAACAGATCCCATGGAATTTAACATACATCATGATGATGTATCAGTTTTTGATGTCTATGGGGACTTTATTTTTTATCTTTCTATGCTTTCTTCCAATATATATTTGAACAATTGTGGAGTACCTTCTTATGTTTCTCATTGTATAATTATACATAAAGAACAAGACAAGGATCTCTTACATTTTTGCTTATGTGAGAAAAATGCAGTCATCTAATGATATATCTTTTACATCTTCCTCCATTATTACAAATGATATACATAGCCATCAAGATATTGTGTGTATTGGGCTTGATCTTTTATAACATTTTGATGGAATCATGACTCCATGTTAGACTACCCAATCATGCAACATAACTCAACATCCAATACAATATAAACCAAACAAAACTAGAAACTTCATTGGTTTTATTATTTGTTATTATATAAAATCCACTTTAGGACTCACATAATATAAAATTTTCCCTTCTTTCATGATTGTCTTCTTCATCACCTTTCTTGTTGCCTCTCAATGGCTCTACAAATAATATTCTCTATTAAATATTCACCTCTCACTCTTTTCCCATCTACTTCATTATTTGCACATTAATTCATTTTCTTCTAGCCTAAAACTTACTCTTCACTCACTACTTCATATGTTCTAAATTTGGTTGGGGTATAGACTATCCTCCTCCTCCAAGTATGTTCTTCATCCCTGTTTCCTCTCATGGATCTATGTGCACTACATTAACCTAACCTCTTCCTCCAAATTATTCTACACTCAACAGTCCTCCTCATCTCACCTTTCTCCATTCCTCTTCTCCTTCTTATGGGATTCAACCCACCATAACTTGATCTCCACTAAAATTTTCTTGCAATATCCTCAACACTCACCACATCATATGCATACACCTCTCCTTCAACATCTTTTTTTCCATGTATTCTATCTTCTCATCGTCTGCTTCACCTTGCTCCACAACCAATTTATTTGTGCTCTATTGTCTTGTACTTCCCAAAATATTCATATTCTCCAAAGGACACCTGACAACCTTTGCATTACCATTCTTATCTTTAGTTGTTGATCAATGTTTTCTTTGCCACTATCTACTATAATATCACCTCCATCCTATTTTCCCTTATATATTTCTTCTTCAATGTCATCAGCGTGGCACTCTACTCATCCTTCCTCACCTTTCATTGTACACATAGGTTCATCTACAAACAAACCTATATTCACCACTTCTCTTCTTTTCTCCATTGTCATTCTACCTTCTCTCAAAACTCATAGAGTCTTCTACATCTCACTAATCTCCATTATATATCTCTTCTCTCTTTGTGTAAGGAATGCAATTCCCAAATCCTTTCTTACAGGTAGTTGTGTGCTCTTTCTCTATTCCATCTTCAATTGCACACACACTCAAGCACACATCAACCATTTAGCAATTATAAGACCCCATTCATACATGCAACAAAAACTCACTCTCACACCTATCCTTTACCCAAAAAATATTTTTAAAAAACATACCTCTCGATATCTCTACCTACTCTCTCATTGGATAAATTTTGTGCACCTTCTACCCAACTTCAATCTCTATTGGACAACAACCAACACATTTTCATCCTCACTCTTCTCTTTAGTTCCAAGACTCTTGCAACAAAATTACCACCCAAACTCAAAATACTAGATAGTATCATGACCCCAATCTCAACGTCTCCTAGAAAATTACTAGTTTATATACTATTGGATGCAATCATGACTAAAGAATCTTGTCAAACTACCCAGTCACACCAAAAAAAATCAACATCTAACCCAACAAAACCATAAACTCTTTTGATTTTATTGAATTCATACATGAAAAAAAAAATTATCAAATAAAATCCACTTCAAGATTCTTATTACAAAATTTGGCCTTCTTTCATGACCACTCTTCATCATCCTTCTCATTGTCTCTCCAATAATTCCACAAAGAATCTTCTCTCCAAATGAACTTTGAAGCTCAGTCTCTTCCTATTTGTTTCATCACTTGTACATGCCGACCATTTTCTTCCTAGTCCAAAACTCTCTTTTCTCACTAGTTCATCCTCTTAGATGGATTTCTAAGTCCCTTGGTCTATATGGTTTGTGTTCTTTTATACTTCACCAACCGAGAAGCTAAAAAACTTATGTTTCAATTATGAGAGTGTACAATGATAAACCCCTTAATATCCTTTTTTCATGTGTCATCTTTTAAGAAGTCTAATAAATTACTTGAAGATTATTCACAACTACATTGGCAATCTAACACTCCTTAGGAACTTTTTCATTTTCCAATGATTTATTGGTTATTTTATTTTATTCATGTTGGGGTTTGAGATTTTTTCAAAACAAACACCCTAAGCCCTTCATCCATCATCAAGGTTTGAATCTATTTGAAAACAGCTCTCTTTTCCCTACATCAAAGTTTCAAGCTTCTTTTAGCATAGTATCTTCCATTCTATATTCTTCACCAAGGTTCTAGCCAAAAAGGAATTAGTAAAAGCTTTAAAAGGTTTTTCTTTATCCTATCGAATTTTACATTTCTCAACCCACTAAGAACTAAGAATCAACATTTTTTAGGTTGTTTTCTCCCACAAGGGACTCCCATAACTTATGTGTTTTTAACCTTTTAGAAAGTGTAAAAGGGGTAATTGAAACCATTGATAATTCCAAATTTTCCTACAACCCATTTAACCTTTGACCCAATACTTCCTTTTCTTTTATGAAAACTTTCTGATGAGCACATGGTTATACTAAGAGGGGGGTGAATCGGTACAATACTAATCTTTACTATTTCAAAATTAATTCCAAATTTAAAACTTGATCAATAATAATAACATCATTTACTCAACATCAATAATCATGCATGTGAGAAGAAAACAACAACAAATGATATTTACGTGAAAATCCTTCCAAGAGAAAACTACAACATAATAATGCTTTAATATACATTCTTCTTTTTATAAATTTTGTAAGCACCAACCCCTCATTCAATTCATGAGCACCATGTTGGCATTAGATTGTCATTGATATCAACAATTGAGAAGATGCAGATACATCCACTAGATGGAGATGCAACATGATGAATGCAACAGATGAAGATCAGGTTTGGTTGAGATGTTATGGTCTCAGATTGGTATAGTTGAGCAATTATGAGTGCTCAGGAGTGGAGATTGATGGTATGATGAAAGAATAAGTATCTGGTAGAATACTGAGAGGGGGGGGTGAATCAGTATACTGAAAAACTGATACAAAGTTCCCAAACTCAAATTCAATCACACAAAGTAAACATATCACAGTCAAGATCAATATTCATAAGAATACTTGACATCAACCTGTTTGACTGTTATGACAACCTAACAGTAAACAACTCCAATCTTGTAAACATCAACAATGCTTAATCATATCTCAACATATTCATCTCTCAATGCTTCTAGTTGTTATGCCTTATCATAAGTTAATCAAATCAACAAATAAGATCATAACTATAAAAACATTCACCACTTGACACAAATGTTTATACGTGGAAAACCCAAATAGTTAAAAACCACGGTGAGATGAGACTCACAAGGATAGCTATCTGAACTCTTATGAAGTTCTCTCTGTTAGGAGCCAAGCCTGTTAAATCTTTACAATAAGTCGTGTTAAGAACTAATTCTGGATAGGAATCAACCAGTTAAGGGATTTACAAATATGCCTTGATGAAAAGCACAATACTCTGTTAGGAGTAACCTCGCTGGAGGATTTAAGAATCCAAGCTAATGGACCATATTGTTAGAGGATTTAATAAGTAACCAATCTTGTTAGAGCTTACCCGGTTAAGGGATTTCACTTCTGATGTAATTGTTAGAAAACAACAAGTTTTCTTGATCTACCTGAATAGCACTACATTTGCTTGATCAGATCCTTTTAAGCTTCAATCTGCCTTTACTCAAAGTGCAGATCCATTCACCGATTAGGCAACTACACACTCAACAGGTTTCTGCCAATCTTGCCAACAACTTTTACAAACAACTTCATCGACCTTAAATACAAATCAATTAGATCGGTAACACAACAAAAACCTAATTCTCATCATCGAGATTACAAACAAGTCAGTACAATCTTGACCATTAGAAATCATAACAATCTCTTCACATTCTTCAAGAAAATTCCAACTGCTCCATGATCACTGCTTCATCAGACTTTGTAACTCATCACGCGCTATGCATTAGATACAATCCACTTTTCTCCTTCCCTAGACAACAAACAAACATGCCAAAACAATCTAAATTTATCCTCATACAATGATCACACGTATCTCCATCATTACCAGTCATCAGATAATAAACCAACAAAATTGATCGGTTAGGGTTTAACAACTGATAGGGTTTACTGGTTACATTGCATAGAAAGGTTTAACCCTTTACACCGGTTTACAACATCTTCCACAAAGCTCTTCCTACCGGTTACTAGCCAATATCAAAAACAACAATATTAGCAATAACATGAATACCATTACCGGTTCAATTGGCATCAATGACAACATATCATTAATGCAATCTATATGCAAAATACCAACAATCTCCCCCTTTGGCATTGATGGCAATACAAATATCAATGCCTCTTATTGCTACTAAGATTAGTGAATAGGAATCCTGGTTTACATTACCAAGTATTCACCTTGCTCTGTCTATCTTCAGCCTGCCGCTGGTTCACCTAATCAAACACATAATTCATCTCCTCAATCACATAATTCTTCTCCCCCTTTGACAGCAATGTCAAAGTGAAAGTAAAAACACATAATTATGCTCTCACTGTGCATCAACAACATACTGCAACTTGATGCTCCTCCTGTGGAATACATCCACTTCTTCATCAATCCATGTAAGATTCTACAAGTAATTCAGGGACTGATGCAATCAGCATCATGCTCAACTAACTTCAAGAAGAGGTACAACCCCCAATTGACTTCTAAGATACTCAAAAGTGGTCTTAGGCAGAGGTTTGGTAAAGATATTTGCAAGCTGCTCCTTGGTAGAAACATGCTCCAAGATAACATCTTTACTTTGAACGTTTTCCCTCAAGAAGTGATACTTCAATTCAATGTGCTTAGTCCTTGCATGCAAAATAGGATTTTTAGAAATGTTTATTGCACTTGTATTATCACACAAAATCTTTATTGTTTCTGAGATTTTCATCTTAAAACCTTCCAAGTGTCTCATCCAAATAGCTTGTGTGCAATTCATATAAGTTGTTGCATACTCAGCTTCAGCAGTAGATTGTGAAGTACAACTCTACTTTTTACTACTCCATGAAACTAGCCTTCCTCCTAGAAATAATGCTCCACCGATAGTACTCTTCCGGTCATCAATATTTCTTGCCCAATCAGCATCCGTGTATGCCTTCAAATCAAAATTTCCACCATATGGATACCATAACCCATAGTTAACAGTACCTTTTAGATATCTAAAAATTCTCTTGGTTGCCATCAGATGTGCTTCCTTTGGATTCTTCTGAAATCTAGCAACAATACCAACTGCATGGGCAATATTCGGTTGACTGTGAACAACATAGTGTAATTTTCCAATCATTGACCTGTATTCCTTTTCATCTACAGACTTAGATGCATCTTCCTTGAACAACTTACAACCTGTAACCATTGGGGTTCCAACTGGTTTACAGTCACTCATACCAAAAGTCTTCAAAACCTCTTTCACATACTTAGATTGAGTAATGAAAATACCCTTCTTCATTTGTTGTATCTGCAATCCTATGAAAAAATTTATTTCCCCTACTAATGACATCTCAAACTCAATCTTCATTTCATCTGCAAAACTATTGCTCATGTCATCATTACCTCCAAATATAATGTCATCAACAAATACTTCACTGACCAGTATTTCATCTCCTTCAAACTTGATATAAATGTTGTTGTCATCACTGGTTCTAGTAAAGCCTATCTTCATTAGATGTGTATGAAGTCATTCATACCATGCTCTAGGGTGCCTGCTTTAATCCATACAAAGCTTTATGCAATTTGCATACCATGTCTTCCTTATCTGTCAATGCATAACCATCAGGTTGCTCTATAAAAACCTCTTCTTCCAATATCCCATTCAAAAATGCAAACTTAACATCCATCTGGTATACCTTGAACTTCTTATGAGCTACAAATGCAAGTAAATTTCTGACACCTTCCAATCTTGCTACTAGTGCAAAAGTTTCTCCATAATCTTCTCCTTCTTCTTGCGCATAACCTTTGCAGACTAATCTTGCCTTGTTGTGAACTACAACACGATCTTCATTTAACTTGTTTCTAAACACCCATTTAGTACCTATAACATTCTTGTTTACCGGTCGGGGTACCAGGGTCCAAGTGTTGTTCTTCTCAATTTGATCCAATTCCTCCTCCATAGCTTTAACCCAATGATCATCACCAAATGCCTCCTTAGCACTTCTAGGTTCAAAGGTGGAGATCATGCAAGAGTTCTCTCTTATTCTCCTTCTAGTTAGTACTCCTGCATCCTTATCCCTAATAATCTATTTAGGACTATGATTCAATCTCACATACCTAGGAATAACATGATCATTCTCTTCAGGTTCAGCTTATTCATTATCATCTTCTTCTAAATTTATTTGTTCTGGTTCAACAAGTACATCAGGATTTGCTTTACCGATTTCTGATTTAATAGTGTTAGGTTCCAAAAGCAAAATGCAAGGATCTTCATCCTTTTTCTCTAAACTGGTTCCTTCAGAGACTTCAGGACATTCATCTACATGAACATCAGCACTCTCAACAATTCTTTGTGTCTGGTTGTTGAAGCATTTATAGGCCTTACTCTTGGTGGAATAGCCAAGAAATATGCCTTCATCACTCTTAGCTTCAAACTTATTGCTTATGTAATCACCTCTTTTAATAAAATATTTGCTTCCAAATATCTTAAAATAGCTAACATCAAGTGATCTCCCATACCAGTATCCATAAGGGGTCTTGTCCTTGCCTCTTTTCACCATAACTCGGTTCATTGTGTAGATAGTTGTACTTACAGCTTCTTTCCAAAATGTTTTTGCTACACCTCCTTGTATCAACATAGTCCTAGCAGTTTCAATCACTGACCGGTTGTTTCTCTTTGCTATACCATTCTACTGTGGTGTCCTTGGTGCAGAAAGTTGTTGCTTGATACCATTCTCATCACAATACTTAGTGAATTCCTTAGAAGTAAATTCACCACCTTGATCTGTTCTAGGACATTTTATCTTTTTGCCACTCTCTTTCTCAACTAAGGCCCTGAATGCCTTGAAATTACCAAAAGCTTCATTCTTATCCTTCAAGAATGTGAGCCACGTCATCCTTGAACAATCATCAGTGAAGATCATGAAATATCTGTCACCTTGAATTCTTCTTGTTCTTATTGGTCCACATAGATTTGTATGAACCAAATCTAACAAGTGCCCTACTGAGAAGGACTTGCTCTTGAAAGTTGAAGAAGTCATCTTTCCTAACTGACATTCTTTACAAAGAGCATTAACCGGTTTGTCTAGCTGAGGCGGACCTCTTACTGTCTTAGACTTTCTCACTTTAACAATATTGTCAAAAATTATATGACAAAATCTCCTATGCCAAAGTTAGCTATCATCTATCTTTGCAATCAAACAGTTGCTAACTTTAGTATTAAGATGAAATAGATTACCTCTGGTCTATTTCCCGGTTGCAATCAATTCACCTTTGCTGTCAAATATTTTGCACATACCATTTCTAAAATCCAGTGGGTATCATTTGTCATTAAGTTGTGCCACACTCAAAAGATTATGTTTTAGGCCTTCGACCCAATAGACATCGTCAGCACTACTCTTCCCATTAAGAGAAATAACTCCCTTACCTTTAACCGTAAATGGTGAGTCATTGCCAAATCTGACAACATTGCCATCAAATTCCTTCAGGGAAATAAATTTGCTCTGATCACCGGTCATGCGATGTGAACAACCACTATCAATGATCCAATCATCAGAGTTATCCATCCTGGATACTAGTGCCTTCTGATATGATATTTCATCCTTAATAGCTACAAACACAATATCTTCACTAGCATCATCATCAGATTCTTCGTCAGTAATACCACTGTCAATAGCTACAAGACAATCTCTCTTGCCTTTACCCTTATACTTCTTAAATTTGCCTCTCTTGTATTCATTTTCACCATTAGGGAAATTAGCTGCTATATGACCAATCTTGTTGCATGCAAAACATTTTAAAGGTAGCTTACCTCTATATTTACCAGTGCCTCTAGGTAGTCATTTTGCCAACAATGCTTCAAGTTCCACTAAGTTGTCTTCATCATCAGCATCTCTGCTAGATCTAGATTCATAGCTATGGCCGGTATCTCTACTTCTTCTCACATATGGGTTAGAGACAGAAGCTCTAAATGTAGATTCTGATTTTTGTACACTAGCCATCATAGCCATTTAATTCAAAAGCAGTAAGTTTGCCAATAATAGAGTCAAGAGATACCTTTGTCTTGTTAATGGATTTCAGCTCCTAAATAGCTGCAACTCGGATAGCATAGACCGGTAGCAAGGTTCTCAATACCTTACTGATCATAGTGGCATCTTCCACTTTCCCTCTTGCACTCTTTATTTCACCAACTATCTCTTTTATCCTTTGACCATACTGTTGGATATTCTCACCTTTAGACATTCTCATGTTATCAAACTTTCCTCTTAGACTCTCCTCTTTAGCAATCTTAACATGTTCATCATCGCTATAAATCTCTTCAAGTTTTTTCCATACTTCATATGCAGTCCCAAGACCATGAACATCTACATATTCAGCATCAGACAAGGAACCGATAATAGCCTCTAATGCTTGATGATTTTCTTGTTGTTCTTTCTTATGACCATCAGTCAGGGTTCTAGTCGGTTTAATATACTTAGTTTATATATGATCCCAATACTGACTACCAAGACTCTTAATGTAAATCTTCATTCTGGTGCTCCATATTATATAGTTATCTTTGTTGAACTTTAGACGTTTCTTCATCATGATCTACAAGATCTTTTCCTCAATCTACATTAGGTTTTTAGATTAAAGAGGACCTGAGACGCTCTGATACCAATTGATGGTATGATGAAAGAATAAGTATCTGGTAGAATACTGAGAGGGGGGGGTGAATCAGTATATTGAAAAATTGATACAAAGTTCCCAAACTCAAATTCAATCACACAAAGTAAACATATCACAGTCAAGATCAATATTCATAAGAATACTTGACATCAATCAGTTTGACTATTATGACAACTTAACAGTAAACAACTCTAATCTTATAAACATCAACAATGCTTAATCATATCTCAATATATTCATCTCTCAATGCTTCTAGTTATCATGCCTTATTAGAAGTTAATCAAATCAACAAATAAGATCATAACTACAAAAACATTCACCACTTGACACAAATGTTTATACATGGAAAACCAAATAGGTAAAAACCACGGTGAGATGAGACTCACAAGGATAGCTATCTAAACTCTTCTGAAGTTTGCCCTATTAGGAGCCAAGCCTATTAAAGTTTTACAATAAGTCCTGTTAAGAACTAATTTTGGTTAGGAATCACCCGGTTAAAGGATTTACAAATATGCCTTGATGAAAAGCACAATACCCTGTTAGGAGTAACCTCTCTAGAGGATTTAAGAATCCAAGCTAATGGACCACCTTGTTAGAGGATTTAATAAGTAACCAAGCTTGTTAGAGCTTACCCGGTTAAGAGATTTCACTTCTGTTGTAATTGTTAGAAAACAATAGGTTTTCTTGATCTATCTGAATAGCAGTACATTTGCTTGATCAGATCCTTTTAAGCTTCAATATGTCTTTACTCAAAGTGCAGATCCATTCACCAGTTAGGCAACTACACACTCAATAGGTTTCTGCCAATCTTACCAACAAATTTTACAAACAACTTCATCGACCTTAAATACAAATCAATTAGGTCGGTAACACAACAAAAACCTAATTCTCATCATCGAGATTACAAACAAGTCGATACAATCTTGACCATTAGAAATCATAACAATCTCTTCACATTCTTCAAGAAAATTCCAACCGCTCCATGATCACCACTTCATCGGACTTTGTAACTCATCACGCGCTATGCATTAGATGCAATCCACTTTTCTCCTTCCCTAGATAGCAAACAAACATGCCAAAGCAATCTAAACTTATCCTCATACAATGATCACATGTGTCTCCATCATTATCGCTCATCAAATAATAAACCAACAAACTTGATCAGTTAGGGTTTAACAATTGATAGGGTTTACCGGTTACATTGCATAGAAAGGTTTAACCCTTTACACCAGTTTACAATATCTTCCACAAAGATCTTCCTACCAGTTACTAGCCAATATTAAAAACAACAATATCAGCAATAACATGAATACTATTACCGGTTCAATTGACATCAATTGCAACATATCATTAATGCAATCTATATGCAAAATGCCAACAGAGATAAGATTGGATAGAGATGTTGGATGATGCATATCCCAAAGGAATATCAGATTGGTTGAAGGTGTGTTGTTGCGGTGTTGATGAAGAGAAGATTAATTCATGTGCAGATTAATTCATGTTGTCGAAGTTGAGCAGAACTTATTGTATACAAGCAAGTTGAATAAGTATGGAATGTGCATGTAGTTAAAAGCCACAAAATAAATAAGACAATGAGGTCAACTATTTGGAACTGCAATTGGATAAAGGGATAAAGTAAATAGAACTATGAAGGCACTAGGCAAATTGGATTCGCTCAGAAAATGTATTCTTGCAGTGTAAAAATCCCACTGTGTTATCTACATGCAATAGGGCACCTAAGTTTAATGATCAGAGATTTAATTTTGACAAGATGTCTTGGTTGCCTTGGAGATCAATTGAATCTTGTCGATAAAGCTTCTGAAAATGTATTGTGGTAAACTCAACATGTTTTGTACCATAGTAATAAAGCATTTCAGTGTGACTTTATATTTCGGTGAGAGATCCAGCAAGTCTACTCGACACCCTTGGGTTACACCAATATTCCTAATTTTGATGTGACATTACATGTGTCTTGTCGATAACATCGTGTTTATCACCTTTGCATTTCAATGTGACTTTTCTCTTCGGTGAAAGATCCAACAAGTCTCCTCGACACCCTTGGGTCACACTGATATTCCTTTTTTGATGAGACTTTGATTTTCGACAAAACTCAATATGTTTCTTGTCGACCCTTGGTGTTATAGTGATATGAATCTTTTCGCTATGATACATGAGATGTCTTAGAAAAAATGATATTTTGTGTGTAATAAATCAAACGACGTGTTTTGCACAACGCCCCGTCAACCTACAGAAAGAAAGCCTAATGAAAAATGAACTCACGGAGTAATCAGATGGAAGAAGGCACGCAGTGCCGCCATCCCACAAGTATGGTTTGTGATGTTGAGAACGCAATGGGTATTCTACAAATTGCTTACACAGAAGCGGTGCACTCAATATTTGACCAAGTTTGACCTGATGATTTAAAAGGAGATGTGGAGGATGTGACATGTATAGGACCAATCAGAGATTGCTAACAAGATATGGTTGTTGAGGAAATGACAACTAGGAGTTTCATTTACGAGAATGAGTGTTGCATTCCAAGATCATGCAAGAATGATGAGTTAGCTGAACAAAAATAGAAAGACAGAATGTGATACGAAAGGGCAAAAATTAAGGCAAATTAAGCTCTAGATTTTGAGATGAATCTTTTGGATTCTTCTTTGGAGGGAAAATTCTAAGAAGTAAAAATTGTTGTGATCATTTTTGTATGATGGAGATGAAATGTTTTCTAAGTGTTGTGCATGTGTTATGGAAGGCGAACTAGAGAGTGTTGTTGCAGACAAAAGAGAAGCAAGAAAATAGAGTGTATGAAATATAGTGTGTATTTCATGTCATGTGGAGCAAAGAGGAAAGATCTGATTAGAACAAAGATCAGAAAAGTGGTGAAGCTTTATAAAAATATAGAACCCAAGAGTGTAAAATCTAGGCACATAAAAGCAGCTACAACACGCATGGAAAACTCAGTAGTGAGCAAGTGCAAAATCTAGAACATTTGTAGTGTTGAGTAGTGAGGTTGTGAATGCACAAAAATAGAAGGTGTTGTTGTGCATAAAGCAGAAAAAAGGGTGTGTGTTGCAGGAGAGTAGAGAGGTTGAGGTGAAGATCTGAGAAGTTGAAGTGTGTGAGGTGTGAAAAGTGTAGAGTTGTGGGTGTGAGCTGTAGGTGTGCAAAGTGGTGGAGGAGTTCTGTAAAAACAGAGAATACATAATTGTAAAAGAAAAGGTGAGGTGGATAGAAGCAGCTACATCACGTGTCGAAGAAACAGTGGGGAATACACATCAAGTAAACCAAAGAGAAGACATAGAACTAAGGCCTTAGATCAGATAGCAAAGATCTAAAAGAAAGAGGGAGAAGGAGACATAAGTGCAAGACAGAGACCAAAGACCAGATGGCAGAGAGCCGAGACAGAAATCATAGTGGGTTATCCACACAAAGTGGAGCAAAGAAAAGGAATTGGACAGATTTGAGTCTAGAGAGCTAGGTGCAGAGATCATAAGAGAATAGAAGGCAGATAGCAGGGATTGATAGCAGAGACCAGAGAGCTATTATAAAGAGAAAAATAGTTAGTGAAAACACAAGATAGAGTGTAGAGAGATATTGTAGAGATCATAAATAAGAATACAAATCTTTTAAGTCGAAAAGAGCAGGTTTAGTTTTAGGTGTGGAAAACACGATGGTTACAGAACATCATCTATAATAAGGGTCTCAACTTGTAGTTGTAATTGTGTATGGTGAAAATGGATAACAATAATAACAATATTGAAAGACTAAATGGATTCAACCACAAAACCCTAGCCTAACAATCAACAAAGATCCACCATAACATATGAAGATTACCTAAGGCAATGCAAATCAAATGAAATCACAAAGAATATACCTTCACATGTCCAATAGGGTTTTGATCTCCATTCTTCCTATCTCCATTGATCTTGCTTGATATATTTGCTCTCAGATTTTATATGCACAAGAGCTCAACAAAGAACGGAATGTGGTTGCAAGTAGGATCGTAGTGTAGTCAAGTCCTCCAAATTGTCGATTAGGTCATTAGAATGCTTGATTAGCATGAGTGATTAGGGTTTGATAATGAAGGAAGCATCTCCTTAAATAGAAAACACAATATGAAATGGAGGGATAAGATTGAGAGGTGTAAAAAGGAGGTCGGCTAGGATTAGAGGGTAGGTAGAAGAAATAGTAAAATAATGAAAGAGGTAGGTAGTGTATGAGTTAAGAGATGAATGGCATGTGTCATGTGTAGAAAAGATTAATGAATTAATTAAATAAATAAAGATTTATTTAATTAATAGTAGAAGTGGGATAATTAAATAAATTAAATATTTATTTAATTTAGGAAGAGGATAATTTAAATAAATAAATGTATTTATTTAAATGAGAAATAAGGCTAGAAGAGGATAAATGAATTAATTAAATAAATAAGGATTTATTTAATTAATAGAAGAATTAGGCTTAGATAATTAAATAAATAATATTTATTTAATTAGACATGACAATTTTAGGTGTCTACATTTTGCCCCTCTTTGAGACAATGCGGCTTGTCGCGTTGTTTCAAAGAAGATAAGATGAACTGATACAGAGTTGCCCCAGGATGGGAATGATATCCCCCTCGAGAGATTGGATGAAAAAGTCTGGAAAGATTGTAGACAATCTCTCGATAAGAAAGAAAGGCTAGAATGGAATGGTCGGATAAAGTGACAAAGTCACGGGATAATAAAGACTGACTCGGGAAATGAAGGCGAGGGATAGGGTAGGCCATAAGATAGACCACGGGCAAAAGACATCCTCATTGTCATCTACACCTTCACGAGATCACAGTGCAGAGCGAGAAAAAGAGCAGCAGCAGTCAGCAGCGATGGCCTTCGTACACAGATTCGACCACGTTCGTCGATTTCAGAGACCAGCAGAGGCAGGAGAGCCGGTAAGTACCACCAAACCTCCTCGTACTTTGACGCATTCAATTTTGTCATTAATGCATGCTAGTTAGCAATAAATGCACTTAGGAATAGGGCACCAAAAAAGTGCAAAAACATGCAACCGCGTCTGCGTCGGTGCCAGGCGCGTCTGTGTCGGTGCCAGGCATGTCTGTGTCGGTGCCAGGCGCGTCTGCGTCTGGAACCGCGTTTGTGTCTAATGCAGGCGCGTCTACGTCCTGAAGGCGCGTTTGTGTTGCAAAGTCGCGTTTGCGACAAATGTAGGCACGTTTATGTCAATCAGGCGCGTCTGTGTTGTTCAGGCACGCTTGTGCAGTCTATAGGCACGTTTGTGAGTTATAAATGCGTTTGTGTCTGAAAATGCAAGGTTTTGGTCTTCTAGGTCAAATCGGCAGTTCTGTGATGAACATACGTTGTCGATTGGATAAGCTGCTGAGAGGATACACTCAAGCAGGTCCTCTAGGAAGACTAGGATAGATCAAGGCACTTTGTGATGAACAGGGAGCACCAAGATAGAGTACTTTGTGATGAACACGGAGTACCCAAAGTATGAGCAGCACTTTGTGATGAACAGGGAGTGCAAAATGTGAGTAACACTTTGTGATGAACAGGGAATGTCACACACGTAGTACTTTGTGATGAACAGGGAGCACTACTAGGATAGATAGCAACACTTTGTGATGAACAGTGAGTGTCACTAGAATAGATAACCATATGCATTTAGATAGCGAGTAGCATTTTGTGATGAACAGGGAATGCCACCATGACTGACATGATTGATTTGTTTGACTGCAGGAGTATTTGCCTATGCTAGAGTCACGGGAGAGATTCCCGTCCACACAGAGGTTGCGACCGGAGTTGTCTTTTCAGGATAGAGCTGCCATCGAGGAGATGGGTTTGAGACACGTATTGTATGTGCCTGAGTTTCGGGCAAACATGGGTTTGCTGACTGCGCTGGCCGAGAGATGGCATTCAGAGACATGCACATTTCATTTGTCGATGGGTGAGATGACAGTCACCCTCGAGGATGTCTACCGGATTCTGCGGATACCGATTGATGGAGAGCTGATTCCATATGATCGTGACGGAGACAGGGAGGCATTCAGACGGGTGTTCCAGGATCCCGGACTAGAGATGAGAGCAGGACATGTGGCATGGGATACCATGACTGCGACAGGGTTAGCTTTGCCAGCTGTGATTGGAGGAGCTATCAGTGGGTTCCTATGTCCGGACAGAGCGACACGGGGGTTGGCAGTGGGCTGGGGAGGAGCACTGGAGACATTGGTGACGCAGCACACCAGATATGCGTGGGGTCCATGTGTTTTGGCCCACCTATATTATGAGCTTCACCAGTTTGTCTACCATGGATCAGTAGGACTGGGTTGTGGAGTGACACTACTGCAGGTTTGGGCATACGAGCATCTGCCTATCATGCGGCCAATACATTTCAGAGGCAGGGGTCACGGACGGAGTTTTGTTCATCTGTACGACATGATCACGTCACAGCCTCGGATTGGCAGGCTAGAGTATTGGCGGCGAGTGATAGATGACATTGATGTCGTCATCTGGAGGCCGTATCTGGGATGCGAGGAGTGGGAGGATGACGCAGTGGAGCTGCCTTACACCTTCCGGAACAGGTATTTGATTGGGTGGATGCCCTATATACTAGAGAGGCAACTAGTAGATAGGATTGGCCGACAGTTTGGCCGGATCCAGCGGATGCCACGAGGCTCGGGTATGTATGCCCGTACAGTTAGGGATCAGGTGCAGTTCGGGCTGTTGTTGTCATATGATTAGGCAGTCACACAGCTGGCAGAGATGATACCCCTTCCTTGGGACATGTGGCCTGAGATTGAGGACGCTGGGATGGATGCAGAGTATACAGCGTATTGGGCCGAGCATCCATTCCCCCGATTGACAGATCCAGGAGAGCTACTGGATGGAGATGGAGGAGGAGATGATGATGATGATGGTGGGGGTGATGGGGGTAGAGGTCGACGGCGGCGGAGGGGAGTAGTTGGGGAGAGGAGGGTGGCACCTCAGAGAGAGGGTGGACAGGAGGGACAGGCCCAGGTGGTGAGGGGTCGCGGTGGAGTGCCCCTGCAGGTACTAGCAGCACAGGGTCCTAGAGCACAGGGACAGAGACACGGACAGGTGCAGGGACAGGTGCCAGTACAGGCACAGGGACAGAGATAGGTACAGGGACCTAGGCATGTACCGAGACAGGTACTTGTTCAGGCACCAGTACAGGTACAGGGAGAGGTACAGGGGCAAGCACCCGCAGAGGGAGAGCCACGGGCAGAGGCAGAGGCAGAGGCAGAGGGGGGTGACCCAGTGGAGGCTGAGCTGCTGGATCTGAGGGAGATCTGCCAGGGCTAGGCAGATGAGATTCAAGATCTGGAGAGGGAGAGGGATCGGCTCAGGACCAGGCTCAGGGATACTGAGCGAGAGCGAGATCAGGCTATCCAGCGTTACACAGAGGCTGAGATAGCGCTGAGGGCAGGGAGGCAGGCGGCGGAGGACACAGGAGCAGGCTACGCATATGTCCTACGAGCCGGAGAGGAGATTGCCTACTGGAGGGACCTGTATTATGGTGTCGTGCCAGCAGATCAGCGGGCGAGGAGCTTCCATAGACCATCGCGGACAACGACAGCTACGGGAGGGAGCCGGAGGAGACAGGCATCGAGTGGTGGGGTCATGGGTCCTCCACCACCACCAAACAGGCAGGGTGATCCTGGAGCGGGTCCTTCTAGGGCTCAGATTCTGTCGAGGCCAGGCGGCTCCGAGGGAGGGAGTTCATCATAGCCATAGAGGGCTCCCTTGTATCAGTAGTTGAACCATTTTTTGTATTGTAGACACCTACGGGTGATTGTAGCCATATGATTTTTGACATCATTGTATCATGACATTTTTTATTATATATATGAGAGATGATTCATTTTTGCGGCAGCTATATGCATGTGTACCTATGTGATGAGATGTTCTTATGTGATGCTTATGATATGGATGCAATATTTTTGTTATTTTATGATTCTATATGTTATGCTAATGTAAATGTGAATGTATGTAATGCAGATGAATATGATAATGCAAATGTAAATTGTGCTAATAGGTGTTGTGTGCAGGATGTGATGCAGTTGTGATATCTATATGTATGTATGAGATGCTTATATGTGGTAATGCAGGTGCAACTACATGAAATGCAAATGTTTTTGGTGTGCCATTATACTCAGTCATGTGATAGCAGGCTACGCGGACTCGAGAAGGACGATGGAAGTCAATCAAGAAAGGGGGATGGAAGACAGAAGATATGAAAGTGAGAGATCTTCTTGTGCGTTATCATCATTGAGCTTTATTATGGCAAGTAGGTTATGACAATCGAGGCATATGTTCGACCCAGAAAGTCATTGTACCTGTTTGCATGGAGATAAGACAGTCACAAACAAGGAATGCCCCAGTTCATACTAGACTCACAGTGTCCTCATATCCTTGGACAAGTCATAGCATTACTAAGAGACAATCCACAAACAACAAATACAAATAGGTGACGATACCCCATCCTTGCCTTTCTAGTCAAAGACATCCTAGAGATAGAATCTCTAGTCAAAGACATCCCGGAAAAGCTAAAAGACATGTCACCAAAAAAGATGAAATCAAAAGAAAACCAAGACTCGACACCAACATCCATTGTAGTCCTCAAGTTTAGTGTCTCTTGTCACTTGTATAAGTCGTATTTGATTGTGGTCACAATGTTTACTTTCACAGAAAGGATAGATAGCACTGAACCATAATGTTGTCTGAGTCTGTTGAAAGATTTGATTTGTTGAAGCCCATTGTTGCTGTTGTGTCTCATCTGAAACTGACTGAATCCATGAAACTGATACTTTATTACAGAGAAAATGAAGCTTTATTGTGGATCTGGTGATGCAGATGTTGCTTTGTTGTGGATTGTGTGCGAATAGACTGGAGAAAGCTGGAAGAAACTGTACTCCTCGAAACATGTGATGTTCTTAGTTCCACACCCATCACTAGACATAGGATTTGCCTTAGCCACAGATAGGATCTGATTTATTATGGATGGAAAGGGAGGTTTAGGAATGTTTATTATGAATGGCTAACCAATCTTAGGTAGATCAATAACAAGCTATGATGGGAATGGGTAAGTTTATTATGAACGAATTGGTCGTGAGTGTGTGCAAAGTGAAATGATGAAAGAGAATCCTGAAGGAGGGAGGAGCAATGTCTCTACGCATGGCGCTGGGAACCCAGTTTTCACCATGGTACTTGCCCAGGGCGCCACCGAAGTGGTTTTCACCGTTGGACGAAATTATTTCTCTTTACTTTTTTCAATTTTTCAATGTTTTTTGTGTCACAAGGCGCCTGTTTGCCAGGTTTTCACCAAGTAACGATTTTTTTGTTTTATAATTTTTTTGTATTTTTGAATTTTTTGATTTTTTTGTATTTTTGAATTAGGATATTCTGAAGAACTATGTGTAAAATCTGCGAAGATGCATGCTGTTGATAGGATCCTCCAAAGGTTCACCTTCTGTAGTAGAGAGCTGATATGCCCCAGATCCATATACTGCTGTGATGATGTAAGGACCCAGCCAGTTTGGTTCAAACTTGCCCTTCTTCTCTCTGTCTTGCTGATTCTTGAGGTTTTCTCTGAGAACCAAGTCACCTACCTCAAATGTGCGAGGCTTGACTTTGTGATTGTAGTTGCGACTCATTCATTGTTGGTAAGCCTTGAGATGATTAAAAGCAATTTGTCTCCGTTCATCCAATAGTTCTAGTTCTTGTAAGCGAGAGACCCTGTAGTCTTCATCAGTGATAATGTTTTGCAAAGAGACCCGTAAAGAGGGTAACTCGACCTCAATAGGCAAGATGGCTTCAGTGTCGTAGACAAGTGAATATGGCATAGCTCCTGTAGGTGTGCGGACACTTGTGCGGTAGGCCCAAAGTGCAGGATCGAGTTGGATATGCCAATTACGGCCAGTGTCGTCGACTGTCTTTTTGAGGATTTTAAGAATTGTTTTATTAGACACCTCAGCTTGGCCATTACCTTGGGGGTAATATGGTGTGGAGAAATGATGGGAAATATGGAAGCGGTCACAGAATTCACGAACATCCTGATTTTTGAAGGGACGCCCGTTATCAGTAATAATGGACTTAGGAATACCATATCGGCAAATGATATAGTTAAGGATGAAAGTAGCAATTTGTTTTCCAATGACTTGTGTGAGAGGCACGGCTTCAATCCATTTTGTGAAATACTCTGTGGCAGTGATAATGAATTTATGACCATTGGAAGAAGGAGGGTGAATCTTGCCTATGAGATCGAGTCCCCACTGACAAAAGGGCCAAGGAGACGCAAGTGGTTGTAGTTCTTGTGCCGGCGCATGTATGAGGTCTCCATGAATTTGACATTGCTTACATTTCTTGACAAACTGATATGAGTCTTTTTCCATATTGGGCCAATAATATCCAATCCTGATGAGTTTCTTGGCCAAGGTAGGACCACTAGCATGTGGACCACATATCCCTTCATGCACTTCACGTAACGCAATCTAAGCTTCGTCGCTTTCTAGACATCTAAGAAGAGTGCCATCTAGACCTCGTCGGTATAGGATATCAGCTAAAATGACATATCGAGAGGATTGGCGAATGAAAGTGCGGCGTTGGTTGTTTGATAGATCAAGAGGTAAGATATTGTCGCGAAGATATGTGAATATGGAACCATATAACTGGGATTCGGGACCAACAACGCATATCATTTCAGTAGGAGTGGTCTCATATGAAGGAACCAATAGATTGTCTACCAGGAACTCATAGCAAGTTTCATTTTGAGGCAGGTCAATTAGTGAAGCAATTGTAGCCATGGCATCTGCAGCACGATTCTGCTCTCTTGGTATCTGCTCAAAGTCTATCTTTGTAAAGTGCTATTTCAGATTATCCACCATTTGTTTATAAGGCAGTAATTTTTCATCTTTTGTTTGGTAATCATCAGTTGCTTGACGGATAACAAGTTGGGAGTCTCCAAAAACACGAAGTTCCTGGATCTTCCATTGAACTGTAATTCGTAATCCTGTTGTTAATGCCTCATATTCCGCTATATTGTTGGTGCAAGGAAATGATAAGCGGTATGATTTTGGTATAGAATCGCCTTGAGGAGTTATAAAGAGAATACCAGCTCCTGCCCCATGCTGTGTGTATGAGCCATCGAAGTACAGTTGCCATGGCTTTGCACGTGACACTGTTAAAATGGATTCATCTAGAAATTTTGAATTTAAAGGAACATCATCTATCATGGGAGCATCTGCTAATTGATCTGTGATGGCTTGTCCTTTTATTGTTTTTCTGTCCACATACTCGATGTCGAATTCACTCAATATCATTACCCATTTGGCCAGCCGCCCAGTAAGTGTAGCTTTGTTGAGAAGGTATTTTAATGGATCAATTCTTGCAATCAACTTAGTCTTGTGAGTGAGCATATAATGTCGTAATTTTTGTGAAGCAAAGACCACAGCGAGACATGCACGCTTGATTGGTGTGTAGTTTAGCTCATATCCCACCAATGTGCGACTGATATAGTATACTGTTTTTTGCTTGCCGTCAGCAAGTTGTTACGCTAAGAGTGCCCCCAGTGCTGTTGGAGTAGCTGAAATGTATAATAACAGTGGTTGATCTGGAACTGGTGGCATCAGAACTAGTGGATTTAGGAGATAATATTTGAGCGTCTGGAAAGCCTGTTGATAGTTATCATCCCATTTGAATTTGATGTTTTTATGTAGCAAGTGTTGAAAAGGATTGCACTTATCCGCCAGTTGTGCTATGAATCTTCGTATGGACTGGAGTCTGCCTTGTAAGGATCGAAGTTGACTGATATTTCTTGGGGGTTGCATTTCCAAGATAGCTTTGACTTTTGCTGGATCCGCTTAAATTCCTCTTTTGGACACGATGAATCCTAGGAGCTTCCCAGAGGTTACTCCAAAGACACATTTCTTAGGGTTTAATCTTACTTTGTATTTTTCCAACTGATCAAAGGCAACTGAAAGTATGTCCAAATGTGTATTTCTGTCTATTGATTTGACCAAGAGATCGTCAACATAATCTTCCACAATTACATGCATGAGATCATGAAAAATAGTAGTCATAGCTCTTTGATATGTAGCACCTGCATTTTTCAGCCCAAAGGGCATGACATTCCAACAGAAAGTTCCCCACGGACAAGTGAATGATGTTTTATGTTGATCCTCGGGTGTAATTCTTATCTGATTATAGCCAAAGAATCCATCCATTAATGATAGCATTTCATGACCTGTTGTGAGATCAACAATCAAGTCAATGTTTGGTATTGGGAAGTCATCCTTTGGACAAGCTTTGTTGATGTCTCTGAAATCTGTGCAAATTCTAATGCTGCGATCTGGTTTACTGACAGGTACCAAATTGGAGATCCATTCGGGGTAATCAATTGGGCATATGAATCCGACATCGAGTAATTTCTCAAGCTCTGCTTTGACTAGTAATGCCACTTGTGGATGCATTTTCCTTAATTTCTGTTTCACTGGCTTTGCCCCCGGTTTGACTGTCAAATGATGCATTACCAAATCCGGATCCAGTCCAGGCATATCAGCGTATGACCATGCAAAGTTGATTTGTCGTTCTTTGAAGAAGCTTATGAATTTTGATCTTTCGGACTCTGTTAATGATTGAGCCAGGAATATGTTGTGTGGAACCTCTTCTGTACCAATGTTTGTTTTGATAGTCTCCTCTACCAACATGGATGATTTTTCCTCATATGATGCTGGGAGAATGTCGAGCCTTCCATCTTCGGGTGCCTCAGAGAGGTTTTCACCTTCAGATGCGTCCTTTCTTTTTACTTTTTTGGGATCAGATAGCACCACAGTGTGGTTTTTGCCATAAGACCCTTGATTTGTTCTTATTTTCACATTTTTGCGACTGGAAGGTCCGACACCCTCACCAAAATATGCCATGTTGTTGAGTTCTATGGTGTATCCTGCTTTGTGGTCCCCAGGGGGAAGATCATCTCGTATGCCAAGATAGTCAATAATAGCTTCGTCATTTTGAAATGTGTCAAATTGTGCTGGTCCTTCATAATCCCAGTCAATGAGTTGGTGGTGAATAAGGGGAAGGCCTTTAATGTTTTTAGAGTTTGCAGGGCTAAGAGTGAAGATATGGTTATATTCGGGTATATCAAGGCAATCGTTGAGGTCATCGATGGCACTCTCCTCGTCAATTTCGATCGCAAGCGAATCCAAATTGTCGTTACTAGTAGCGCCTTCTGGGACAGGTGTCCTCATCCTATGTGATTTCGACCTAGAACCTTGAGACGAAGACTATGCGGAATCCTTATGGGTTGTTTCTTGACCAACTCTGAACTTTTTATAAAATTCCTCTTCTTCTATGGGTTCATCTGGCTCTCTGAATGTCTCGGTGAGCTCGTAGTCACTGGAGGATTTGTCTGAACCCCATTCCCATTCGTTGGAATCTGTGGAATAGCAATCTTCTTGTTGAACTTTGGCAACTTTGATTTGTGATGCCTCTTCTGTCCTTTTTGTGTGGATCTTGGAAGTCAAAAAACCAAGTCCCTTTGAGCGTTCTCTTCTTACAGTCAATTCAGGTTGTAGGGGTTCCATGACGCCTTCTTTGCGTAACCCAAGAGGGCTTTTTCCATCATACCTGAATTTTTGTAGAATCTTGAAGCCTTTGCCATATTTCTCACAAGGTATATTGATCTGATCATGTGTGTCATCTTCAATGTCTTTATAGAGCATTTTGTATAAATCTTCCTCTTCCAGTTCGCCCCATTTTTGAAAGGTAGTAGGATCCCATTTGAGCGTCATGATGAATGTTTGCTTGTTAGGATGTGGCCTTCCAAATTCTTTTGGAGAGCTCATGACTTGTCGTAAATACATGGTCTGATTTAAAGTGTATTCTCCCATGCCTTTGTCCTGAAATCTGCCTTTAAGTTCACCTTGTTTTGATGTCGAAGGTTTTAATGACTCAGGGTCAATGTATGCCGAAGAAGGAACAGCTTCACGATTACTAGGAATGATGGTCTCCGTATGTGATCTCAGGTTATTGCAATATATGAATGGATTAGGATCACCGTTAACTGTTACCTCGACTCCATTATGAGGAAACTTAATGCATTGGTGATATGTCGATGGGACTGCCCTCATTTCATGAATCCAAGGACGTCCTAGCAATATATTATAAGTGAGATCTAAATCCAGGACCTGACAAACCACATCCTTTGTAACTGGCCCAATTCTTAGAGGTAAGGTGACCGTGCCCTTGGATGAGCGTTCTTCATCATCGTATGCCTTGATGGTGATTTGATTTTTTGAATTCACAGCTTTATCGGAATATCCCAATTGTTTAATGGTGCTCAATGTACAAATGTTTAGACCAGCTCCTCCATCTATCAGGACTCGCTTTATTCGATGCTTGTGTATGAAGGCTTCAATATGTAATGGTGCATTATGTGGTTGACTTATGGAGGCGTCATCAGCTTCTGTGAATGTAAGGGAATGTGGAATGGATAGGTATCCCACCATGGCTTGAAACTGGTCCACGTTCAGATCAGTAGGAACGGCGGTGTCTCTCAAGATTTTGTCAAGAATAGCTTTATGAGCGGGGGATATGCGTAAGAGCTCAAGGATGGAGATGAGCGTGGGTGTCCTCCCTAACTGTTCTACAAGGTCATACTCAGGTTTAGTAGATGAAGAAGAGGTGTTTTTAGTGGAGGCACCTGGAAAAGTAATTTTACCTCGACGAGTTGTAACATGACATTCAGAGGCAGGCTCGGAAGAAGATCCAACACCTCTTAGGACAATCTTGGGTCTCTGAGGAGGATTCTCAGGATTTTTGTTCTTGATGGTAATAGTAGAGATATGATTATCCATTGAGATGTGATTGATAGTTGAGTCATAGTTGTAAGGTGCTCTAGTATAGTTGGCCTGATCATCTGTGACTTGGGCTTTTCCTTTGTCATGCTTTGGGAATGGTTCCTTAAACATCTCATGTTCTTGATTAGACAAATGTCCCTCAATCTCAATGTCACCTCTATCAATGAGATCTTGCACGATATTCTTCAGTCGATGGCAATTTCCTATCTTATGACCCTTGCTCTTATGAAACTCACAATACTCATCATCATTCCACCAATTTGGTTTGACCTTTGGTTCATATGGAGGAAAATCTGGAACTATGATCACTTTGTTTGCCACTAGCTTTTTGAAGACTGATTCAAGTGGTTCTTCCAATGGAGTGTACTTCCTTCGTGATCTGAAAGTTGTTTGAGTATTCACTTGATTGTTTGTAGAACTTGATCCTGAAAAGATGAACTTGGGTCTCACTGTATTGGCATCAACAACGCCATCGTTGACTGTGTTCTTGTTTTTATTCCAAAATCTTGGCTTGTCTTTTCCTTTAAAGTCATCTTTGTTTTCCTTGAATAGCTTGATGACTCCTTGTTCAATTAGGACCTTTTCTGTTGCTAAGCCCTTTTCAATAACATCCTTGAAGGTGGACAAACAAGCTTTCCTTAGATCATAGCCAATATCCTTGTTAACGTTTTGAGTGAACATTTCTACCATTTGTTTTTGGGGAATTTCACAAGAGCATCTGCTGGCTAGATTTCTCCATCTTTGTAAAAATGACGCAAAAGATTCTCCCTCCTTTTGCTTAGTATTGCACAAAGTAGTGACTGAGATATCTGTTTCTATGTTGTAAGAGAAATGCTAAATAAATGCCTCTGCTAAGTCACCCCATGACTTAATACCAGGAGGTAATTGAGAGAACCATTCCATAGCTTGATCGCCTAAGCTTTGCGGGAATAACCTCATCAAATATGTTTCTTCTACCGCTACCTCTATGCAAGCTGTGAAAAATTGTCGCATGTGTGCCTTGGGGTCTCCTTTTCCTCTGTACTTGTCAAATTTTGGCGTCACAAAGTGTGCCGGAAATGGAGGCATTGGAATGCTCTTATCAAATGGATAAGGACATATGTCTCTCATAGTGTATGTTGGTTTTGGTGTACTCATGTCCTCCATTTTCTTTTGTAAATCTCTGATTTGTTGCTCCAAATTATTCTTAGGTGGCGATCGATTTCTTGTAGCATACCCCATGTTTGGGACACCAATTTGAGGAGGAGCTTGTTGCATGTATGGATGATATTGATCATAAACATGTTCATATGGAGGAGGTTTATATTGATGCGGCATATAGGGAGCACTTGGTATAGCTTCATGTTGAGGAACCCCATATCTATTTTGTGCATATATACCATATTCTATAGGCACGTCATGTTCTATTGTGTTGCCCCCAAATTTGACATGAGGTTTCCTTGTGTCCAAATTTTGAGCATGCCTTTGAGTGTCCACTTGTTTTGATTGATCCATAGCTTGAGCATGTGATTGAGCATATCTATCTGCATAAGGCTTCCATAATGGTCTTCGAAGGTAAGTATCATATGTTTGACCATGTGTATGTGGGACCTCTGGTTTTTGAAGCAAAGCCGATGGTGATTCAGGTACCATATGCGGTCCTCTATTCCCTCCACTATTGGGTCTCCTTTGATCCATGTTGGAGTGAGTTTGTTGCGAGGGTCGGTTTTCCATAAGTTGAGACATGTCAAAGTCATGAGGTATTTTAGCTCCACTTTGTGCCATCATGTGTAAGAAGTATTGTCTATCCCTCTTCATTATCTCTTCAACCAATCTATTGAAATGAAGATTCATTATGGATTCTTCTACATCTGCTGATTGTATTGAAAAGTTGTCCACATTGTCATTGTGTGTAGCCTTGTTGTTTGTAGTGTCTGTGTTTTCCACATTTGGAATGTGTCTATAAACATCCATGTCAGGCAGTGTAGTGTGCTCAAGATTGAAAAATAAATCATTGTCATACTCATAAGAACTCATGTTGGTGGACTCTTGAGCTTCTTTAGCTTTTCTCCTAGATTTTTGAAGACGGGTTTCAACCATGAACTAGGTGTTTGACCAAGATGTGTAAGACTAGATGAAAAATGGAAAGAGTATGGAAGACCAAGAGTTGTATGGAGCGTAAATGAATCTGAAGTTTACTTGCAATGTCCAAAGTGTAAGACCAAGTATGTAAGTAGTAGAGTAGGTGGGACTTCCAAAGAGAGGATAGTTTCTCTTGATGAGGTAAGTTGACCTTGACTCTAAGTAAAACCAAATGAGACCCAAAGGTAAGAAACCTTGATGAGGGACCACTTAGCAAAGTGTAGTTGTAGTATGTTGACAAAGTATGATGAGGACAAGCAAGTGACCTTTTGACTCAAGTTTAGACAAGTATGAATGTAAAATGAGATGTGAAGCAATGATGGACTGTATGAGACCCAGAGATAGGTTGAATGCTAGATGAAACCTGAAGAAACAACCTAGGAAGCTCAAGTATTCCGAAACTGATTTCTCTTGTTTGTTGGACTCTGAAATTTTTTTCTTGCAATTTTGAACACAGACGCGCCTGTATACTTCACAGACACGGTTTCCGGACACAGATGCTACTATGTTTAACCCAGACGCGCTTCTGTGATTTTCTTGTTTATGTTTGCTGGACTGTAAAGTTTTTGCAATTCTGGACACAGACGCGACTGTATACTGCACAGACGCGGTTACCCGACACAGATGCTACTCTGCTTAACACAGACGTTGTTATAAACACAGACGCTATTCTGCCCTTCACAAACGCGCTTAGACAACACAGACGCGGTTAAAACAGACACAGACGCGTTTCTGTAAACTTCGTGCAATTTTTCCAATCTGTGAAATTGTTTTGTTGTGACCAAATCTGACTGTTTGACTGTTTTTCGTGACAAGAGGACACAATGTTGATGAGGACTCAATGTTTGCTAGTGTTTAGACTCCAAAATGACTCCAAGAAAAGTGTGTTGTTTGATGTAAAATTTTTTGCATACACTTGAAGACACAAAAGACACAATGTTTTGTTGTTTGATCTTGAATGCTTTGAATGTTTAACATAAGTCAAGCACAATTCTTATGGCTGGCCAAGACAATAGTTGTTGATCCCACATAGGGTTTTACCCTCGAGGCTACGCTATTCAGAGCGGATACTTAGATGCTTGACCTCACTGGCTCCACCCTCGGCACTCACTTCTCGGGTCAGCCAAGCATCAGTCCCCATGAAAACTCCCCATGGTGAACTTTGTATCTCTACTAAGAACCGTATGTGTGTGGGCCGCTACCAGAGGTCCGACCTCCTGCCCCAACAACTAGAAGGATTTGGGCCTCTAAAACAAAATGGTGCTAGTAAGGGCATCCGCTCGTGTGGCCATACATGCGGCACTTTCAGCTCTGTAAATACAGAAGGCTTCCAGCCGGTAGGGGTTACGCCCTACAAATGATCAAATAAATTTGATCAAACGGGTTTATGGGGAGACATAGTGTCGGTATGAACTAATCAGCACACGTTATCCATAGTTTTCACCATGAATACATTTGATTATAGTGGTTCGGATGAGGTGGGTTTTCCTCGCTACCACTTGGGTCGTTCTCTTCTCACTAGTCCTAATGACCACACGGGAAGACAAGCCCTCTAAAGATTAAACAAAAAGAGCCTATTGCTCAAGACACAAAAGAAAATGAATCAATTTTAGTGCACCAATGGAAGTGTTTGCTAATCTATGAAAACAAGGTACACAACAAAATTTCAAAACCCTAGCCAAGGACCTGCAACAAAATTTGTTAGTAGTTTGGGTTGTTTCAAATGATCACCCCTTCCTGCAAGCACACAAGTTAGGTGAATTTTAGAAACCCAAAAGACTTTGTGAAAGAGGGGCCTTCAACCAAAACGTTTTAGCTTCCAAGGCGAGCTGCACCAACTTAGTTAGCTAGATCTGAAAGGGTTAGTCCAAAAATAAACCAGATCTGAAACCCTAAGTACGAAATCCGAAAACCGAATCAATGAAAATTTGAAAATTTTGAAACATTCAAAACACAGACGCTGTTACCTACGACACAGACGTGTCTATATGACACAGACGCGGTTCTGTGACTCACAGACGCGGTCAAAAATCACAGACGCCCTTATAGAACACAGACGCGATCAAAAACAACACAGACGCGCTTAGAAAACACAGACGCCCCTATCTGAGACCTGCAAAATAAAATTTGTCAAAAACACAGACGCGACTCCAGTATCCGCAGACGCTCCTGAAAATCAGAGACGCGATCCGAAAGTTCGCAGACGCGAAAAAAACCTAAAATGTCGTCAAAAAAAATGTCCGATCTGCAACTTCAAAACGCAAAATCTGCAACAAAAAAGGTTAAATGCAAAGGGACAAGAAGTCCCACCGGGCGTGCCAAAATGTGTATGGTGAAAATGGATAACAATAATAACAATATTGAAAGACTAAATGGATTCAACCACAAAACCCTAGCCTAACAATCAACAAAGATCCACCATAACATATGAAGATTACCTAAGACAATGCAAATCAAATGAAATCACAAAGATTATACCTTCACATGTCCAATAGGGTTTTGATCTCCATTCTTCCTATCTCCATTGATCTTGCTTGATATATTTGCTCTCAGATTTTATATGCACAAGAGCTCAACAAAGAACGAAATGTGGTTGCAAGTAGGATCGTAGTGTAGTCAAGTCCTCCAAATTGTCGATTAGGTCATTAGAATGCTTGATTAGCATGAGTGATTAGGGTTTGATAATGAAGGAAGCATCTCCTTAAATAGAAGACACAATATGAAATGGAGGGATAAGATTGAGAGGTGTAAAAAGGAGGTCGGCTAGGATTAGAGGGTAGGTAGAAGAAATAGTAAAATAATGAAAGAGGTAGGTAGTGTATGAATTAAGAGATGAATGACATGTGTCATGTGTAGAAAAGATTAATGAATTAATTAAATAAATAAAGATTTATTTAATTAATAGTAGAAGTGGGATAATTAAATAAATTAAATATTTATTTAATTTAGGAAGAGGATAATTTAAATAAATAAATGTATTTATTTAAATGAGAAATAAGGCTAGAAGAGGATAAATGAATTAATTAAATAAATAAGGATTTATTTAATTAATAGAAGAATTAGGCTTAGATAATTAAATAAATAATATTTATTTAATTAGACATGACAATTTTAGGTGTCTACAGTAATTATTCATTATTGTAATCATCTGAGTGGGTGCTCAGATTAAGGGTTGGTGCTCCTTTGGGTTGGTGCCCATAAATATTAGGGGTTGGTGCTCCTTTGAGTTGGCGCTCATAAACTTTCTAATCAGACTTTTTCACTGTGAGGTTGGATTAAAGCAGTAGACTCTAGTAGTATTTCTCACTGAGGTTTTTCCCATCTTGGGTTTTCCTCATATATATTTGTGTTGTGGGCTTGTCTTTTATGTGTGTGTGCATATTTGTTTAATATCTTTACTCATTGTTGCTTGATCTTTGTTTTTAGAGTCTTAATCCTTTAGAAAGCTCAAGTTTTGAGTATCCACTAATTCACCCCCCCTCTTAGTGGCTCAACTGTGTTCCTTCACACCAACCCCTCATTCAATTTGTGAGCACCAATCTACCGGAAACACAAATTCCCAGAATTGAATTCGTAGGCACCAACCTATAACAGAAAGGAGATTGTTGGCATTTCAATAAGGATATTGAGAAGGTTGTTGGAGATTATTGATATAATTGAAGAAGGATGATTACTGTCTTAATAATATTGTTTTGTCATTGATGTCAAGAAATTGATTTTCTAATTCAGTATGATGTTGCCATATCTTGAGAAGTATGTTTTGATGAGTATTAGGAGGTCAGTAAGTGACACAGAAAGAATATGATAATAAAGGGGAGAAATAAGTTATTCAATGGGCAACTATTACCGAGTTAGACAATGATGAGATCATGTTGTTTTGATTGTTTTGATATCCTTCACATGTTGTTGATTATAAGTTTAATATTGTATTATGTCACCGAGCAAGGAACCTAGTCGATAAATCCTAAGGTACCTAGTCGGTAAACCCTGAGGTTATCGATATCAGTTAAAGAAGGCAGAATGTCTACCGAATGAAGTTCAGTATTAATCGAGTAACAACCGAGTTATAATAGATCGCATTGGATGGATAAAAGCATTATTTACATTTGAAGGATGTTGATGAGCTGGAGTTGATCAGATGATTGGTTTGTCGTGCAAGAAGTTTGTTGAGGATTGACGACATGGAAAATACAGGAGGAAGATCTACAGCACAGATTGAACCGCAATAACCTGGCACAAGTTCCAAGGAAGGAATGCAAGTTCCAAGGCGAGGTAAAACATTTTTCAGATCAAAGAATACATTGAACCTAGTCAAGTTTGATGATCTGATGGCTAATATTGATCATGGGAAACGTGATCAAGGAGATTAAGCGGTTAGAAATTGTTTATAAATAAGGAATTGTTGATAAACAATGTATGCGGAATGTATGCATAGTGATGCTACAGGATTGTTTACCGAGCTTAGAAGCTTGAAGATCTGATTGAAGAACAGATTGAGAAGCCCAGCAAGCCCAACAAGGGACTAGATAAGTCTTATGACAAGATTGTTTTGAGCAAATAGAATCCACTTTAGCATTTCAGATGTAAAGTTGTAGATATAATTTATTACTATTATTTGTTTTGTAAGTGACAGGAAATCTCTTAACCGAGTGGACCTAATAGTCTTATTTGTAAACCCTCTAGCAAGGTAACATTCTAAATGAGTGTTTGAAATCCTTTGACAAGGTCACTTCTAACAAAGTGCAAGACTCTAACAAGTATGAGGGAAATCCCTTAACCGGGTCACATCTAGCAATGTGTTTGTAATCTTTAACAAGATTTGCTTTTAACCGAGCATACTCTAGAAGGGTATATTTCTTAGTGGGTCCGAAATCCCATAGTGGTTTTTCCCTATTTGGGTTTCCATGTTAAATCTGGTGTTATATGTGTTGTGATGTTATTTGTTCATGAGTTTGAATGTTTTACAGTTTTGGTTATGTATTCTGAAGTATACGCTACCGAGGTTGAATCTGTTGAATATATTAAAGATTAAGTTTGTATGATTCACCCCCCCCCCCTCTCATCTTATTAACTATTAGCATCAGAGCTTTACAATTGGTATTAGAGCAGTGGACTCCGGAAGAAACGTTTAAAGGTACTTGAGGCAAAGATCTGAAGATGTATAAAAGGGATGCACCAAAGTTGAACAAGTCAAGTTTCTCCACATGGCAGAAAAGGATGAAGCTGCACTTATCAGGAATTGGAGAATATGCAACATATTATTTGGAGAATGATTACATAGCACCTATCACCAACCCGATGACCATGGAAGAGATAAAGGCAAAGCAAGAACATATCCAAGCTATGATTGAAATAACATCAGTATTGACCGACTCAGAGTTTAATGATCTAGAAGGCTGTAATGATGCAAAAGCAATGTGGACCAAGCTCATATCTGTGTATGGTGGTGATGAACATGTTCAAAGAGCAAAAGTAGATAGTCTAAGAGGACAACTTGAATCTATGAGAATGAATGAAGGTGAGAACATAACCCAATACAGTACAAGGTTAAAGGAAATTGTCAATCAAATTAAAGGAGCAAGAGGAACTATTGAAGAAAAGGATGTAACAAGTAAGTTGTTGAGAACCCTTCTACCTGCTTATGCCATTTGAGTCTCTGCAATCAATGAATTAAGGTCTATACAAAACATGCCAGTCTCTTTGGATGCCACTATCGGTAAGCTACATGCATTTGAGTTAAGTAATTTTGATAACAGTGGGTCTTCGGTAGATAAAGTAGAATCTGCATTCAATTCTTTTCATATTGGTGAATCTGATGAGGATAATGATAGAATGAATAAGTATTCTGAAGGAAATCACAGTAGAGCGAGTGAGAGATTTTGTAAAAACATGGAAGAAGTACACAAACTATATGAGGAAATCAGAAAGCAAGAAGAGTTTGAAGCACTATTGGCCAGAAGGTTACCGAGAGGCAAAGGTAAGTATAAAAGAAAGCTACCTTTAAAATGTTTCAATTGTGATAAAATAGGACATATGGATTCTAACTACCCTAACAAAGAATCTAGTGAAAAGAGAGAATACTGAGATAACAGGCAGAAAGACAACCAATACAGAGGACACTGAGACTTCAGAAGGAGAGACAGAAAGACATGCCTAGTAGCTGATGAGGAATCCAATGATGATAAATTTGATGAAACTGATATAGAGGAAGTTGTTTATGTGGCTATTAAAGATGGATCAGATGAAGAAAGGTATGAAGAAAAAGCCCTAATATCTCACATAAATAATAATGATTCTTGGATCATAGACAGTGGATGCTCACATCACATGACAAGTGATAAACATAAGTTTGTTAAATTAGAAGACTATGATGGAGGATATGTAAGATTTGGTAATGATGCACCATGTCCGGTGAAAGGTAAAGGATCTATAACACTTCTTGACAATGCTAAATGTGATGATGTATACTGGGTTGAAGGTTTGAAATACAATTTGTTGAGTGTAGCACAGTTAAACAATACAGGATACCAAATAGAATTCCAAAAGGGATGTGTCAAAGTTCATGACAAACATGGAAAGCTGGCTACTACCGGGACACAAACAAAAGGTAATACATTTCATCTTGACTCAACTCGGAACAAATGTCTATATGCAAAAATAGAAGATACCTGGTTATGGTATAAAAGGTTTTGTCATGTAAATTTTGATAATCTGATCAAAATAAGTAAGAAGCACTGAGTAAGAGGTCTACCAAGATTGGAAAAACCTGAGAATGCTATGTGTCGAGGATGCCAGATGGGTAAGATGACAAGATCAAGCTTTACAAGTAAGTCCTATACTTCTAAAGGAATTTTAGATCTAGTACAAACTGATCTTTGTGGTCCCATGAAAGTTCAAAGTTATTATGGTGATAAATATTTCATATTATTTGTGGATGATTACTCAAGGATGATGTCAGTTATGTTTTTAAAAGAAAAATCAGAATCTTTTCAAATGTTTAAATGGTACAAGGAAAGAGTTGAAAATGAAACAGGAAGACAGCTGAAATGTCTTAGATCTGATAGAGGAGGAGAGTTCACTTCTGATGAATTTAACTTATTCTACAATGATCATGGTATAAAAAGGCAAGTGTCTGCACTAAGAACACCTCAGCAAAATGGGATAGCTGAGAGAAGAAACAGATCAATTGTAGATTGTGCCAGAACCTTGACGATAGAAAAGAGGGTACCTCAAACATTTTAGAGAGAAGCAATCATCACTACAGTTTACACCCTGAACCGAGTACAACTGAAGAAAGGAACTATGAAGACACCATATGAAATCTGGTATGACAAGAAACCTAATGTAAGTTATTTTAAAATCTTTGGAAGTAGATGTTATGTTCACAAAGATGATAGAAATGGAAAGTTTGATCAGAAAAGCGAGGAAGGAACATTTTTTGGTTATTCTTCTAGAAGTAAAGCATTTAAATGTCTGATCAAATCACCTAACAAAATAGTAGAAAGTACAAATGTGAAAATTGATGAATTTGCAGAAAGAAATGATGAAGGAAATTCCAAAGAACCAAAAAATTATGAAGAATTTGTTTATGTTAAACCGAGAAGTCCTACCGAGAAAGTTGTTGAAGAAAATGGAGATAATATCCAGTTGCCGAGTGATGAAGAAGATCATACAGAGCCTACCGAGCCTATATTAGCCAAATATGTCAGAAGAAATCATGCATCAAGTCAGATTATAGGAGATAAGGATGATCCAATGATGACAAGGAACAAACTGACACATAACACATGTCTGATATCTGAATTTGAACCGAGAATAGTAAAAGAGGCATTTAACAATGAAGATTGGGTAAATGCTATGACAAAAGAGATTGATCAAATCAAGAAGAATGAAACATGGACATTGGTCCCAAGACCGAAGGACAAAAATATGATTGATACAAATTGGATTTTCAGAAACAAGCTAAATGAAAAAGGTGAGGTCATTCAGAACAAAGCAAGACTAGTTTGCAAAGGTTATGCTCAAGAAGAAGGAATAGATTATGGTGAGACTTTTGCACCTATGGCTAGACTTGAGGGAGTAAGAACATTGTTGGCATATGCTGCTTTCAAAAATTTCAAGGTATATCAAATGGATTTTAAATCTGCATTTTTGAATGGTATACTAGAAGAAGAAGTTTACATTGAACAGCTTGAAGGATTTGTTGAAGACAAGAGTAAAGATTAGGTATGTAAATTAAACAAAGCTTTATATGGTCTAAAACAAGCACCTAGAGCATGGTATGAGTGACTGCACTCTTACTTATTCAAGATTGGATTTATAAGGACAAGTGAAAATGGCAATATGTACATGAAGAATGATGAGGACAATGGAATACTGATCTCAGCCATATTTGTTGATGATATTATTTTTTGTGGAAATTATTATCTATGCAAGAACTTTGGAAATGAAATGTGTAAAGAATTTGAGATGTCATTAATCGGTGAGATAAAGTATTTTATAGGTTTACAAGTACTGCAAATGAAAGATGAGATTTTCATTACTCAATCCAAGTACATAAAGGAAATCTTGAAGAAATTTGGAATGGAGGATTATAAACCTGTAAGTATTCCTATGACTACTAACTGTAAACTATCCAAGAATGATGAATTTGCATCTGTTGATGAGACACTTTATCGATCTATGATTGGAAAGTTGCAATATGTTGTTTACAGCAGGCCAGATATAGCACATGCAGTAGGAATAGTTGCAAGATTTTCTGTAGATCCCAAAGAAACCCATATGACAGCAATCAAGAGAATTTTCAGATACCTGAGAGGCATTGAAGATTATGGCTTAGTATATGAAAAGAGGAATGATTTTGATTTAAAAGTTTATACTAATGTTGATTGGGCAGGAAACATTGATGACAGGAAAAGCACAAGTGGTGGAGCTTTCTTCTTGGGAGAAAGACTAGTAAGTTGGCTTAGCAAGAAACAAGGATGCATTTCACAGTCAACAGCTGAAGCTGAATATGTCGTTGCAGCATTGAATTGTACCAATATAGCATGGATCAAACAACTGTTGGAAGGTATAAATGAGAAAGTTACCGAGCCAGTAACTATATTCTGTGATAATACTAGTGTCATTAACATTTCAAAGAATCCGGTAATGCACTCTAAGATAAAGCATATCTCTATAAAGTATCATTATCTCAGAGAAGAAAGTTGTGCTGGATTATATCAGTTCAAAGGAGCAAATAGTAGACATCTTCACAAAGCCACTGCCAAGGGACACTTTTGAGTAT
This sequence comes from Cryptomeria japonica, assembly GCF_030272615.1. Classification (NCBI taxonomy): domain Eukaryota; kingdom Viridiplantae; phylum Streptophyta; class Pinopsida; order Cupressales; family Cupressaceae; genus Cryptomeria; species Cryptomeria japonica. Next base: position 394,054,319 of record NC_081410.1, read on the forward strand.
CTCAGAAGCAAGTTAGGGGTCCTACCCCTATCTTCTACTCACTGACAGAGTTCAGTGAAAGCATCAATTCGATGACTCTATAGAATATTATTTGTGGATTGATGTTGATTTATGCACTTTAGGAGGTTTTCTAAAGGTGTGCAGGAATTAGTGATTGGAGATAAGTTGCTCTGACTGAGACTGAGATGATACATGTGTAACACAGTAAGGAAATTACTTCACAATGGCAAGAAATCATGAATTAGTTTTTCCTTTTGGCATTGTTGTCAAAGGGGGAGAAGACTAAATGGAGAAGATAACAGAAAACCAATGACAAGGGGAGAAGACTTCAGGTGAAGATTTAAACAGCTCAAGGATAACAAGAGAAATCTAACAGCAATCTAAATCCGAATCAGTTGGAATAAATCAAGCTGGTATTACCATTTAATTGTTGGTTTTGCCATCAATGCCAAAGGGAGAGATTGTTGGCATTACAACAGAAAGGAGATTGTTGGCATTTCAATAAGGATATTGAGAAGGTTGTTGGAGATTATTGATATAATTGAAGAAGGATGATTACTGTCTTAATAATATTGTTTTGTCATTGATGTCAAGAAATTGATTTTCTAATTCAGTATGATGTTGCCATATCTTGAGAAGTATGTTTTGATGAGTATTAGGAGGTCAGTAAGTGACACAGAAAGAATATGATAAAAAAGGGGAGAAATAAGTTATTCAATGGGCAACTATTACCAAGTTAGACAATGATGAGATCATGTTGTTTTGATTGTTTTGATATCCTTCACATGTTGTTGATTATAAGTTTAGTACTGTATTATGTCACCGAGCAAGGAACCTAGTCGGTAAACCCTAAGGTTATCGATATCGATTAAAGAAGGCAGAATATCTACCGAGTGAAGTTCAGTATTAACCGAGTAACAACCGAGTTATAATAGATCGCATTGGATGGATAAAAGCATTATTTACATTTGAAGGATGTTGATGAGCTGGAGTTGATCAGATGATTGGTTTGTCATGCAAGAAGTTTGTTGAGGATTGACGACATGGAAAATACAGGAGGAAGATCTACAGCACAGATTGAACCGCAATAACCTGGCACAAGTTCCAAGGAAGGAATGCAAGTTCCAAGGCGAGGTAAAACATTTTTCAGATCAAAGAATACATTGAACCTAGTCAAGTTTGATGATCTGATGGCTAATATTGATCATGGGAAACGTGATCAAGGAGATTAAGCGGTTAGAAATTGTTTATAAATAAGGAATTGTTGATAAACAATGTATGCAAGCAAATGTATGCACAGTGATGCTACAGGATTGTTTACCGAGCTCAAAAGCTTGAAGATCTGATTGAAGAATAGATTGAGAAGCCCAACAAGCCCAACAAAGGACTAGATAAGTCTTATGACAAGATTGTTTTGAGCAAATAGAATCTGCTTTAGCATTTCAGATGTAAAGTTGCAGATATAATTTATTACTATTATTTGTTTTGTAAGTGACAGGAAATCTCTTAACCGAGTGGACCTAACAGTCTTATTTGTAAACCCTCTAGCAAGGTAACATTCTAAATGAGTGTTTGAAATCCTTTGACAAGGTCACTCCTAACAAAGTGCAAGACTCTAACAAGTCTGAGGGAAATCCCTTAACCGGGTCACATCTAGCAATGTGTTTGTAATCTTTAACAGGATTTGCTTTTAACCGAGCATACTCTAGAAGGGTATATTTCTTAGTGGGTCCAAAATCCCACAGTGGTTTTTCCCTATTTGGGTTTCCACATTAAATCCGGTGTTATATGTGTTGTGATGTTATCTGTTCATGAGTTTGAATGTTTTACAGTTTTGGTTATGTATTCTGAAGTATAAGCTACCGAGGTTGAATCTGTTGAATATATTAAAGATTAAGTTTGTATGATTCACCCCCACCCCCCCTCTCATCTTATTAACTATTAGCATCAGAGCTTTACATATCCACTTATTCACCCCCCCCTTGTTGGCTCAATTGTGTTCCTTCACACCAACCCCTCATTCAATTTGTGAGCACCAATCTACCGGAAACACAAACTCCCACAATTGGATTCGTAGGCACCAACCTACTACAGAGATAACAATGTCTCCTTTAAGAAGCACCAACTTCTAAATAAAAGTATTACCCTCTAATTTGCTTATTCAATTGATGGTGTCAACATTACAAGCTTCATTCAAGTTCAATCCATGATTTCCCTCTTTTTTATAACATAAATGTAATTGTATGATTACATATGCTTGCATATTCTTTCCACATACATACCTCTCATAAAACTCTTTCCAATATGCTTCTTAATTGTACTCGAAAACCTTCTTTATATTTGCATGTAACCCTCTTCACAAATATATATAAATATTTCATAAATCTACCATAAATACTTCATAAATCTAATTACAAATCTCCTATCAAATTTCTTGCAATCTCTTCATCTAAACTGCATAATAACTCTTTATAATTTTCTCTTCACTTAATAGTATTTTTTATATAGTACTTATTCTTTTCACACACAAATTCTTCACTTGAATAATATCCCTTTATATCTTTAATGATTCTATAAATGAATGCAGCTCTTTGAAATGGATACAACCATCTAAATTTTCATGTCTTCTCCTTAAAAAAAACTATAAATTCTTCACAAATCTGCATAGTCTCTTCTTCATAAATGCTTCAAAAATATACATAAAACTCTTTTTTATCCTACCCTTAATGCACACAAATAATCCTTCACATGCTACTCAAATTTGTGGTAGCATATCCTCAAATTTTTCACTTAAATATATTCTTATAATCTTCCATAAATATTCTCATATACTCTCATATATCTTCTCATATAATCTTCAATAAATGTTCTTCTAAACTCTTATAAGTATGCTTAAAAAATCTTTTACAATATTGCACATAAATTTTTTATAAATTCTACATATATTCTCCATAAAAATCGACTATATAATCTTCAATAAATGTTCTTCTAAACTCTTATAAGTACGCTTAAAAAATCTTTTACAATATTGCACATAAATTTTTTATAAATTCTACATATATTCTCCATAAAAATCGACTCTTCATATGTTTGGATTTACTGGTGTATAAATGATATCATTCTTTGTTCAATACATATCTTATATCTCTCACACAATGTTTTCTTTATATCTTCCCAAGAGAGACAATTTCATTAGAGACATCTCCTTTCACCTTTAAAAATTATAACTCTTCATTTCATATAATAATCACACTTCAAATTAATAAATCTATTTGAATGATATCATAATTTTCTACACACAAATCTCTTATTGCATTTCCTTGTTCCTCTCTCCAAATTCCCTTTACCTTTATATCCTTCTTAGGCCTTTTCATGAAATGAGCCATCCCTTTGAATGGAGACTTTTTTTTATAAATGTGTGACCATTTATTAACAAACCACCTTAATTCAAACCTCAATTTGCTACCTTTTATAAATTATGTCTACCTTAAATACTTCCTTAATAATAGGTATCATTGCCTTTAATAAAGCATGTACTGTTACTAATTTTGTGATCACTATTTTATTAGTTCTTAATGTGTTTCCTTTATTTAATAAGAATAGTTTTATTCATAACTCAATTGTTGATTTATATAATATATTCATTGCATCTTTACACAAATGGTTGCATTCTAAGAATAATGATATATTGTCTATTTTAATCTTAA